>NC_083887.1:7804015-8107045 GCF_032452875.1 Bos javanicus | reverse complement strand
GCAGCCCGTGCAATGAAAAATTGAACTGAATGCTTCCAGATTTAAGAAAATTTTTGTGCCAATAAATAAATAAATAAACTACTACTGTAACAATAAACCCCAGGAACTTCCCCAACTAAAAATCATAATTGATTACAAGCTGTTGCCTACAGTATTGAGTTACATTTTGCCTTACCAACTAAATGCTTCAGTAGTTAAAATGATTTTGTTTGAGATTCACATGGATTAAATAGCCTAGAACATATTCACCCTAGACTTAATCTAAGAGAGAGGAGATTTGGTTCAAATGTTGCTTCTCAGCATGTCAGGAAATGTTTTCTTCAATTAAGTAATCTTATTTTAGAGTTAACTCTGTGCCAAGAAAATAAACAATATATCTTTCATGAACACATCCACTCTGTTGTATAAAAACTTTTATTTTCTGGGAGGCTGCTCTTGGAATTTGTACATATAATGAGATCAGAGCTGGAAAAATCCTGTTTTCTTTAGCATTTAATGGCTTTGGAAACTATAACGGAGCCATGTGACACAGTATAATGACAGAGCTCTGTGAACAAGTGAATATCAAAGATCAACAGATAATCTCCCCACCCCCCCAAAACCCTGCAGTTTTACAGGAACCCTGTATTAAGTACAGTGGGATGTTTCCACTCAATCTTGAGCTGCATAAAAATTAGTTGCAAGAGAGTCTGTTGCTGATCACAGACCAAATGCTGTTATGCTTTCAACACATTTTAAGGGATTAGGCATTACGGCCATGTACTTCCAAGATGGAGTTGCAATAATGGGAAGTCAGGCAAAAATCCCAAAGAGCCGGCTGTCTAAAGGACAGTGTCATAGAAGGTAAAATGCCAGAGAGCTCTTTTTTGGAGGTCTCTGCCCACCCTCACCCCCAGAGGATGGCTCTGGATGGAGGCTTGGAGCAGAAGCTGTGTTCCCAACACCCCGGGTTATGCTCCAGCAATACCAAACGACTCCCACTTCCCACAGGCGTGCTGTGCTGCTGCTCTCTACCATGATTTTGCATGTGCTGGTTTCCACCCCTTACAGTCCTACAAGACCCAGTTCCAGCATCACCTCTTCTATGAAGCCCAGATAGTTAATTACTCTCTTTCCCACTAAGTTTTCTTCTTACTCTTCTCCCTGGTGGTGAGCTTCTTGAAAGCAAGAAGACTTATTAATATTGTTTATCTTACATTTCTGTTGCCTAACAAACCCAGATTCATGGTGAGTACATGATACATCTTTGTGAAATAAAGAAGTAAATGTTAAATCTAAAAAAGGTGGGATAAGGAAACTTTCTATTAGTCAAATTTAGCTCCCTTTCTGACATATTATGGAGAAAGTGATGGCACCCCACTCCAGTACTCTTGCCTGGAAAATCCCACGGATGGAGGAGCCTAGTGGGCTGCAGTCCATGGGGTCCCAAAGAGTCGGACACGACTGAGCAACTTCACTTTCACTTTTCACTTTCATGCATTGGAGAAGGAAATGGCAACCCACTCCAGTGTTCTTGCCTGGAGAATCCCAGGGACAGGGGATCCTGTTGAGCTGCCGTCTATGGGGTTGCACAGAGTTGGACACGACTGAAGCGACTTAGCAGCAGCAGCAACAACTGACATATTAAGGGGCCAGTCCCACAGTTTAGTGGAAAAGAAAGGAAGAGAGACTCCTCTGGTCTTTCACATTGTCCCCTCAATCTGTACCTGAGTCAACCAAGACCAACAGTTAACTTCCAGTGGCCAAAAGATCGCTGTGCTCCTTCTGTTTCCCTGATCATTCATGGAACGCATGGATGAACATTTGCCAGTAGGAACTACATGGTAGATTCTCCACCCTTAGAACCTCGGTGGCACATTCCCTTTCTGCATGGATACTGCAGCAAACACCAGACGAAGTAGCAGACAGGAGACTTCCTCAGATCTGCACGGAAGAGCTTTCATCTCTTCAAAAGGAAGAGCTGACTTTGCTCTGCTTTCGTGAGCAGAGTGTAGACGGACAATGGGCTACAGCATGGGGGCTAGGGGGCTTTCCTGAGGGCTCAGACGGTAGCAAATCTGCACGCAGAGCAAGAGACCTGGGTTCAGCTGTGGGTTCGGAAGATCCCCTGGAGAAGGGAGTGGCTAACTACTGTAGGATCCTTGCCCAGAGAATCCCAGGGGCAGAGGAGCCTCGTGGTCTACAGTCCATGTGGTCACAAAGAGTCGGACATGACTGAGCAACTAACACTCTCACTTTTACTTTCACATGGGGGTCCAGCCCTGATAGATTCGTCAGACTCATATATACTGTTTCATCACTCCCAACAGTTAACCCATGGGCCTTTCCCAGGCACAGAGACCAAGATGAAGAACAAAGAACCCTGGGGTGGGAAACAGAATGGTGCCTAAGGCCTGCCTCTGCCACTGTTCATGAAGCCTTCTGCGATCCTCTTAAATGCTTGAGCCTCAGTTTTCTTACCTTTTAATATTGGGGGCTACAATATCCACCCAAGCACTTTACCACAAAGTCCTAAGCTTTGAAAAAGTTAGTTTCCACAAAATCTTTTAAAAGCGGTTAGTGCAATGCTCACCTTATCTCCCTCTGCTCCCTTGTGAGTACTCTACCCGTCAGCCCACCTGGACTGCTCACAAGTCCGCAAACACACCTTGCTCACGTAGACCCTTTTCACCGGTGGGTCAAATTCCCTCATTAAAATTCTTCTTCTTGGCTGCGATGTCTTGTGGATATCGGGTACTCCCTGACATAGTGTGATAACAAAGGCACTTCTCTGTGATTCCCCCCAAACCCATAGTCTAGTCTGACCATGAGAAAAACATCACACAAATCCAGATTGGGGGACATGCTTTGGGTTACGTGGCCACTGCTCAAGACTGTCAAGGTCATGAAGACAACCAAAGACTGAGAAACTTTCATAGACCAGAGAAGTCTGAGGAGCCATGACAACCAAACGCAATGTGGTTTCCTCAAATGGATCCTGAAACGGCAAAAAAACATTCATGGGAAAACTGGTGACACTCCCAAGGGGTGGAGTATAGTTAATAGTAATGCATCGATGTTGGTTTTACTTTTAACAAGTGTTCTGTGGGAATGCAAGATGTTAAGAATGGGGGAGGGGGAACCAAGTGAGAAATACATGACAATGCTCTAATATTCTTTTAACTGCGTATATATCTAAACTTATTTCTTGGCTATGATGTTCTGTGGATTTTGGGTACTCCCTGACATAGTGTGATAACAAGGGCATTTCTCTGTGATTCCCACTCCCGCCAAACCCATAAGTCTAATACTTTGGCCACCTGATACAAAGGACTGACTCATTGGAAAAGACCCTGATGATGGGAAAGATGGAAGGCAGGAGGAGTAGGGGACGACAGAGGATGAGATGGTTGGATGGCATCACCGACTTAATGGACATGAGTTTGGCAATCTCTGGGAGACGGTGAAGGACAGGGAAGTCTGGTGTGCTGCAGTCCATGGGGTCGCAAAGAGTCGGACGTGACTGAGTGACTGGACAACCACAAAACGTATTGCAAAATTTAAAAATATATTAAATAAGATTCTGCTTTCCCTTCAAGCTTCATCCAAAGATCACCTCTTCTGTGACGCCTTTCTGAATCTTCCAGTTAGCACTTTCTTTTTTCTAAATCTTCCTAGCACTTTGCTTCCTCTTTAAGATATGTAGTGATTGTGTACTGGTCAACCCCGTCAAATACATGCATATACACATACTGGTATCTGAGCAACCTGGAGGTGATTGATGTCTTTGCTCTGCAGGTGCTAGTCGAGTCAATGACATAAGTATCTAATGAGTGTCTTTGAATGGGTGAATGAACGGGTTGCCGAAGCCTGTGCTATCACAGTGTGGAGTTACTGCAGCATGTTTACCCTCTCCAGGCTTAGTGGGCCAAGACATTTTCCCCAAAGAGAATTTATTCTGTGGGCTGAGGCAACGTCTGTTACTAGAGGCATTGCCGTACGTTTGCAAAAGACCTTGCATATCTAGATTTTTAAAGTGGTTTAGAAACCACGACTTCTTAATCTTCACACCCCCCTCACATGAAATGCTTTTGGCATAATTTAGTAATTCAAACTCTACATACCACAGGAGATTTGAAAAGTACCTAATTAAAGACACAATGCTATCCTCACCTTATCCTGGGCTAAATCCACTGAAATTAATGGGCATTTGAATTCAGAGGAGAATTGAGGCATTTTTATAGCTATGGATTTGAAAGGATTGGAGGCATCAGTACACTAGGCTTGAAAAAGAAAACTAGGCTAAAAATCTGGACTAAATAAGACGGTTGTAAGCCATACAGGATGTCAGAATTAAGAAAAATTGTAAAAGACTGAAATTGAACTGCTAAATGAAGGGTATGGGGGAGGCCAGTGGGGGTGGGGTGGGGCAGTTTGAAAAAATGTAGGAAATGTCTTAGCCCTATTTTCTTCTTTCTAAAAAAGAGCTTTTTGAGACTTGTGTTTGCATGGAGGTAGTTTACTTTCAGAAGTGAACTCAAGCTGTAGGAATGGAGAACTGGGGAGTAAGGACTGGTTTAAGTTCTCAATGGGAAGAGAACTGAATTTTGAATACAAGCTATAGGAACTAGGAAAGCCCATGCTTCCCAGGTGGTGCTGGAGGTAAAGAATCCACCTGCCAATGCAGGAGACACAGGAGACTCAGGTTCAATCCCTGGGTGGGGAAGATCCCCTGGAGGAGAGCATGGCAACCCACTCCAGTATTCTCGCCTGGAGAATCAATCCCATGGACAGAGGAGCCTAGCAGGCTACAGTCCATAGGGTCGCAAATAGTCGGACACGACTGAAGCAACTTAGCACACATGATTATGATAAGTTGCTATCGTATTCATAGAAATAGTAACGGTTAATCATGGTTTAGCTAAATTTTGCATATTTCAAGGAAAATTCTCGAAAGCGAATTTTGTAAGTTTGAAAATCCTATGACAATGAGTAGATGGAAAGCCACCCTTACTATTCACTTTTCCAGGTTAATTAGTGCTATTTTAAAATTTTATGTATCTATAGACCTATAAGGGCTTCCCAGGTGGCTCAGTGGTAAAGAAGCCGCTTGCCAATGCAGGAGACACAAGTGATGTGAGTTTGATTCCTGGGTCAGGAAGATCCCCTAGAGAAGGAAATGGCAACCCACTCTAGTATTCTTGCCTGGAAAATCCCATGGTCAGAGGAACCTGGCAAAGAGTCATGAAGTCACAAAAGAGTCTGACACCGCTTAGCGACTAAACAACAACAATCTATAGACCAAACAGATCCAAAGGCTGTAACTACTTTTATAAAGAGCATCATTTTCTTTATTTCTAAACCAACTAAATGAAAGCACAACCTTTGGTAAAACAGCAGTTCCTAAGACTATCATGTTAGTGGAAGGGGATTCATTTGTCCCCCCAAATTCCCGTGACAATGCCCTCCTCTGTGATAGCCACCTCGTAGGTGATTCCACATGTGCTGCTCCTGCTGCTGCTAAGTCGCTTCAGTCGTGTTCGACTCTGTGCGACCCCATAGACGGCAGCCCATCAGGCTCCCCCGTCCCTGGGATTCTCCAGGCAAGAACACTGGAGTGGGGTACCATTGCCTTCTCTGGATTCCACACATACAGGACTGTAATCATTGCTTGATTATGTGCTGCTTCAGCCTCCTTCTCTGAGCTGTTCATCCAAACGTAGTCAGATTAAGAGGCTGGAGGTTTCTGAGGTCAGAAAAGAACTCCAAGTGTAGGAAATAGAACTCTTTGGGAGGTAACTAGTCTGGACCTCAATTAGCATCACTGCTATTGTTTGGCAGTGATGGCAGTCTGGGTATGGCAACCCAGACTCTCAAAGTAGCCCAGGGCCATCACCTCTCTTTCTTTGTTTCCCCTTTGCTGTCTGCTGCTGTGGTCTTGGTGTGGAGTGATTTGAGAAAGGTGCTGTGAATAAGTTCTCTGTATTCAAAACCCCAAGCCAGTTCAGAAATACAACCCCAAGATACACGCTTCAGGCTGTCAAGGCTACAGGAGTTAACACCACTGTGCCTCAGAGACCCACTTCCTCTCCCCAGAACTTTCCAGACTTAGAGTTCACCCAAGCTGCACACTTTGTAAAGAAGACTTCCCTTGGACCTCAGGTAATTCACAATTTCCCCAGACCTCAGTTTTCTCATCTATAAAATGTGAGTGGAAGAATAGAAGGTCTTTCAGCTCCAAGATGTTATAATGTAAAAATCCTGCCAAGGCAAATCTTACCTTGCATTTCCACCTCTCCCTCCTCTATACTTGACCTGCATGTGGAAAATATGTGCTGACTCACCCTTCCACACCCTCACCAGACATTTGACAAAGTTGGGAATGTTTCTTTTAAAAAGAGCTTGAGCTATACTTTCTATACTTTTGGCTCCTCTTTGCCAGTAAAAATCCATGACACCACTTCAAAACACACCAACTAAGCATTACATTAGAAAGAGTGCACATTCTCATTCCTGTTCCTTCGGTCTGGGATCAACTTTGTCTGTTTCACATGTCTTTTTCTCTGTCAATCAGGATGTGGGCGCCTGTCTAGATATTCATCCTGACTTATACCAAGAGGATTGAAATAGGATGTCTCTCATGAGGGAAAAAATGGGTTTTGAGAATTCCTTTGCCTATTCCGTTCCAACACAATTCCAGTTGACAACCTCTGGGCAGAGTTGCAAACCTACATTTTTTTATTTTCATAAATGCTGTTCATCATCAGAAAGTTATAGAGAGTTGACTGGGAGGATGGTACTTAAAGGGGCTGCTCTGGTGGCTCAGCAGTAAAGAATCCTCCTGCAGTGCAGAAGACATACGAGATACCGGTTCAAGCCCTGGGTCAGGAAGATCCCCTGGAGAAGGAAATGGCAACTCACTCCAGTATGCTTGCCTGGAGGATTCCATGGACAGAGGAGCCTGGCGGGCTAAGGGCCATAGGGTTGCACAGAGTCAGATACAACTGAGCGACTAACACACGCATGGTGCTTAAAAACAGCTCTTTTGTTCCAATCTTAAAAGAAAGCTTAAAGACCAACTCTTAAATGTAGCTTGCTTCATCTAGAATCCCCTGAAAGCATGAATTCTGATAGCCATGTCAGCCTAAACATACAGAAAGCACAATTACAGGACGTTTCCCAGTCGAGTGCGAAAGCTCCCCAGCTTCCCTCTGAGTTTGGTGCCCTTCTGGAAGACAGGCACTGGCCCAATAACACATGAACTCAGTTCTGATTTGCAGTGTTGTTTGTTGCTTGGCTCATGTCGGATGATTGTAATTATCTTCCTGATCATGCAAGAAGAAAAGTGCCTCATTATTAAAATTAGCCATCGGTTTTCAGTGGGACAGCAGCACGGATGAAGATGCATAGAGAAGGGCTGTCAGCTCTCCACGGCAGGAGAGTAGTCATCATTTGCTTAGATGTACTGACAGCCTGGCTGTTTGGGTCAGAAGACAAGAAGTATGTGCCAGGATTCCCCGACTTCAGAGGATCTGAAAAGCTGATGCTGAAGGGAAGGATATTACTATGGCAGCCAATGTTTTTTCAAAGAGAGATGGGAAAAATCAATGTGAGGTCTTCCTAATTTGTGTTCCAATTGGGTCCAGAGCTTTCTTTCTTTTGGATTCTTTCAGTGTTTTTCTTGGCTCATTTGTGGTGCATGAAGAAGCTTCTTTTTAGTATGAGGGTGAAAAGCATTTCTCTCTGTTTAGACACTTAAGATATTAATTCTTTTTGCAATGCTGAACCAGAGAAACTGGTTCTATCCCCAGCTCCACCAGGCAAGTCATTTATTCTTTCTGGACCTCATTTCCTCATCTTAAAAAAAAAAAAAGAGAGAGAGAGGTTTAGAACAGACCATCTTTTGTAAAACTAGCTATGTAATTTGTAGGTCCCAGGCAAAATTAAAATATAGGGTGTAAAATTCCTATATTCCTATATTTATATGTAAAAATATGGGGTGTAAAAATTATTAAGAATTTCAAGAGAACAACAGAGAACATTAAACCAAGGGCAGAGCTCATGTATACACAGGGCCTTGTGGGGCTGGACAGGTCACACACACAGCCTGAAGGCTGGCCTGCATCTCCTCTGTGCCTTGTTCAGCATCAAAATTCTCTGTTATCAAGGTTTTTTGGTCAACTCCACAAGTACATTCCTCATGCAAAAATCAAACAACAACAAAAAAGCAAAACCAAAAAATTTGAACTGCATTTTTTGCCTGAAGTCTATCTCACTTTTTTCAAGTTGCTTTGACCATAAGCCCTTCTTGACTTCATTTTATTCTCCAAGATGGATATTTCTTCTTTCCTGTCTAAAACATCCAAATGACCTCTGCTTTGGTCTTTTTCTAAATCACCATATGTTAGATAATTGTGCCCAAAGGAATTACTTCCAGAGTGGCCTAAACACAAAAGAAAAACACACAGCCAACTTTTTCTCTAGAACAGTACAAACATTTCCTTAAACCTAAGTGTCTCCAGAGGAAAACTGACAGAATAAACCTTTCACGCAGCAAGTCCACTCTGCATAGGGTTGTAGCAAATCCTTCTTTTTGCATTTTTACGTCTCTGATTTATCTACTGCTTTGCCAATAAAAGCAGTCATGTCCTTTGATTTCAGGTTTTTTACAATGGAAAAGTGGTTCGAGAAAAATGACTCAGTTGAGTGTTTTATTAATGGAAAGAACTGATATGCCAGCAACAGTCCAAGTTCTTTGCCCCTTCTCTATCATGTTACACCATAATATAGCACCTCCCTGAGAACTCAGAGATTGCAAGTTAAATGCTAGCAAATCAATGGTTTGTCAGATGTTAGGTTCACTAAAGTACCAACCACAAAACACAAGGAACTTTCAGCACTGAGAAGTAAAATCTAGTCATGTAATTTACAAAGCAACTATCAAAGAAGAGAGGATTTTGTTAACATGTCTTGAGATATGTTTGATTTCTTGCATGAGTTTTTCTGCTATGTTCAAGTTACTGAAGTTTCATCCAGGTAGTTAAACTCACTGAACAAAATTTTACCATGACTTCAAACAGATGGAAAATCAGATTTATTATTGAAGTTAACTTCTAGAATTTTAAGAGGAGAAAGTGACTACTTCAAATCTACTCATGCCTGACAACTGAACCTCAAAATGAATTTATTTTCTATTATGAAATTTTGAAGTGTTCTGTTTATTATAAAAAACAAGTACATTTATTCTTCTTTAATCTTATTTTAAAAAATCAAACACCTGTTTGTCTCAAATATTCAAGATCATGTATGGTTCTGTTTTAAGGGACAATTTAAGGCAAAGATGTTATGAACTATAAAAAACCACTGTGAACATATCAGTCGGTCAGTCACATCCAACTCTTTGTAATCTGATGGATTGTACCCTGCCAGGCTCCTCTGTGCATGGAATTCTCCAGGCAAGAATACTGGAGTGGATAGCCATTGCCTATTGCAGGCAGATTCTTTAACAACTGAGCCACCAGGGCCCACTGTCTAGGTCATGACAATTCCAAATATTTGAATTCCAGTATCCTTCAAAATATAAGCAAACAAGTCTAGAAAACAATAAATGCCTATATCGAGAGCTCGTCTACTTCTCTAATGGCAGGATTATTTCTGAAACATTATATTAGTCACTTAGGGCTATCACAACAAAGTTATGTGATAACAAAGTTATCACTACAAACAGTGTGCCTTCAAACAACAGAAATACATTTTCTCACAGTTCTGGAGACTAGAAGTCCAAAATCAAGGTGTCCATGGGCCTTGCTCCCTCAAGTCTCTAGGGAGAATCCTTCCTTTTCCCTTCTTAGCTTCTTGGTGCATGCATGCTAAGTCGCTTCAGTCATGTCCAACTCTTTGCAACCCTTTGGACTGTAGCCTGCCAGCTCCTCTGTCCATGGGATTCTCCAGGTAAGAATACTGGAGTGGGTTGCCTCGCCCTCCTCCGGGGGATCTTCCCGACCCAGGGATCGAGCCTGCATCTCTTATATCCCCTGCAGACAGGTTCTTTACCGCTAGTGCCACGTTGGTGGCCACTGGTAATCCTTGTATTACTTGGCTTGTAGTTGTATCACTCCAACCTCTGCCTCTGTTGTCACATGGCTTTCTCCCTGTGTCTCTCCTCCTGTTCTTACACAGACCAGGTTTATTAATCTGCCTGAACGGCTATAACAAAATATGACAACTGTATGGCTTAAGCCACAGTCATTTTTTTTTCCCTCACAGTTCTGTCTATAAGAGCTAGAAGGCCAAGATCAAGGTGCTAGCTGATTTGGAAGGTCATGAATGTGAGAGCAACACCATTCAACCTGGTACATTCCCCTAAACAAATAATAATCTCTTATGTGTTTAAATGAAATAAAGAAAATGTCTTTATAAGGTGTACCAGAAAAAGAAAGCTCAGTGAATCCCTTAAGACTCCATCCTATTCAGTCATCCATCCCATCAGTTCTCAATGTGCGATGTAAGGACCATTTAACCCAATCCAACTTTGGGAAGGGCTGATTAAAAATGTAGGTTACATGCTTGCTCCTGCAACAAATATACTAAAATTGGAATGATACAGAGAAAGCTAGCATGCCCCTGCCCAAGGATGACATGCAGATTTGTGAAGGGTTCCATATATATATATTTTAATGCAGATTATTAAACATAGTGTAAAGTGAGAGATTTTTCTGGAAGGAGATTTCTCTAGGTGAGAAAAATGACTGTCCAAGTGAATCTTATTTTCTATCTCTATCACCAAATCTCAGCTATTTCCAGAGTTATCTTTCTCCCGCCTTTGCCATGCCTGGCCTCCTGGAACACCCAGTTCCTCCTCAGTTCAGCCCGGGCACAAGTAAATCCCCTTTCTTGAGTGTCTCTTCATGCAGCTAAGACAGGCTGGCATTCAAAAATGACTTAGCTGAATATGATGGGAAACCAAAAGAAAATATAGGCAACACAATAATAGTCACTAGGCTTTCAGGTTACAGAGAGAACTCTGAGTCAGTGTCGACAGCAATGGAAGGACTAGAGCCCTATCAGAAACACCTTCCTTCCCTGCTCCCTAGAGATCTCTGCCAGGTGGCCTCAGGCCACAGCTTGATTTCTAACCTCAGGAGCTGGCCCTTCCCTACCAAACTAGAGTTTCTAAAGACTAACCAGGGGCCTCCCTGGTGGCTTAGTGGTAAAGAATCTGCCTGCCGATGCAAGAGACTCAGGTTCAATCCCCAGTCCAGGAAGATCCCACATGCCAAGGAGCAACTAAGCCCACGCACCACTGTTGAGCCTGTGCTCTAGAGCCAGGGATCCACAGCTACTGAAACCCGTTCACCCTAGAGCCTGCGCTGCGCAGCTGGAGAGGCTACTGCAGTGCAGCGAAGAGCAGTCCCCACTCGCTGCAACCAGAGAAGAGCTCACGCAGCAGCAGACTCAGCACAGCCAAGAACAAATACACAAATAAAAAGTACCCAGAAGTCACTCGTCTCCTAAGTCAGGCACTTGAGGTGGGGGCTTGGGGGGTGGTGGTCCACAATCATCCACTATGAGCAGAGGATAGAGTCTGTTCTTCTTTGTTGCCCCCTTGCCCAACGCCGTACCTGGCACATCCTGGGGCTCAATGTAATGTCTCTTGGGTGAGAATTTAAACCTCTGCCTCACACAAATGATCAGAGCAACCCAAAATCTTCCCACTTAATCCCGGCTTTGGATCTGAGGGCCGCACTTTCTTCAAGTTGTTGGGGTTGTCATGGCGGGCTTTGGGGATTTGGTTATCTGCCCCACCCACTTCGGGGGCACCTTAGGGCCTTTCTCTCAGGAAAGTGTAAAGTCTCTTCATGACTAGACAACTCTATTCACTAAAGCTCTTCAACCACATGTTGAAGAGTCCTCACTCTACTAGACGGGAGCTGACCCACCCTGACCTGGGATCAGCAGACCAACCTCTTCATTTTGAAAGAAGGGAGCTAAGGCCCAGAGAATGTTCAGGCACTTTTGCAGGCTCTCACAGCCATTCCATGGCAGAGATGTCCTTGGAACTCAAATTACTGAATGCCCAGATCTGGACTTGTTTCCCTCATCGCTCAGCATTCCTCTGCCCCTCCACCCGTTTTCTCTAGAATGGTGACCTCCGAGAAGCCGTGCGAGGCTGCTCTCATCAGGGGCCCTCTGTCCCTCCCCTGCCCTCGGAGTCTGGCTGGCCTCTTTTTGGTTCCCAGATGCTGTACCACACCTCTGTGTTCACCCCGAACCTTCACAGTTTAAGATGAAAAAGCAGATGCTGACCTAGCCCGGGCTCCCCTGCACAAGTCCCTTGGCGCTGGAAGAAGACGGAGTTGTTTTCTAGCATGAGTCATAAATACCAGAAAGCACCTGTTGAAAGGAACGCTATCTAATTCATACGTGTGTGTGTGTGTGACTCTTTTTTTCTGTTTTATTTGCTTTTATCCTCCATCGGCCCACCTTCAGCTCCCTGAATAAATGCAGGCAGACCCTCTGAATAGCTGAAGATTTTGAACAGATAAACCAGACAGTAATTTGGTACCTTTGCTGAGTATGCTGAACTGAAATTAGTGCGTATCTCAAGAGGACCAACATTGCTTAAGAATAACCTTGTTAAAAACTAATTTTATCTCTCTCTAAAAATAGCTACACTTCTTGAACCAAACTTGGGGGAATGTGACAGGAGGAAAAGCAGAGAAATAGAAATAAATTTTTTCAAATGTAATCTTGCCACACACACACACAAAATCTCGCCACCACTGCTAATGTTTTAGGGCAGCAGTCTTCAATCTTTTTGGCACCAGGGACCAGTTTCGTGGCAGACGATTTCTCCATCGATTGGGGTGGGAGTGGTTTGGGGATGATTTAAGCACATTGCGTTTACTCTGCATTTTATTTCTATTATTATTACATCAGCTCCACCTCAGATCATCAGGCATTACATCTTGGAGGTTGTGTGCTAAGATACTTCAGTCATATCCAACTCTTGCAGTCCTATGGACTGTAGCCGGCCAGGCTCCTCTGTCCATGGGATTCTCTACACATGAATACTAGAGTGGGTTGCCATGCCCTCCTCCAAGAGATCTTCCTGATCTAGGGATCAAACCCCACGTCTCAGCCTCCTGCATTGACAGGCAGGTTCTTTCTCAGAGGTTGGGGACCACTCTTTTAGGATATATCTTTTCTATCTTAAAAAAAAAAACACATAAAACTATTATATCATTTCAGGAAAAGTAATGGTTAAAAAAGAAAGTCTCCACTCACCAGAAGAGGCATAAGAAGAGGCCTGCCTGCACACCCCAGGAACTGCTGACACATGTCTAAAGATAGGAAACGAGAAAGCTACATTTTTCAACTTGGGAAAATAAAAGGTCATGTGGTATTCACAGTATCATCGTAACTGATCCTTTTCTATTAAAAAAATGATATTAATGAATTTGTGGGTGAGGATGAGAATAAGCTTTCACCGTTTTCCCGAGAACAGTCAGTTTCTGTTCTGCTGCTGATGCTGCATGAGGTATCCGTCTTCTGGATCCACGTGCTTGTTGGTTGGGGCTGTGGCAGAGGCGATGGCAGCAACAGCCTGAACACAGGAAATCACCTTCTAAGGGGAAGCTCTGGGCTGGCAGAAGTGTATTAACCTTTCATCCATGTCATTGGGTTTAATATGTTAACTTCGTAGTAAAAGCTTCTTCTTTGAGTTCAGGGTTCATAAAAAGTGTTACTGGTCCTTGATGTTCCCAGTTGAGGATAGTAAGGAAAACAGAACCCTGAAAGCTCACATTGATTGAAGCAAAGACAGAGCTAGGGGGTCAGCCCAGTGCCCCAGCGCCTCCCCAGCCTGACAGAACTGAACGGCTATTCATAGCCGCTGGAGCACTTCCAAGCTGTGAGTGTAAATTTACTTGTATCATCTCTGCAGAGAGGAACTGTGTAGTCCCCAGTGCCTCCCGGTTGATTCGGATCGACTGTTTATTTGTTTAGTCCTGTAATGATATTATCCACAGGGCTAGAGCCACACAGGGAGGATGAGGAATTCCTGGAGGAGGGAGGCTGCATGTGTTTATTGCCCTGTCAGCCCTTCACGACAAAAGACAAAAGTTGCTCTAATTTGTGTGTTCCCACACACGTGATCCATATGGACAATATCGAGTATAGGTGCTGATGAAGACAAAAAAAAAAAAAAAAGGGGGATTACCAGGAATCAAGATGCCAGATGCCCTGTGAGGAATGCAGAGAAATGCTCTCTGATTAAACCCCACAGTTCCAAAGCTGGAAGGAATTCTGAGATGTTATCCATAATCAGAAGAAAAAAGAACCTCCAGCTCTTGACTGACTTATGCCTTGTGTTGCCTTGAACCTTAAGCCTAATTTCTTTTCAAGCTCAGTGGTTAGCAGGTTTCTCATGGCCATGCCTATTGGGGGGAGGAGGGACCATCATTTCCCTCATCCTCAGCACATTTATTTTTAGCTCAGTTTCAATGGAGTTCCTTGCTGTGGGCATATTATCGGCGCCAATTCTAGTTCATCTTCTCAGCATCAGACTGAAACCCCTGAAATGTGTGGCCAGTAGGTTCCTGATTGTTTTTCTGGAAGCTTGCAGCTCTGAAAGTTTTTAACCTCAGGAACGTGCCCTCTATCCAAGAAATACATGACTTGAAAGGACAGAATGAATCAGCAGAGTCCGCATGTCACTCAGTGGGCTGGCAAACACTGATCTGCTGAGGGGCAGCAGTGCCCAACTTCTCACTGACTATGGGACCATTATGGCCCTGCCACGTGGATGGAACCATTGCACAGTTCGATCCCTGCCACCTAAGGGTTTCGCATGGTTTACTGATGCCAAGATGGCAAAGGGTGCTGCAGTAAGGGCTGACTGGAAAATAAATGCAAGTAGGATGGATAGCTGCCACAGGCCTTGAGAAACAACACTCAAGGACCCGCCCAAACCACCCCAGCAATCTGATGCAACAATCTGATCTTCAGCTAGATGTTAGTGAGGAATGATGGCACAGCAGGTCAAATCAGACTGCCAGGGCTGACTGACAGGACAAGGCAACATGTTTGAACCTCCAGTGGCAATGGTCCCAGAAAATAGCCACTTGTGGTTCCCAAACAATGGAGACATTTCACGACCAACAAGATGGAAAGGAATATGAAGATCCATCTCCACTATCCTGGCAGCAGTATTCACTATAGAGTCCTTGCCAACTGACACAGATACTTCCAACCTATATTTAATGAAAGCTAAACTGTGCCTGGAGAAGGCAATGGCACCCCACTCCAGTACTCTTGCCTGGAAAATCCCATGGACAGAGGAGCCTGGTAGGCTGCAGTCCATGGGGTCGCTAAGAGTCGGACACGACTGAGCAACTTCACTTTCACTTTTCACTTTCATGCACTGGAGAAGGAAATGGCAACCCACTCCAGTGTTCTTGCCTGGAGAATCCCAGGGAAGGGGGAGCCTGGTGGGCTGCTGTCTATGGGGTCGCACAGAGTCGGACACATTGAAGCGACTTAGCAGCAGCAGCAAACTGTGCCTATGTAATTATAAAATAGTAGGATTAAGAAGGGTGATGCTTACCAAGTAGACCAGAGGTCCATTAGTAGTCCTCAGTGAGGGCAAACTGGTGGAAGAGGCAGCAGTTTCAAGATAGATGCTGCTACGCTTTGTATTTGGGCTTCCCACGTGGTGCCAGCGGTAAAGAACCCGCCGGCCAATGCAGGAGACATAAGAACGCGGGTTCGATCCCTGGATAGGAAAGATCCCCTGGAGGGAGGGCATGGCAACCCACTCCAGTATTCTTGCCTGGAGAATCCCGTGAACAGAGGAGCCTGGCGGGCTACTGTCCATAGGGTTGCAAAGAGTCTGAGCGACTTAGCATGAACGCATGCTTTGGATTTAACTTCAGGCGGGTTGGTACCCATTAGCCTCCAGTTTGACTTCTCAGTTCTTCTAAGTAGGAAAAAAAGCCTAGAAGAATCGCCTCACTTTGCTTATTGGGTGTGAATGGGAGGCGGGGATGGGAGATGAGGGCATAAACTTGCCCTAGAACAAAGCAAACAACCATATTAAACAGAGGGGCTGTTATAAAAGCAAAATATAGACAGTGCATGTATTTTTAATGACCAGGACTAGGGTGCCCTGTGCAAACATAAACACCTCCCTGCCTGCGGAGGGCCAGAAACCCTCCAGGCATGGAGTTTGGGTTCCCTGCCACCCCCTCCTAAGGGTGCCTGGCCCTGCCAAAAATCATTTACAAATAAAGAGCTCTCAGAAATGTGCCCGACCTTCGGCCAAAGAGAAGAACCTCTTTTCCAATAAATATTTGGCCGGGAGCGGGGGGAGGGGAGCCAAGAGTAACAAAGGGAGCCCGCGGCCGGGTTTGTTTGGATTGCCCGGGCGGCGCGGGAGCGGCCGGGCGCAGCTGACCACGGGTACAGATAGGTTAATTTCCACATGGAGCGGCAGAAACCCAATCCGCGGGTTGCGAAGCGTGGGTCAGCCAAGGCACGTTAATCTGTTTAGCATGTGCACCGCGCGGAGGAGCCAGACCACCGGGGCGCAGGAGGCGCGGCCGCAGCCGCGCTGCTCCGGGGGAGTTAATAAAGAGCTTAAGGCAAGTAAGTGTAGCGAGGTGGCGGCAGCCCGGAGCCGGTCGCGCCCAAGGGCCCCGGGGAGGCCGAGGTCGCCTGCTGCCCGCCGGCCGGGCCCCGCGGGCCCTAGGCTCCGTGAGCCCCGGAGGCCGGGCGAGCGCCGGGCGGGCGAGGATGGGCTCGGGGCGGGACGGGCGGGGGGCAAGGGAGCCTCTGCTCCGCGCTCGCGCCGTAGGGGAGAGCAGGGGCGCGGGGGTGGGGGTGGGGGTCGCCATTTCGAACATTTTTAACTAATCAAAATATTTGCTGATGAGTATTTATTTTTACAAGAACTCGGTTTGGCTGGAAACTTCCCGAGCAACAATACGGGCTGCCGTATTAGGTTTGTGACGCAGCCAAGTGCGGTTGGGCTTATTGAATCTGCGCGCCGGAGATCACTCGCTCCGGAGACGTTTCTCTTTTCTGGGGAGGAAGCTTTCCCAGGACATCTTTCTGCAGATGGCGTTTAGAACACAACCACATGTTCCCCCAAAGCACGGGAGGCTTCGTGTATTATGTTTTGTTTTGGTTTTTTTCGTGTATTATGTTTGGGCTGAGTGAAAAGAGGAACGCACCCCCTTTCCTATCCGAGCAACAAAAGGGAAAATAGCGGGAAATATCCCAGTCTTGAGACAGGAAAGCCAAGCTCAGAGGTTCTGTCGTAAACACTAACAACACAATTGGATTCATGCAACACGTCTACCTCACTACATCCTTCCAACGTGCGAAGTTTTCCTTCCTCCCTGTCGTTCTTCCTCCCCAATACTCGACTCGTTTTTAACTTCGATGAAGTACAGTTATTGAGTCTAGTCGAAAGCATTTACTGAAGCAACGACATACTTGAATTCGAGTCATTGCAAAACCACTGATGACTATCGAGGAAACCCTATGAAAGATGAAGTTGAATCAAGTTTGAAAACGGACAAATGATGGTGCATAGTAAGCAACCTAGGATTGTACAGATATCTGCAACAATACTGGATGATATTAATAATTTTTAAATGATGTTTACTGAAAAAGAGATTTAAATCTCCTAATTCATACCAGTAATGGTCATTAAGAGAAAGACTGCTGTAGCATGAATTAATCTTGAACAATTTAACAAGGGGTTAAAGAATGTTTCCTAAAGAAGGACTTCTCCCTGGCTCTGCCTTGAGAAAGCAGGAATTTGGGCAGGGGTTCTTCTGAAAGGAGGCCTGCAGAGCATCACAGTCAAGGAGTACCTGCAGAACGTGTAAATGAGCAGATGTGTAAAATATGAAATTGGATCAGAGGAGCAGAAACTAAATTTACCTATCACAAAAAAAGAAAATGTATCAAGTGCAAGATGAGACAGGACAAGTTCAAATACATACAGAAATAAAATACCTAAAAAGCTCTAGAGATCCTAAGCCAAATATCACTCGGCAATGCGATCTGGTCACTTTCAAAAGCAAACATAATACTAGGATAAGGAAAATCAAATGAACCATTGGGAACCACGAACCCACTTCTCCCTTTTTTCAAGCTTTTCACTCAATTTGGGGAGCCACAACTGAAGAGATCTAGAGAATTAAAACAGCTTCCCTTCTGTCCTGTACCTCCTTCACTTTCTTGGTATACGTTGGTCATTGAGTGTCCAGATCTTAATGATTTAGTGACATTTGCTACTTGTCTAATTTTGGCCCAAACACTCCCCTAGATAAACACTAAATTATCTGTGCCTCCATCAAGTGTGAAAAGACCTTGTGACTTCTTTTGATCAAAGAGATCGATGGCCCTGAATTTTAAAAGAGAGGGAAGACAGCATTAATAAAAATCGCCCATATTTCATATTATTTTGAAACCAGTTGGCAGAGATGAAGGGACTAAGGAAAGCAAAAGTTTGAGAGAGCCAAAAAAAATCATAGCTGAGGAACTTAAATTCTTTGGCATCAAAGAAGAGAACAGATTTCAATATTTCAAACTCAAATTTCCTTTACTCAGTGACCCCAGCCAAGAGAGGACACTTTGCTCCTGCCAGTCAAAAGAAAGACATCAATAAAATGCCTGGATGTCCAATAAACCAAGGAGACTGCCTGTCTGGAAGGCGACACATTCCCATGCCCAAGCTGTTTTTTGATACTCCTTCACCTCCATGTGAGAGTGTCTTCGCTCAGGCATCTGTAAATAACAAAATACCACAGACTGGATGACTTACACACAGACATTTGTATCTCAGAGTTCTGGAGGCCGAGAAGTCCAAGGTCAAAATGCTGACAGGTTCATTTCTTGTGAGGGCCCTTTTCTGGCTTGTAGACTTCTCCCTGTCTTCACACGGACATAGGGAGGAAGCTCCAGTCTCTTCCTGTTCTTATAAAGGACACCAACCCATCATGGGGGTCCCATCCTCGTGATCTCATCCAAATCTAATTATCTCCCAAAGGCTCCACCTCCAAATACCATCAGGAATGAGGGTTTGAACATATGAATTGGGGGCAGACAGTTAAGGACACAAACTTTCAGTCTCCAACAGGGAGGCACTACCGTGTTGGTTCAAGGCAGCTATAGAACTGGCAGGACAGGACCGGGTAGCAGACCCCACTTCAGGGTGGAGACGAAGCCCCCACACGGGGCCTACTTCCCACTTTGAAGCTTTGTCCATCTTCCTTTTTCAAAACCCCTTATTCCTCTGTTAAAAAGCATTTACTTTTGCCGTCCTTGTTTAGTTCCTAGCATAAGCTGCTTTGGATTAGTTAAAGCCCGTGCCCCCAGCTGGAACGTTATGTCAATAACTGGTGATATGATGAGGCCAGCAGCTGACGTTGATTCAGTCTGTCTCCTGTGCGAGCGCTTTGCATGCATCATATATAATGGGTTCACGACACACCTTTGAGGTAGGTATTACTAGTGCTCTTTTACAAATGACAAAGTCGAGGCTTAGAGAGATCAAGTAGCATATTCACCAGGTTAATAAGTGCTAGAGCTGGGTCTCAATCCACTGGCCTTCCAAGACTTAGCTCTTAATCTGTGCATTGTCATAGGAGCCCATCCTTAGGCACACAGTGCCCGCCCCACCCCGACCCCAACAAATGCCTGTGGAGGATGGTAATATAAAATTTCATTTCAGTGCCCCTGGGATTCAAAGAAAGGCTAGAATTTTGCATATCAACATTTTTTTTTACTGAGTGGAAAAATTATATTTCCAGCCTCTAGAATGTATTCCGGAGAAGGCGATGGCACCCCACTCCAGTACTCTTGCCTGGAAAATCCCATGGACGGAGGAGCCTGGTAGGCTGCAGTCCATGGGGTCGCTAAGAGTCGGACATGACTGAGCAACTTCCCTTTCACTTTTCACTTCCATGCATTGGAGAAGGAAGTGGCAACCCACTCCAGTGTTCTTGCCTGGAGAATCCCAGGGACGGGGGAGCCTGGTGGGCTGCTGTCTATGGGGTCGCACAGAGTCGGACACGACTGAAGCGACTCAGCAGCAGCAGAATGTATTCATTCTTGGCCCATTTTTAAAACTAAGGTTTTTCTCCGTCACTTATAACCAGATTCAGTTGTGTACCTTCCCTGAGCCTGTGTCATTGTTTGCTGCAACAAGTGATTGATAGCTTTAATTTTTAATGTATTAAACACCAGACTAGTGGGAAATTTTACTTATCCCATTTGTTGTTCTTAAAAGAAAATCTAAGACTGATGAGATATATGGGAAAAATCAGGCTTCCATGAAACTGAGTTTCCCAGGGCCCCAGGAGGTAGCTGGACTCGGGGCAGGAAGTGAACCCAGAGCGTATGAAGAGCTCCAAGGGAAAAGAGTGCAGAATCCCAGTTAAAATGCCCAAGGGGTCTGGGAATGGCTCCTGCTGTAACAGTCCCTGGGGTTAGGGTTGGACATTCATCAAGTGGAGAAAGAGAACAGGGCCTGGGATCTTGAATAGCTCGTGGGTCTCCTGCCTGCACAAGTGGAATTGGTAATAGTGGTGCTTCTCTTCTAAGTAAATATGCTGTCAAGTTGAGACGCAAATCTGGTCAAGTACCTCGGGTGCCTCTGAGGAAAGCACTGCAGGAAAGTTCTTTTTGAAAATGACACTGCGTTATTCCATCACCAGAAAGTATTTTTTCTCTGATAATGTGATTGATGAATAGTTCAGTTCAATTCAGTCGCTCAGTCGTGTCCGACTCTTTGCGACCCCATGGACTGCAGCTCTCCAGGCCTCCCTGTCCATCACCAACTCCTGGAGTTTACTCAAGACTCTTGTCCATTTAGTCGGTGGTGCCATCCAACCATCTCATCCTCTGTTTTGATGAACAGAATTGCTTTCAAATCATGATGGATCCGTGTCATTTAGATAAGGCTCTGGGGCTCCAAATGGAAAAGGGGACCAGTCCCCCTAGAATCCCTCAAACACCAGGTGCCCATATATGGGCCAGACTTGCCTGAAAAGGAGAACAGAGTGAAGCTGCTGGTGAATCCCCCAGGCTTCACATTCCAAAAGTGTCCAGTTAAGTGAGTCCGAGCAGTTGCTTCTGAAATCATAAATTCCAAAGACAATGAGCATTGCAATCACAAGGGGTAACAGAAGCCAAACACATTAGGAACATGTTCTTTGAGCAAACAGCATAATTCCGGACACGCGGGAACACATGGTTTGCTTCAAACATGTTTCATTTTGTCATCGCACTGAGTCCACAGTATTTCTCTTTGGGTGCAAGAGTGATTGATTTCGCTGGAAGAATTGTTTGTAAGAACATGAAAGTTGCCAAAGCAAACACGTTGGAGGGAAGTGTGGAGAAGGGGAGTGAGAGTATTTGGAGTAGATTGGGGTTTGGGAAGTTCATGCAGAGGTGAGACAGTGCGATGTAGAACAAATAAAAACATTCTGCACACTTCATCTACATAAATTATGTTCAGAAATTCACTCTGCGTAGACATTAGCTGTGCAGCTACAAGTCTCCCTAGTGTGCCTCTAGAATGTGGGCACAAAGCCAGTTTTTAAGTGAATGATTTGTAACTTTTCCTTCACATAAATTAATCTATTAATATTTAGATCATCCTGATTTTAATCTACAGAAGTCATGTAGTCACTATAAAAAAAAAGCCCTATAATCTATTTGTCTTTCACGATAAAATTCTATTACAACTTGCATTAATAAATTGTCTAAAGATATGTTGACAAAATGAATGAAAAACATTTAAGAATGTTTTCTTTGATCTGTTTCTCACCATGGGGAAAAGAAAAGACAAATCTAAGGCTCTACGTAAATAATACACAGCAACATTTATAATCATGTGAGTTGAAATGTTCCTTTTGGTCATTTGCTTTACATGTAAATTTTTTGTTAGAAATGAGAAATTTCTTAGTTTTTACCTGTCTATGGGTATTAGCTTCTAAAAGATAGCAATTTGTTATAAACTACTCATGATTCTTAGATGCTTAAGTGTGCAGTAACACCACAAACTAACGGAGTTTTGTATACTCCGTTAGCATTTTTTTCATATAGCAGTCCTTAGAGTGCAAAGAAAAAGCTTCTAAAAATTAGCAATAGACTATCTGAATAATAGTCTCATTTAAAGATGATACTCTAAGAACAAAATAAATAAGTTAAAACTGAGAGAATAGGGACTTTTAAACTGGTTATACAGTACCAACGTAGCTCGGTGTACAGGAAGGGTTTCATCAGTCATGCTCAGACACAGTCTCTACCTCCCACTCATGTCCTGCCACCCATCTAGTACTTCATCGAAGGGCAGGAGGTCACTTTATTAGTTATCTATTGCTATGTAACAGATTACCCCCCAAACTTAGAAGTTTAAGACAACAACATTTATTATCTCAGGGTTTCTGTGGGTCAGGAACTCTGAGCACACAACTTAACTGGATCTTCTGGCTCTGGGTCAATCACGTGGCTGCAGGCAGATCTCATGACATGACTGGGAAGGATCTGCTCACTAGCTCACTGATGTAATTCTTGGCAGGATTCAGTTCCTTGCTAATTGGTGAACTGACACCTCAGTTCCTCCAGAGCTATTAGCTGGTGGCCTCCCTAGGTTCCTTCCCACATGGACCTCTGTGTCGAGTGGCTCCCATGTCAGCTGGCTGCATCAGAGTGAGCAAGTAAGTCAGAAAGAGAGACCAGCAAGATGGAAGACAAGGTCTCATACCTTGAGCATGGAAGGGACCTCTGATCACTTTGCTGCACTCTCTTTGATGGAAGCAAATCACTATGACCGGTCACACTCAAGGGGAGGGAGTTACTTCCTTGGGAACCATGTCAGAAGCTGCCGACAATTAGGAGTATGTTTCCCTGGCATCCTAGGTCCCATTTCATGTGCTGACAGTAATATTCACAGTGTGATTCCTACACCAGCAGCATCACTTGGAAAGTTGTTACAATTGCTCATTCTCAGGCCCAAATCAGATTTACTGAATCAGAAACTCTGGGAAATGGGGCCCAGCATGCCAACAAGCTCTCCAAGTGATTCTGAGCATTATGAGGTTTGAGAAGCATTGCCTTCAGAGCTGATTGGACCTTCCCAGTTTCTCTCTTACAAGACCAAGACCTCCGTCATGGGAAGCTCTACCCACATCATCAGTGTACTCATGGTTTCTGATGGTTTGTAATGATGGTCATGACTTGCAACACAAATCAAGAGCCATCTCTCAGCAGTACCTCATGTGGCATGTCTGGAAGAGAGTTTTGATTTTTTATTTACCTCAGATTTAAGGTTTTCAACATAATGGAGCTCATGGACCTAACCCCACAAGCTGGTGCTTTGTAGGTTTGGGGGCCAAAGGGAACTTTATCACTTGAACAAAACTTCAAAACAGCTATTTTTTCAATAGGAAAAAATTCATCCAGTCATCTCCATGCCAGATTGTTTGCGTATCTTGAGTCTCTAAGAGGTTTCTTTTTAGATTCTGTAACTGATCTTAAAAAAAATTTTTTTTATGGACACAAGTGTGCTTCTACAGTGTGAAGTGGCTAAGAAAGCTAATTCTATGTATTAGGTCCTTCCATTAGGAATGCAAACTGGAGTTGCATCATAGCCACAGAATGCTGTGGAAAATTCTCTACTCCTTTCCAGTTATGTCCCTTTGGTCTCTATACTATCCTCTCAAACTCATCTCGGGAGACCTCCGTGATGCAAATACAGATTCTGGGGTTGAAAGATCTGGGTTCAAATCTAAACTCTGCCACTTAGTATTTCTGGCCTTGAGCAAGTTTTAACCTCTCCAAGCCTTGAAGAATGTGGCCCTACTTTGGCAATTCTGTGGCCAAATGCTAAAGCAAAGGCCCGTGTGTTAGTCGCTCAGTCATGTTCAACTCTCTGCAATCTCATGGATTGTAGCCTGCCAGGCTCTTGTCCATGGAATTCTCCAGGCAAGAATACTGGAGTGGGTTGCCATTTCCTTCTCCAGGGGATCTTCCAGACCCAGGTCTCCTGCATCGGCAGGTGGATTCTAAATGACAGCTATTCCAGTCATCCTATTAACTGACTTCAATGACTTCACTAAAAGGTGCATGTTAAAATGAACAATTCAGAAGGAAATGTAGCAAATATTCTAGTGCAATTTTATAATATTCTTTCATTTAAAAAATATCTTAAAAAATAAAAATAAAAAAAATTAAAAAATAAAAAATATCTTGTTGGATCAACTCGTTGCCTTATAATTAAAAGAACTTTAAAATACTATAATGGCCCAAAGACATATATTGAATGTTTGTTTTTCAGTTATTGATTTGTAGATGTGAAAGTATAACTTTTGTTCACTCAATACAAATCAACTTTTAGCAAGCAAATAAATGAAAGTAGGAAGAAAAAAAATCTGCTCATTTTGAATGGGAAGAGCTTTAAAAATTCTTGTACCCAAAAATGATAAGAGGTCTTCTTTCCTGTCAGGTAAATGGAGAAATGGAAACATTCATATGACTTTTGGTCAAACCACTCAGTAGTAGTAAAAATGTCAGATACCCAGGGATAAGAATCATCATAACCCTGTGCTCTAGTTGGATAGTATGGATCCGTTAGTCTAAATGTTACGGTTACATCAGCTTTTTCACTGTTTCGCCTCAGTGCATGCGTGCGTACCAAGTTGGTTCAGTCGTGTCTGACTCTTTGCACCGTATGGACTGTAGCCCACTAAGCTCCTCTGTCCGTGGGATTCTCCAGGCAAGAATACTGGAGTGGGTTGCCATGCCCTTTTCCAGGGACTCTTCCCGACCCAGGAATTGAATGTACCTCTCTTATATCTCCTGCATTGGCAGGCAGGCGCTACCACCTGGGAAGCCCTTTGAATCAGAGACAAAGCCAATCAATTCCAAATGATTCTACCCAGATTTTTCGATTGAACGATAGATTAGTCAATTTATTCATCAGTTGGAAAATATTTATCAAATGCTAATCATGTACAAGACATTATAGGAATACAGAGAATTACAAGGTATATGCTTTCTTTTAAGCAGCTTAAAACACAGTGGATACTTAATAGAGGACAGTGCATATGAACACATCATAAAAGCTCTTAATAGATATCTCACCAGGGTGATTCTCCCTCCCTGATTATATAATGTATTAAATTTGTTAATCTAAATAGTTAATTCAACAGCCCTATGTGATTTATTGGTGATGGTGTCTTATAGAATTAATGCCAATTAAGTAGTACATTTAATAAATTCTTCAGGTTTGGAGAGACAAGTCCTTCTCTGGGAGCAATGAAGACTAATGGAGCCCAGGTTCTGAAATCACAACCTCACCCTAGCTCATCTACAGACTGCTCAATGTTATCACGCTTTACGTCTCCTCTGTGAAAGCCAGGGATGTACTTCATAGGATGGTTGTGAGAATTAAAATGAGATTATTTGCATAACATAATTAGCAAAGCACTCAGCAGAAAGTGCTCCATACATGTTAGCTATGTAGTAACAGCATTCATGTAATAACAGTATTTGTGTAGCATTACTTCTCATATAGTAGTGGTATTCTTGGAGAGGAGAAGTATCTCAGCTAGGTGTGGAGACCACAGAAGAAGAAAAGATAGTACAGGTATGGAGAATAATAGTGTGAAAAGCAGGAAGATTGTAGTGTCTGCTGAGACAGTAAGTTTGGCCCAGTTGTGAAAGATCTTGTTTATAAGGTAAACTTACTACTCCATCATGCAACCTATAAAGAATGACTTTTGATTCTTGAGCAAAGTGTGACATGATAAAGTGGCTTTGGGAAAGGTAATCTGCAGCATATACTAGACAGTGGGGAGACTGGAGATAAGAAGACCAGAGGAAAAAAATTATTTTAGGGGTACAGGCACAGGGTGATAGGAGCTTGATATCTGACTGTGAGAGTGGAAACAGGAGAAATGAGTCTTTGCAGAGGAAGAATTGACCAAACTTGGTAGATGAGTGGCTGTGAGAATTAATGTGAAATAAAGGAAGACTGTGAAAATGTTAAGCCTGGGTTAATGTAAAAATGGAGTACTATCGTTGGAAGTCAAGCAGTCAGAAAGGGAAGCCAGTTATGGAAAGAGGCTTATTTTAGAAATGTTAAAGTTGAGCCTTACTAAATCCTGGGGATGTCAACAGTCATTAGAAAACCAGGACTAGAGCTTGGAGAAGTTGGGGATGACATCTGGTTATCCCTCGAGTAAGAGAAGGCCTGATGCAATGGCTGTGGGCGGTACCACACTGACCCATCAAAAGGATCCCCCGGGGGCTGGCCGACTCTTCACTCTTTCCAGCAGGCCCCAGGTAGTAGTCTCGCCCCTTACCCTGGTATCCCTGTCCAGCTCTTATCAAGGTGGACATTAAGAACAGGCTCTAGAACAGGCTGAGACTCATCTCTGGAAACACCCTTCTCCTTTCCTGATTCAGAAAACCATACGCCCCATAGAACTTTTCCATTTTGGAGTCAGGGTAATAGAAATATGCTGGAAGTGTTAAGTGTATAAGAATTAACCACACACTCAAGTTAAGGGATCCCTAGTCCACCCTTTCCCTGCTCTTCACCTCTGAAGTGATTCTAGTCCCTGTCAAAGAAACCTCAGATTTTGTTGACCAGACTAGGAGTATCCATTGATAATAGGCATTTGGTTGACTCCATGTGATGAGGTTTTAGTGTTCAATTATCTGCTCACTGAAAACATCCTGCTCTTTATCCTGCTCTCTCATTCTGCTATTTTTTATAATTCTCTTCCCCTGTGTAATATTCTTTCTTCTTTAAGGCTCATCTCAAACATTCAGTTCAATTCAGTCGCTCAGTCGTGTCTGACTCTTTGCGAGCCCATGGACTGCACTACGCCAGGCCTCCCTGTCTATCACAAACTCCCGGAGCTTACTCAAACTCATGTCCATTGAGTTGGTGATGCCATCCAACCATCTCATCCTCTGTCGTCCCCTTCTCCTCCCACCTTCAATCATTCCCAGTATCAGGGTCTTTTCAAATGAGTCAGGTCTTCGAATCAGGTGGCCAAAGGATTGGAGTTTCAGCTTCAGCATCAGTCCTTCCAATGAATATTCTGGATTGATTTCCTTTGGGATGGACTGGTTGGATCTCCTTGCAGTTCAAGGAACTCTCAAGAGTCTTCTCCAACACCACAGTTCAAAAGCATCAATTCTTCACCCCTCAGCTTTCTTTATAGTCCAACTCTTACATCCATACATGACTACTAGAAAAATGAAAGCTTTGAGTAGATGGACCTTTGTTGGCAAAGTAATGTCTCTGTTTTTTAATATGCTGTCTAGATTGGTCATAACTTTCCTTCCAAGGAATAAGCGTCTTTTAATTTCATGGCTGCAATCACCATCTGCAGTGATTTTGGAGCCCAGAAAAATAAAGTCTGACATTGTTTCCACTGTTTCCCTATCTATTTGCCATGAAGTGATGGCCCAGATGCCATGATCTTAGTTTTCTGAATGTAATCTCAAACATTACTTCCCCTACAAAGCCTTTCTTGATCCTTCTTTCACTGTGATCTTACACGAATCAATTCATACTTCTATTGAAGCTTATATTTGAATTAGTATACATGTCTTCTCCCCCAACTTCTCCAACCAGATGTGTTATTTTTTCTTTGTATCCACAGCACATCACACCATGGCTGAAACATACTGAGGTGTCCACTCAATGCAAGATGGGTAAATGAATGAAAAATCAAATGTAGGTCTTTGGCTAGCCTTGATCATTTGTTTTAGTTTTAATATCCATATTTTAATATTATCTTTATTTGTACTTTCTTTAATCTTTAATATATGTTATGCTTGTAATACTATATAGACCCAAGAATCTGGTAACAAATTCCCAAGTTTTGACACTTTTATAGCATTTCATAAGAAGTGGTTTTAGTTTGTTATTACTTTTTTCATGTATTTTATTACAGTTTTAAATGAAAATGTTTGCATTCTTTTCAAGAAGTTTGGTTGAAATGATGCCAAGTAATATTTCTTAAGTTGCTTTATTTTTAAAATAATAAACTATTTTCAAGTAAATCAATAAGTGAGAAAAATTTTTGGATAAAGTACTAGAGATTTTTCTATAATAAAAGTAAATTTTTGTCAGATACTCACGACCAAGTTCTTCTGCTCAAGTCTTAGATTCTGTGTGGTCCCTTCTCCCTTCTTTAAACAGATGGGAGCCCATATATGTGAGCAGGTAGATGAATGGATGGAATAAAGAGGCCAAGCTCTCTCTCCATATATAAATCTCCAAAAATAATAGGATACATGTGTGTAAAAGTGGTAAACCACTAATAATATTTAGAACTCCACAATTCCTAGAGGAAATAAAATAATAAAGCAATAAAACATTCAAGGAAAAGAACAAGTACCATAGTTAAAACACTGGCATCAGGACTCAAAACTGGTGTGTCTGAAATCCAGTCACTCATGATTTGGTCTGCTTACAGTGGGAATTTAAGATTGTTTCTATGTCATGGTCCACTTACCGATAGGCAGACCAGATCTCCTGGGCGGGCTCTGCATTGAGTCCGAGCCATAATCGTGCCAACTCTTGATTATGAGGACTGAACACACTCTTCGTGTTGACAGAGATGTTTAACACCGTAACTAGTGGTAGTACTGGTTGAATCACCTTTAAACACTGTGGTAGAGGGAGTAAGAGTCACAGCCATGTCTCGAGTTAATAAACGTTAACATTTCATTGGCCATAGTTCAATTACAAAACAGATAAGGTAATGAGTAGTGCTTTGCTTAAAGAGGGATTGGTAACTGCTATGCTTCAAACACTCCATATTTTGTTTAACATACTATTTTTAAAATAAGACACACATTTCCAAGGACTTAATTTACAGCCATGCTCTAGAAATGAAACCAGATTTTTAAGCCGTCATCAGATCTTATGCATGAAAATGAGTGTTTCCTTTTAAGCAGTCGCCATAGGAGGTCACATGATACCAGTGATGCTCTTGCTCCCAAGGCCATTTTGAGGACTCTTTTTGTGACCAGTTTACGCTAGATGATAACTCTTCAGGTACACTTTGGCTTTGCAAAAAAGCTGTTTCACCCCATGTAGTCATCTGTCTTGTTCATGGTATTTAACTCTCAGTGGCATTTGGCTATTTGCAAAAATCAAATCCACCCTCAAAGACTGAAGCTTTTCAAACAAATGGGCAGATTGTTTTAGTTTCCAAGAAATTTTCAGCATTGGGCCTATCAATAGAAAATACAGTGTTAAATGATGTCTTTTAAGCATTGCTTATAAAATATCTGTAGCAAGGACAGGACTAAATTCATTGTTATTAATTATGAGAAACCAACCAATGAAAGCTCTTGTCATCAACAGAGCCTTCTACTAATAGGACATTGACTAAAGCATCTCTTACTTATTTTTAAACTTTTTATTGTGAAATAATTATAGACTCAGAAGTTGCCAAAATAGTCCCTAGAGCTCCATGCACCCTTCTCTGTTTCCTCCCCTCAGTTTCCACCACTCAGTGGTGACAAGTCGTATAACTAAGTGCAGTACAATATAAAAGCCAAGAAACTGACACTGCCTAACACCATTAAGTAGCTTACAGGTTACAAGAGGACTTAATCTTCACCAGTTTTACATGCATTCATGCGTGTGTGTGGTTCTATGCAATTTTAGATTACATAAATTTTAATTTATAGTTACGTGAACCTATCTATAGATCATGTAGTTGCCACAACAAACAAGGCACAGAACTCTTCCATCACTAGAACTCCCTCCTGCTTGTGTTGCGTGTGTGCCTAGTCGTGTCTGACCCTTTGTGACCCCATGGACTGTAGCCCACCAGGCTCCTCTGTCCATGTGATTTCCCAGGCCGGAACACCAGAGTGGGTTGCCATTTCCTACTCCAGGGGATCTTCCCAACCCAGGGGTCAAATCTGTGTCTCCTACGCCTCCTGCCTTGCAGGTGGTTTCTTTACCTCTTGAGCCACTGGGGCATCTAGAGATTCATGTGACAGGTCACAGAACTCTTTCATCACTACAGTTCCCTCCTGCTACACTTCTGTTTATGAACCCCTTCCACCCTTTCCCCTGTCCCATGACAACCAATTTGTTTCCATAGTTTTGTCATTTCAAGAACATTATATAAACAGAATCATCCAATATACAACCTTTTGAAGTTTACTTTTTTCACTAAGCAAACACATTTAAGATGTTGTGTTTTTTTGTGTGTTTTTTTTTTGCATCACTAATGTGTGGGTGTTTGTCACTCAGTTGTGTCTGACTCTTCGCACCCCCGTGGACTGTAGCTCGCCAGGCTCCTCTGTCCATGGAATTCTCCCAGCAAGAATACTGGAGTGGGCTGCCATTCCCTTTTCCAGGGGATCTTCCCAACCCTGGGATCGAACCTGGGTTCCCCGCATTGAGGCAGGTTCTTTACTGAGCCACTAGGGAAGCCCAGTAGTTAACTCATTTTCATTGCTGAGCAGCACTGCACTGTATGAATATCCCAGAATTTCACCGCCTGAAGGACGTTTGGGTTGTCTTCTTTTTCCCTCTCGCTATTACAGATAAGTCTGCTGTGGACATTTATGCACAGATTTTTCTGTGAACATAAGTCTTATTTTCCTGGGTAAATGCCTGGAGTATAGTTGCTGGGCTGTATGATAGGTGCATATTTAGTTTTGTAAATAACTGACAAACTCTTTTCCAGAGTGACAACCATTTTACAGTCACACCCGTAATGTATGAGAGATCCAGTTTCTCTGCATCCTCACTAGCAACTGATGTTATTGTTCTTTTCAATTTTGGCTATTATAATGGGAATGTAGTGTTTTTCTTTTTTGCCTATTTCTGGAAATTACTGATTCAATTTATATGACTGGTATGATGAGAATTCAGTAGAAATGACTTTTTGTCTTCACAGTGCCTTCCTGAATATGTAGCTCATGGCTTATTTTATATTTATGTTAACTTTTTAGATTTAACATTATAAAGAGATATGTTCTCTACTTCAACTTTACCAATATATCCACTAATAAGCAATCAAAACCTCACTTTAGTCTCTTCTATCCCATCTCGTAATTTATCCCATGGCACAAACATGCCCCTGCCTAAAAATGCTGTCCTTCCTGGGCAAAAAATCAGTAGTGGCTGCATTCTTCTGTTTCTTTGGAGGGAAGGAGCACTAATGATGGGCTCACTGGTTGTCTCTGGTTGGTCAGCCTCATGAATTCGTGAGAGAGCAGTCTCTGTGGCTGGATTGCTGGGGATCCTAGGGGACAGCAGGACTGTCACAATCCTATAGATTGGCTGTGCTGCTTTCATTCATAGGGTGCAGAGCTAACTGGCTTGTATGATGACCCATGGATGAGACCCAAGTATAGATGGCTAGGTTAGTTGCAAAATGAACACTTTCAAGCAAAATTCAAAGTGCACTTGACAGCCTGTTGCACTAAGTACTTGCATGTCTGGGATAAAACAAGCTGGATGCATTTATGTTCCCCCCTCAAGTTCATGCCATTCTTTGTGAAGAGGCCTAAAGTACTTCCTACTGTTGAGATGGTGAGTAGGAAACAGAATCCGATGACAAAAGCAGCCTGTGGCTTCTGCTTCCTCTACATTCACCCACAATTACGTCTTGATAATGATGTAACTAACAGTTGTTGCAGGTAAACCATTTCATCTTATTTGTTTACATATGTACTTGTAATCATAAAATTACCTCTGCTGGTTGATAATGATGTATTTTGGAGGAGGAGGGGTAGAGCTGGGAGGGATGTTTGTTTTTAATTTAATGTTGCTTGTTTTCAATTTGGGAGTAAGTTAAAGCTTTCCAGTGTCTGTCTGCCCTTCTTGATCTATATAAATTGACTTACCATTTAAATTGTCTTATAAATAGGAGTTTTACCAGATGAACCTCAAAAATATATTGATGAGTAAAAGAAGCCAAACAAAAAAACTATATACAAACTGTATAATTCCATTTATCTGAAGTTCAACATTTAAAAACAATCTGTGGTGATAGAAATGAGAATAGTGGTTGAGGGTGGGGTGGTATTGACTGGAAAGGAACATGGAAGAATCTTCTGGGGTGTTTAAAATGTTCAATAACTTGATCTAAGTAGTGGTTTACCAAGTTGTATGCTTAGGAGTTGAGTACTTTAGCTGCTGTTATTTAATTAAAATTTAAATTAGCAACTGAAATGAAAAAAGTAAGAGGTTTGATGATTTAAAATCACAGACAGAATCAGTTTGGGCTTCTCAATTCTATGCTTCCAGGAATTTAAAATTTTGCAAATTATAATTTTCCCCATTGGAAGTGAACCACTTTGCTTGTCTCTTTTCGTTTTCTCTGCCCCTCCCAGCTTCTTAACAAGTTAGATTTTTGTTACAATGTCATGCATATTGTAACTGTTAAATTAAAATATTATAAAGCAGGGTGTGGAAGCAATAAAAATTTATTAAGATCACTTTAGGCCTTTAAAAATTCCACAATTCCTTTCACTCACATGACATCCTTCATTCCTTTTTTTGAAATTTGGATCCAAGGAATTTTGCATGCTGTGGGTTGACATTTAGTTAATAGCATCTTTTGCTGAGGTTCCACTTTTCTAAATTAACAAGATCAAGAACAGTGACCTGATGATATTTCTTTGTATACCTGGCACTTTTCCAAAAAGGATTAGGGTAACAAAAAGGAGTGGGGGGCGGGGGAAAAAGAGAGAAAAAGGAAGGAAGAAAAGGAAAAGAACTCAACTCTTCTCAATCTACTTTATTCTAGGGCAAAATGTGTTTCAAATTTTTGTAAAAATATCAGATATCACCCTCTCACCAAGAAAATGAACAAATAACCCTACACACATACACAAAATCTGTAGTTGAAATGTGTCTGCTATTTCACATTTCTATCACTTGTTCCTCGAATACCTTGGGTCTTGGTACCTTCCTACTAAGCCATGAAAAAGCTAAAAGCTGCATATAAACCTGGGGGCGGGGTGGCTAGAATGTACAACTTGCTTGAAGAATTGAACCAAGTCAAGTTTAGCTTCCTAAGGCGTATATGAAGCGTTAGTCTCTGAGTCCTGTCTGTCTCTTTGCGAGCCCACAGCTGGGGACACGCCCCTGTGCGTGGAATTCTCCAGGCCAGAATACTGCAGTGGGTAGCCTTTCCCTTGTCCAGGGGATCTTCCCAACCCAGGGATTGAACCTGGGTCTCCCGCATTGCCATTGCGGGCAGATTCTTTACCGTCTGAGCCACGAGGGAAGTCCCAAGGCGTGTCTGGGGATGTGCCAATAGGGAAGGAAGAAGGCCGACGTGTACAGTAAGAATCTGGCTAGGCACATAATACACGTTTATTTAAAAGCCGGGTAAGAGAAAGTACAAATAATTATGTGAGTGAAGAACTCCTGTAACAGTGTGCCACTATGCTAATATAGTAGATCAAAAGGGCACCTGAGACTCCCATTCCCAGAATCTTGACTTGGAAAATTCATATTTTAAAAGTAAGGGAAAGAGTAACCTATACAGAGGCCGTGTGAAAATTCCCTTGGATGGGGGGGCGAGGGGGGGCGGAAATCTGGAGCCTGCCAAATGCTACAGGGTGCTTTTCCACTAGGCTGCCCTCAACTTCTCTGCCCCGCTGCACGTCCTACCGCAGTTGTCTGGGCCCCCAGCCTGGGCAGAGTAAGGGGCGAGCGGTGCGCGGGAAAGGCAGGCCAGCAGCAGGTGGGGAGGTGGCGGACTTCTGTCTCTGGGAAGGAAATGGACTGAGATGAAAGGGCGGAAAGCAGTGGCGCTCAGGGCTTGTGTCTGCGGGATCCCGACCTTCTCGAAATCGCCCCGGGCTCCTCTAATTAGAGAAGGGATGCAGGGTGGGCGTTAGTTCCCAAACGTTTTAATCGAGCCTCTTTTCAATGGCCAGGGATAAATGTTGCCACTGTTACTCTGTGCTGAATGGGTCACGAAGACCCCCGCCCGGCCCCCAGCGTGGCCATTCAGGGCTCTTTTCACAACCTCTAAGCGTTTCAGTCCCTGGGCCTAGCGACACTCCGGAGCGCTCCTAATTAGTCTAATTAGAAAGGTGAATTGATAGATGGGAAGAAGACAAGAGTTGGGTTAGGAAGATGCGCAATGCTGCCAATTTCGGCTGGGTAGCCGCTTATTCTCTCCAGAAAGAAAAGGCCGAAAAGGAGGCTGGAGCTGGAGCCAGCCAGCCCGCCCTGCAGAGGCTCGGCTCCCGCGGGATCCGCGAGCTGGGCGGTCGCTGACCCCGCGCTTCCCTCGCTCTGCCGGAGCAGACAGCGGGCACCTCCGGCTTCTCCCAGAGCGAGTCTCAGGGCCTCGGGACGAACAGCCTTTGCGGAGAGAAGCTGGAAGGAAGGGCCGAGGCCGAGAGCTGCACGGCCTCGCGCCCCGGCCCGGAGCCTCTCCGGCCCGCTGCGCCCCGCCGTCGCCCCTTCCTCCCCCGGAAAGCGGTGCAGAGGCGCGGCCTGGGCGGCCGGCGGGCCGGGCAGCGGGGACTTCGGGGGTCACGACCGGAAGGTCGGTGCGGGGCCTCTGCGTCCCGCCGCGCCACGTGGCCACTCCCCGCGCCCTCCCGCCCCGGGCCTTGCGGGCTGTCCAAGCTGCGCTTCGTCTCAATAAAGCCGAAACCCCAAGAAGGAAAGAACTTTGGCTTGAAGAAGGAGGCTTAACTGCGTGCGGCCGTACGCTTGGTGCGTGCGAGGTTCCTTTGCTCTGCTCCGCGAGCAGGCCCCTCACCCGCGCCGCCCGGCGGCCGCGCGCTCCGGGTTGTCGCGCGCAGAGCGGCCGGGTCCCGCGCATTCCTGCGCCCGCCGTGGCCCGGAGCAGCGCGGGTGGCTTCAAGAACACTGAACCTTTAATTGGGCCATAAATCAGACAGGGGAGTGCGGTGGAGTTTGTGCAGGTGTAAAAACAGAGGGGAAAGCCTGGGCTGAGCAGCCAAAGCGCCCGGGCAGGTCAGAACCTCCAGCAAACTAACATCTTGATAAGTCCGCTGACAACAAAATAAACAGTGGAGAGGGCCGGGGGAGGCGGGGAGCGCGGTCGCCCGCGGCCCGTGCGCAGCAGCACAGCGGCCGTCTGCTGGGAGGAGGCAGGCCTCTCCTGGGTTTGTGTTTGGGGCTCTTTTTCGGGGTAGGGGGGTACTTAGGGAAGAAGGAGAAGCAAAATTATCTCCCTTTTCGTCCTCTCGCTTTCAGCATCGCGTTCTGTTGGACAGAGAGCCCCAGGACTGTCAGACGGCGAAGGGTTAGGAAGTGCGCGCAGCCTCGCCGACCCCTGCCCAGTCCGAGAACCGGAGCTGTTGTCGATCGAGGGCCCGGCCGTTGCGCCCGGGGCGCGCGGGCCTCGCTGAGTCGCGACGAGTCCCTGCGCCTCCTCCCAGACGCGGCGCCACCGAGAGACAGACCACCGGCTCCCGCCTCATTTCAGGGGCTGACGAGGGGAAAACACTACTGCGCCCCTGGCCGAAGGAGGTAAACCAAGTAGAAAGGGCGATCAAAAATTAATTTGGTGCACTGCTCGGGAGCAGCACCCTGTCAAAACCCTACGGAGACGTTGGCACAAGCGGCAAACGGATTCACAGACAAAGGAAAACAATACAAGTCTCGTTAGATCATTTTTCTGGACATTGTTTAAGGTCTGAAAGGGACCAAATCGTTTCAAAATGTTGCCAGTAAAAATTATCCTATGTGGAATGCAACTAATCCTTTTAGGTTCCTGTCAACTGTTTCCACAAAAGGAATCCGATTTTTCAAATCAAAGATCCAAAAGTCTTTGGGGAGAGATTTATTACATGCCAGAGCTTTAGTTACAGAATAGAGTTACAATAACAACTCGCACCCACCAACTCCCCAAAATAAGGGATCCCATCCCACGCAGTTCTAATGACGTGTGGGGGATGGTTGCTGGAGTCCTGCTAAATATGCAGATGGGAGGAGAGTGGGGGAAGGGGGAGGAAGGCAAAGAAATATTAAATTCCTTAAATAGACCAACAGAACACAGCGCCTCAACATTTTATTTTTGTTCTCCGTACCCCTGGTTCCTTTTGAAGAGGAAAACAAGACCCAAACTTGGTGACCTGCCCGCTCAGTTTAGAACTTCAAGGTGAGCTTAATGCTTGAGTACTGAAAAACTCTTCCGAACCCTGACTTCTCTGAGTTTGCATAGTAGTGTGTCTACAGTGTCTGCAAGTGGAAAATATTTAAAAGTGAGAAAAGAATACAAGAAAATATTTTTTCTTTAAAATTTTTAAAAATTTATTTTAAAGTTTTTCTTTGATTTGGAATACAATGTTTAAGAACAAGAAAAAAGTGCCCCAGGGCTTTTCACTGTGCCTCCGTATCTGAGTCTTCCCACAAACTCATGTGAACATAAACGCATTCCTTGCAGATCACAGTCTCAGTTCACCCTAGTGTGAGCATTTTGTGCTGAGCCTGATCATGAAGATCCTCCGCCTCCTTTTCAGTTCTTCACTGATTAGATCTGGTGGCTAGGGATAAGACTGATGGGTAAACGATTGGTAGAAAGCCTTAAAAACTTGAGAAGAAACTCAAATTCCTAGTTCTCTGAGTGGAGGAATTTTGTGCCTCCATACTACATAGGCACCTATCTCTTTTAGGTGCTTTGTGAATGAACTGCCACACCAGAAAGATAGTTTCAAGAAGCAACTTAAGTTTAGTTTACAGACAATTGAGTTTGGGTTTTTTTTTTTTTTTTAATGGTTTTGTTAAGTGGAGAAGTGAAAAAAGATCTTCCTAGCCTTCCCTCCACCCCATTGTTTGCTGCTGAAATGGCTCGTTCCTCTTGCTGCGTGAGTGTGTTTCTGTTATTAGAGGCAACTTGGTGGTGGGAATTCTTGCGTTTGTTCCCTGTATTTAAATTGGGAATAAAGGGATTTGCAGTGTAGCAGGTGCTCAATAAATACTGCAGACTAATCCCACTTTTCAAAGCTTAGAGGTTAAAGAGATGATCAGTAGGTAAATAATTAGAGAAAAGAAATAGAACAAGAGACCAGAAGAGGGGTTTAAAACACCATTGCTTTGTTTATTTTAGAAGGGAGGAGAAAGTTATCTGTCCAAATATACATCTGACTGAGGTAAGAGAAAACACAATGCCCCCTCTTTTTTCCTCATTATTTCTAGAAAGGGTTAAACAACGATTTATTTCATAGATAGGGTGGGAATGTTGAAGAAAGATGAGCTTTACATGAAGCCAAAAGTTTCTCTTAACTAATATAAGGATTTGGGTATACTCCAAAGTTTAGAGGTTTTTCATTTCCTGGAAGAATATGGATGTGGGACAGAAGCCACAAAAGAATCATCGGTCTACACATGTGTGTAGGTTTTATGTTTTCCAAAATATTTTCATATAAATTGGCATATTGATTCTCAAAACCCATCACCACACTCCCCGCAAATATAAATGAGTGTGAAGAAAACTGATTTAATATTTATTTTTAACTGAGTCTTATGTCTTCTGTTGCAACCTCTGGAGGGTTTTGTGTTTTTTTTGGTTTGTGATCCCCCCCCACCTCATTTAACAGAATACAGTCTTGTCACAGTCATTTTCATATATATGAAACTCTGCATAAAAAATAAAAATAGAAATAAAAAACCAAATTATTGTTCATTCATAATAATCCTTCATTATTGACTTGTCAGAAAATGCGTCACATCTTTTATTGCTGAAAATATCAGCCTTTTAGTTATATTAAAGGAAATTCCTAAGCTAGTGCTCAAAGAAGCTTCTGCTCTCTGCCATAATTATTATCTGCCCCCCCCTTTCTTTGCCAGTCTGTTATTGATCAGAGTTGCAATTAAGAGAGACTCTGTAGTTTGTTTCTGTCTCCCTCTGGGACAGACAGACCCGGGCAAGGCCCATGGCCTCAGATCCATCCTTTCCTGGTGCTCCAGGGACTCGCTGGACCTATGGATGCATTACATAGAATTGCATTCTACCTAATGGACCAGATAGATTCTCCTTAACGGTAGCATCATAAAGGGAAACATCCTATCTTGAAAAATAGAGACACTCTCACTTTAAGATTAGAAAATTATCTTTCCAGACCTAATTTCAAATTCAGAATTAGAATTTTCCACGTTCTCGAAGATTCTGATTTCAATAGACTGCATTTCTTCCTGAAATGCGGTTTTGTTGTCTTTTACAACTTAGAATTTAGAAGGGGAAAAAAGCATTTGCAAAAACCCTTTCTCTGATGGATGCATGTGTATGTTTGGCTGAGTCCTTTTGCTGTTCACCTGACACTATCATAACATTGTTACTCGGCTATACCCCAATACAAAATAAAAAGCTTAAAGAGATTATGCATGCATGTGTATATGTGTGTGTATCTCTATAGGAAAAAACACTCAGGCTAATCTAGTGAATCCAGACTTGGCATTTCCTTGGTTACCCATTTAAAGATGGAAGCATTAAATATAGTGTGCCTTAAAACAAAAAAAAGACACTTTTTCTCTGGAAAATCAGTGTTATCTTGCATTAAGCACCGTTTCTTGAAAAAATCAGCACAAACACTTTCCTTCCTAGTCTGCAGCTCACAGTGAGACAAAATCCCCACACTGGCTCCAGCCTGGGTGGCCTCATAAGGGACAAGGAGTGGCTCCAGAGCCTCCTGGAGGAGGCTGGGCTTCACTGAAGCTTCTGGTGGTGACTGGCAAGGATAAGCTGGTCACATCCAGGGAAAGATGTAATTCCAGCAGGTGGTCTGGAACTCCCTTCCCCCTCCCCACCACCTCCAAGGCATTTCAGGGAGACTAGTGGCCAGGAAGTTTGGAGTTTGAGGTAGGATTGCCCCTCAAGAGACTCCAGGGCCTTGTGTTCACTGCGCAGGAGCTAAAAGAACCCACTCAACACCTGATACGCAGCTGTTCAAAGACAGTAAAATCGCTAAGAGGGTGCGGGATGGGCATAGTCTCCGGAAAAAAAAAAGATTTGCTTTCTCACTAAATGTTGAGTCAGTTGATATGACTCTTAACATGCTCATTTCCACATGAAAAGGATGAGACCCTAAGTCTGGTTAAAAAGACCTACTGAACAGTTTAGCAAAAAAAGTTCTGCCAGTTTGGTAGATTTCAAGCATTAAAAATCAGTAAGAAAAGCTGAGGAAATGGACAAATAGTACAGTAGTGAAAAAGATAAGTCGTCTGTGTGTGTGTTGTGTGTATATGTGTGATGTTTTAAAGAAGATTGCTGATGCAAAGAAACAAAAAGTGATGCTAGGAAAAAAATATACAGGACTAGGTGGAGGAAGCTGATATTTCTGAATAATTGACTTTCAATTCCAAATGCATCCAAAACGGGCTGGGTATCTCTGGGAAGCCCTGAGTACAGGTGGCAGGGAGGAGAACCTAGCAAAAACAAAAACAAAAAATGTATAAGAAATAAATGACTCTTCTACACAGCGACCTCTAAGGCAATTGCCCTACCAGGGCGGACGTTTAATCGATCACAATGATGGTAACACGGTGGCAGTGTGATGTATTGGAAATAAAATGGGATTTAAATGCTGCTATCTCAGTAGCTGTGACCTTGGGCAAGTCATATCATTTGAGCCTTTATACCTTTATTTGTAAAGTGCGGTCAATAACAATTATTGTCCTCACTATTTCACAGTGTGGTTGAGAGAAACATTAGTGAAAGTCTTTTAAAAAGTTAATGTGTGCTGTGGGTAGTAAGTGGAATAGACAGGAAAGGGGTTCTGGGGTACTGGTAACATCTTCTTGACTGGAAGCTGGTTACACAGGGGTACTCACTTAAAAGTTAGACTAGCTCAAAACAGTTTGAAAATTACGATTTAACGCTAAGGACAAGGAAAATTAGAAATATGAAGCTTACATGTTTTATCCTCACTTCTCTTCCTTCCTTATCACACCCAGAGACTGGGGACTCAAAATGGGGGTTCAATGATAAGAATCAACTGTTTTCTATGTGTGTTTTTTGCTCGTTATTGACTAGCATTTTCCTGGTATAGAAGCAGGAGTGAACCAGGAAGTTTCCTGCACAACAGAGGGGCCAACAGTAAAAAGAAAGGAGCCCCAAACTGTTCACATTAAAGGAAAGATGTGATTAGAGAGATGTGACATGCAAAGAAATTATCTGAAAAGTGAATTCAGTTGGGAAAGTATAAGACCGAAAGAGCCCTGAGCAGCTGGTCATGATCAGATTCTCCATCTTTCTGTCAAATGTAATTGTATCTGAGTTGGCAGGGTATTTATTGCTAAAGTCGAAGGGCCAGATTTTACACTAAACATATTTACACATTTACATTCGTGGCCCTATAAACACTCCACGTTTCACTGGCTGTGACATCAAACACATTTACCAACAAAAAGCATATGCCTAATTACCAAGTCATAGGGGAAAGGGAGGCAAGTGGCAGCTGATGGGCGATGAGCATGCGCGCCTGTGTGTGTGTGTGTGTGTGTGTGTGTGTGTGTGTGTGTGACCCAACTGTAACACTCGGAAACCAGTAAAGACAAGAATGGATGCTGACAACGCCGGGCCCGCTTCACTTGTCCTCTGCTGCCCAGAACTACCCTCGTCTGGTTCCCGTTCGAAAGGGGGAAGGGGACCCCTGGCATTGCAATTAGTCCCAAGGTTACACCCCGACCCTCTTGGAGGAACCCAGAGAAACCAAGGTGTTTCCTGGGCAGATTTCTGACTTGGATGGAGTTTGATGCTGATATGGCCTTTAACTGGCCCCCAAATGACTTCTCAGTCCGTAATAAAAACAGGTGTGAGCAAAATGTGTAGCCAGCGAAGAATTTCTCAACTAAAACTAGAGTTCTTAATTCCTGGCTTGAGATAGTAACATCAGATCCCTACCCATCAACAGCAGTTGTAATAACACCGTTAGCTGCTCCAAGCTTGGTCCTTGGTCAAGCACGGAAATCAGAACCACCAGAGCTAGAGAGAAAAACAAAACAGGCACAACCGCTGGCCTCAGACAGCCTTTAATAAATGACACGGGCTGGTATTCCATCAAAATAATCACCTTCCATCAGAATAACCACCTCCCCCAGTTCTCTCAGAGGACAGGCGAGAGGAAGAAATGGTGGATTCAAAAAAAAAAAAAAACCTGTGAAGGGCAGAAACCTCCAGCCCCCTTCGGATGGATTCTTACTACACTGTAAGAAGTGTGATAACAAATATATCCCAAACTCCAAGTCTGTCAGCAGAAAGTTTGGGCAGGAATGGGCCACTGAGTAGGGGGCAGGGAAGGAGAGATGTGCAAACAAGATGCCTTAGTAAAACATGAAGAAAGTCTGTGATTTTTTTTTCTTTCCCCTCCTCAGTTTCTTTTCTAAGAGGAAGGGAAGGGCCTCTTAAATTCACAGGATGGGGATGGAGAGGAAACACATTGTTGAGCAGAAGCACTAGTTTCTTATTTTAAAGAAATAAAATAATTACCCAATAGAGAAAAAAAGAAATCGACCAAGAAATGATCTAAGGTCATGACACCATGTGTGATACAAGGCACAATTCAATCCATAAGGGCTTCATTACCCCCGCAATAGATAACATTTGGCTAAATCTAGCTGCAGATTAAATCTCCGCAGCATAACAGAGTCCTGAATGGAGAGGCTCCTTTTTGTGTGGTCCTTCTCCGGGAGCTGCCTGAACCATTAGCCCCAATATATCCCTCTCCCTATTAACTGCAATTCCCTCCCGACTGCGCTTCGGTCATTTGTCTCCAGGCTCTACGGGGGCGTTTGATGAGCAGAGAAACAAGGAGAAGGGGAGAAAAGCCTCGGGTTAATGAGTTGTAGCAAATCCACACTTTGTAGTCGGGAGGAGGAGAGCTGGTGTCCAATGTTTGTCCAACTGGTTTATTTTTCGAGACCCAGCCTATTGAGGAAGGCTTGTTCAAGCCGGTTTCGTCCTTACAAACACACAAACATCCTTCTGTTTGCCTTCAAAGAAAAGGGGACCAGAGCTGGATTTGCATGCGAATGAGGAGCCCCGGGAGGAGACGTCCTGGCCCATCAAAGGCCGCGGTAGCCGGGCGGCCTTTGTTCCAGCACCTGCTCGCCCCCGCGGCCTGACGGGGCGCGCCCCGAGCTCCTGGCTCACCGGGCCCACTGCCGTGGTTCACTCCTCGCTTGCCCCGCGGCCCTCGCCTGGCGGCCCACGGCCCACCCCTCGCCTGTCTCCGCGGCCTTCGCTTTCCCATAGGTCGGCCAGGCCCGCGGAGCCAGCAAAGCCGACGGGGGAACCCCAAACCCGGCGGTAGTGGAGGAGCTGCACTCCCAGGACGCAAAACTCGAGACTGAGGCAGGCGGGTCGGCTTCACCTTTTCTCAGGATTCAGGACTCACGACACACTTGCGGGGGAAGCGGGACCCCGGCTCCCTGTCCCGGACCGAAGACAGCGCTGGATCGCCCAGGCTTTCTTGCCATTCTCTTAAAAGCACTGACAGCCTGGGAGGCGGAGCGCGTCCCTGCACTTTTAAAGATGCGGAAATTTGGATAGAGAAAGGGATTAGCCGGGACTCCCAGGTTCAGGATACCCAAGCATCACGCAAATAGTGAGATACACGATTTTTATTTTCGCGCGCTCTCCCTAATTACTTTCAGATAAAAATTCAGATCTATGCGTTACAGAAGGCTTTGAGGCCCGCCAGCAGTGCTTGTGCGGTTTGGGCTCCGCCTGCTAAAGCCTGTCCACTCAGGGCGCCAGTGACATCCGGACCTTCCGGGTTCCAATGTCTCCTCTTCCTTAGGTGGGCTAGGGTAAAAGTAACTTTTCAAAAAAAGACTTTGGTCTAACGAATTTCAACTTGTATCTAGGTATCAGTGATAAACTTGGGGGTGATTGTGTTTACTTTAGCCTCTTATTTTCCCTCTTTCAAATATGCTATAGGGTAAAAAACGTAGAACTTAATTTTGAGGCTATGAGGGTCAGTTTTTTTCCCTCCCCAAAAAGGGAGGGAAGGATAGGGCATCAAAGAATTAATGGCACTGCAAAACAGTGGCCTACAATGTGGCCTTTGTTAATTTGCCAGGTTAAATCGCCAGCTCTTCAGATATATACCTGTCCAGATATTTGAAAAAACAGTTCACTGATATTAAGTATGAAAATTACTATCCCTTCGTTTTATCTGAAGCCCACGTTACTGGTAGTAGCCAAAACTAGTCTCATCTTTTTCAAGAACTATAAACTACCTGCAATAACTAGTTAAGGAAAATAAAATTTGAAAAAAGATATCCTAGATCACCTAAATTTTTAAAATATAAGTAGTTCAATAAACACCTGATGCATTTTCATTCTTTAAAGAGTATCTGAAAATTAAAGATTTTCTTTACATACTCCAAGTTATTCATTCCAACTAGAATTTTGAAGTTAACACTGACTTTTAGAATAAAAACTTCTTTATGCAACTACTGGAATTCTGTCAAAGAAAACAGCTTTAAATACTAGAGCTTTCAAATACAATTTATTTTATCTATGTATTTTCTTGTCTGATTAAAGCTATTTAACTGATGATGAGCTCTATGAAATTTTTTCTAATAAATTTTTAATTCAAAAGTCACAGATTTGTTTTACTTACTCCCATTAAAACATAACCTTATGTTGCAGAGTTTTTAGATTTATAGGATATTGTGCTCAGAAGGGAGTGGAAATTAAATGGAGTGGGAAGCTCCAAAATAAAATTTAAAGTTCTATAAAATTATCTTAGAGAACTGTGGCTTTTAAGAATCCTCAGTGCTCTTCAAAATGGAATCAAATAAGATTTGGAAATGTATACCAAAGTAACTTTTATTTGTAGTCATTTAAAAATAATTTCTGATCCCCTGCAATGGTTTTGACTTAGTATAAATAAAAATCATGGCATGATGTTCTTGTTGTCTCTGAAAATATTACTTTTCTCTTCTGATAATGGGTTCCTACTTTAGCCCACAAGGAAACTTTTTTTAACAGAAAAGAAAATAAACTAAGAAGGGGATGACTGAAGTCGATTCTTTTGGAGAATTTTCTTTGAAAATTAAGTATTTATTTCTGAAAAAGTGTAAAAATCTTACATTAGAATAGTACAATAATTGCCAGTCAAAATTTACAATACTCCTTGTAAAGAATACGCAGTAAGTACAAAATAAAAATTCCGCATGTCTATTATGATACAAAACACAGGTTAAAATAAGAAATGATAATTTTGACTTTTTTCCTTGTGTAAACATGTTAATCATTTTTTCCTTTTCATGAAAAAGCACACCAGACAAATATCCTCAAATAAAAACTATTGCTTCTCTGGCATTCTTCGGGACCTCTACTATTTTTGCATTACTCTTCTGTTGAACATTATTGTTTTTCGTTTTTTGTTTTTTAACGCCTGGACCTGAGACTCTCTAGACCTCAAAAAGGCTTAGATTTTTAAAAAATGTTCCCAAAGTCAAGGAAGCCCCTTTTCAAGGAAGCCTAAACAGAGCGGATCTCCACCAGCACCCTCTTCCTCCCCACCCTAGTTTGGGGGGCTGCTGCATAGGGCGACTTTGCATAAATAGAGGGACCTGCAGAGCCGAAGAGCGCGCCCGAGAAGTTGCCAAACACAGTCTCGTCTGAGAATCCCAAGCGGCGAAATGGGGGCGCGAGGTCGGGAGGGGCCGCGCCGGGAGGAGGGAACAAAACACAAAACCACCCAGATGAAAATAGGAGCCATGATTCCTACCTTCTCTTTCTCAAGCGCGCTAACATAGCGTTATTAACAATTTGAGATCCTAGCAGTAAAGTTCTCGACACTGGACAGGGCAGTCCCTTGGTGCAGAGTCCCCAGGGCGGCCGACGAGGAGACGGAGGAGGCGGCAGCGGCGGCGGCGGCCACGAGCGAGCGGGTGAGAGCGGCGGCCGGGCCCACGGCCGCCTGAGCCGCACAGCCGCCGCCGTCGCTACCGCCGGCCCCGAGCGCGGACGGCGTCCCGGGAGATGAAGAGGGCGAGGCCTGCACGGCCACGGCGGCCTGCGCGGCGGCGGCGGCGGCGGCGGCCGGGCCCAGGCTGCCCCCGATGATGCTCTCGATGGAGAAGGGCGAGCGCGCCAGCGCCGAGGCGCCCGGGCCGCCCGCCTTGGCCGCCGAGGCCTGCAGGGGGCCGGGCAGGGCGGCGCCGAGCGGGTGCGGCCGGTAGCCGAAGGCGGTCCGGGCCAGCTCGGCGGCCGCGCCGTGGGGCGGCGGCGGCGGCGGCGGCGGCGGCGGCGGGGGCGGCGGCGGCGAGTGCGGGTGGAAGGCGGCGGCAGCAGCCGCCGCGGCGGCGAAGAGGGCCGAGGGCGGCGCGTAGGGCGGCAGCTGCAGGCCGTAGCCGCAGCCGTAGGGGCCGTAGCCGTAGGCGTGCGGGGGCGGCGGGGGCGCGGGCTGGAAGAGCGCGGCGGCTGCGGCAGGGTCCCCTGCCCCCCCCGCGCCCCCCGCGCCGCGCAGCAGCAGCGACTCGGCGGCGGCGGCGTTGGGCGGGAGCAGCGGCTGCCGCTTGAAGCGCTTCCTCCGGCGCAGGAAGCTGCCGTTGTCGAACATGTCGGCGGACTCGGGGTCGAGTGTCCAGTAGTTGCCTTTGCCGGGGTTGCCGGGCTCGCGGGGGATCTTGACGAAACAGTCGTTGAGCGAGAGGTTGTGGCGGATGCTGTTCTGCCAGGCGGGGAACTTCTCCCTGTAGTACGGAAAGCGGCCGCTGATGAACTCGCAGATCTCGCTCAGCGTCAGCCGCTTCTTGGGGCTCTGCAGGATGGCCATGGTGATGAGCGCGATGTACGAGTAGGGCGGCTTCACCAGCGGGTTCTTGGCGCCGCCGCCCGCGCCCACGCCGCCGCCGCCAGCGCCCGCGCCGCTACCGCCACCGGCCCCGGCCCCCGCCCCCGGGGCTGGACCCGGGGGCGCCGGGGAGCCCCCAGTCCGCGGAGCCAGCAGGATGTCATCGTCGTCGTCGTCCTCCTCCAGGTCCTCCAGATCGTCTTCCCCAGCGTACGAGCGCCGCCGCCGCCGCCGCCGCGCGGGGAGAGCCAGGCGGTGTCCGCCGCCGCCGCCCTCGTCGTCGTCCTCCTCTTCCTCGTCGTCTTCGTCCTCGCCCTCCCCCACCACGTCGATGTCTGTCTCCTCGGCGAGGCCGGAGGCATCGGACATCTCCGTGCTCAGGGTCATAGCTGTGGCGCGGCGGCGGCGGCGAGGCGGCCCATAGGGGCGCCGGGCTCCGGGTTCCCGCCGCACCCCAGCCCAGGTCCCGGGTGGCGGGCCTGGCCCGGGGGCGCCACGCTGGGCGGGGAGGGGGAGGCGGGGCGGGGGGGGGACGGTGCTCCGCGGCTGCTGGAGCTGCGGCGCTGGTGCTGCGCGGCAGCGGCAGAGGCTCGCGCTGCGACTTTGTAACTCCTGCGCCGCCGCGGTGGTCCCGCGATCTCCGCGCTGGTTTGGCTAGGCGCGCACCCCGCCTGGGCGGGGGACTTGACCTTCCTCTCTCCACCAGCAGCCCCTCGCCGCGTCCGTCGAGGAGAGGGTGGCGGGGTACCGAGGGAACAACTCAAGAGTGGCGGGCGCCCGGGAGGGTGCGAGACGGTGGAGAGTCTAGGGACAGAGCTCGGCGAGGAGAGGGCTGAGTCCAGGAGAGGGCGGACCTTTCCCTGGCTTATAGCTGAAGGAGGCCTGTCACATGGTGTGCACGTCAGAGCGCTGCCAAGGCTAGGGAAAGAAAGCCTAGAAAATCAGCCCTACTCCGAGAGAAAGTTCACTGTAGGAGGGAGCAGCAACTGTGAAGAGGGGGGAGGAGGCAGGACCCCACCATTCCTTCCCAAAGGAGCTGAGACCTCTGAGTTTTGCGCAGGCTCGTGTTGGTCTGATCAAGGGCCGTGGCACGAGTTCGAGTTCCCAGTCTCCTCTTCAATGAGCCCTCAACCCGAACCCCAGACACTCCTGGGACGCGACAGTTTGACCACTCGATGGCCTATCGGAACCGTCTAGCCAGGATATGACCATCCCTGAGGGTCGTCTGAGGTGGTCCGTGGGGAACGGCCCTGAGATTTGTTGGTTTGTTCCATATCCTCCAGATAGAACCAGCGGCTCCCCACGGAATCTGATGAGGAAACCGCCCCCCACCCCAGTTTAAGTGCAATAATAATTGTTTATTGACCTTTTAACCTGTCCCCTTCGGTTCTTCTTCAAAGACGTTTGTTTTCCACCATCTGTTAATAAAAATGCTGTTAGGGTGGCGTTTTAGTCACTATCTGAAATTGAATGCGAGAAATTTGACTGCTAAACTAAGCCACTCTAATGAGAGGATCTGATTTCGTGGGAATTTCGTGGGAATAAAGAAAGTAACCATTGAATGCAGAGAAGAAACAAATTTTTAGTGGAAACCCAAATACACACCAAAAAAACTGCTTTTAGGAGTGACTCAAAAAAGTTCTTTCATAATGGGGTAAGGGATTCTGTAGTTGTAAGTTGGGATGTTCTAATCAACACTCCACAGTATCTAAAAGTGTTTAAATCACTAAAAAAATACACATATCTCTACACAGTCAGGCTTAATAATGAAACTACAATGATAAATTTGAAACTTTCATGCCAGTTTTTTAAAATGTATTTTTTAATCCACTAAATATTTCCAATAGGTATTGGTGAGAAGAAACGAAATAATTTTTAAAAAGAAGATTCAAGTTCTGTTCAACTCAATTTTCCTTTTCGGGTGACAGAGTAGTGGGAATAATCCAACGATGGTATTTTAAGTACACCTATCTTTATCACCGGCTCATTTTTACTTTGGCTAGTGGAAAAATCCTAATAGCTTGTGGACTTCATACTCACACAGCCATACATCTTGGGTTTTGCATTTCCTAAGACACTTTTATTTCAAACTGGGGACTTGCCTCAAATTTTTATAAAATGATGGCTTGACAAGAACTGAGGATCAAAAATGAATGGCTGCATGTAGGAAAAATGAGCTGCCCTTACAAATTAATATATCAATTTATGGACCTAGCAATTTTCATGTTTCCAGATGTTTCATTGCTTCTCTTATTAATTACAGAATCTCAAAAACAAACTGTTAACCCATCTAAGACTTCTTTTTAAATCGAGTTTTTGTTGCTGAGGACAGCTATCAACCAGTTATAGTTACAAATGACCCATAAAGTCCATCACAGATCTTTGAAAGATCTATGAGAATGCCTCAAAGTCTTAAATAAATTATTTTTCATTGACTCTCGTTTGATATATGGCTGAATCATTTAAGTATTGTAATGGGTATTAACCTAAGCCAACATTAATCAGCACTATTAATCAGGCATTACATTGCTTTGTTGATGTAGCCAGGCGTCCTTACCAAGGAGTTCACTTTTACATTTGAAAGTTTAAGTTTTATCTAAACAAACACCGTGATTTTCTCTGCACTGAGGGCTCGTGTGTGGCGAAGCATTTAAAATTGAAACGGAGAGGAAGAATTTGTCCGCAGACCATTAGTTATTTTAGATGATCAGTTACAGCCGTCATTCCCTTCTGTTACCACCGCTGTGAACGTGTATGACCTAGAAGGGCTCGGGGATTGACTTTGCATTCCATTTGTACTGTCCGAAGGTCCTTCCCGAAAGGGTTAAGAGCTTTTCCGTGGAAACCTTTGGGAAAAAAAAAAAAAAAAAAAACGTGGCCAAGTTATCTTCTGGCCACTCTGGGGAAAGTGTTAGGATTTACTGAAGGTCAGAGCGGAAAATCAATCTGGGAGAAGCGCTGTAGAGGCAGAGTTGGGTGAGCTTTACTAAAGCCTCGCATTTGGGCACCCCACTTGTTTTGTTTGCTTTAGTTAAGCTACATTTGTGTACCACCTTTAGCTCTGCGCTCGTGAAACTCCGGGGAGTTTCGCGGAAACCGTAGCATTCCGTTGTCCGCGCTTCCCTCTTTCGCCTTCCTTGATTCCCTACTCTCGGGTCTCCCGCCCCAAAGGGCTCCCAGCTCTCGGCCTCGGATGGAAATAAACTCCGTGACGCGGGCGGGGACCGTCGCTGCGACCCCAGCCACGGCACGCCCCGCTCGGGCGGACGCGGAAAGCAGCGGGGCTCCTGCGGGCCGGGTGGTGCCCCAGTGGGCGAGGCCTGCCTCCTGGCGGCGGCGCGGCGCGGAGCCAGTCCCGAGCCGGAGCTCGGGAAGCCGCGGGCGTTTTGTGCGTGCGCCCGGTGGGCTCCGGGGCTTCCCTCCACCTGGGCTTCGGGCGGCAAGGCTTTTTCTTCCCCGAGGCCCCCACGTCGCCTTCTCTGGGGCAACTGGGCGTGCGCGGAGTCATTTCCCTGGACTGTGTGTTTCGGCTATTTTCCCTCGGCGGTTTGGGTACTCCACGAGCCCTCCCGGAGTTACGCGGGATGCCAAGTCGCAGGGCAGAGGAGGCGGCAGGACCCTCGGCAGGCACCGCCTCAGTTCTTTGCCCCTGGGCCCGGGACCTCGAGCTCATAACGTCCAGGGGCTTCCTTCGCAAGGACTGGCACTGACTTGGGGGCGTAAACTCGCAGGCGGGAACCTCCACTACTCGCTTTAGGCCCTGGCACATCCCAGGAGTTTACCCGGGAACGTGAATGTGAGCGCGGTTCCAAACTCCGGTACTGTCGGGGCCTTGTCCCGCCTCCAAGTCATTCGACTTACCTTCGTTGAGATACTAATTTGTGCCTGGCACTCCGGTTTTTGGAGAGAGTAACAAAAAACGGCGAGTTTCTGGGTGACTCACGGAAACCAGGTAAATAGATAAGTATTGTGCCTAACTGAGAAACTTTTCCTTGGTGGTTTAGACTCCGTCCTGCCAATGCAAGGGGCACGGGTTCAATCCCTAGTGGGGGAAGTAGGATCCCATAAGTCCCATGCCCTGGACCGCCCCCCCCCCACCCCCAAAGTGCTTTCTGAGACTCCAGACGAATGTGAGCGATGCTTCTGGGTTTGTGTCCTTTGGGGACTCTATTTGATTCTGCGCCTCCCTTCTTGTGGCATCTTCCCTTATTTTTGTAATTTCAAGCATTGGGAGGTCAAAAAGGACTCTTGTTTTCGGTTTGTTTTTCCGTGTGTGCATGTTAAAATATACATAGCATATAATTTGCCATATTAAGTGTAAGGTTCAGAGACATTAAGTACATTCAGTTTGGTGCAACCATCACCACTATCCATTTACAGAATTTTTCCATCATCCCAAACTGAAACTCTGTACTGGTTAAAGAATGACTCCCATTCTTCCCCATTCCACTCACCTCAGCATCTTGGCAACCTCTATTCTACTTCCTGTCTCTATGAAATTAACTATTTTAGCTACCTACCTCATATGAATGGGAGCATAGAATATTTGACTTATTTTACTTAATTAACATAATGTTTACAAGGTTCATCCATGTTGTAGTATGTATTAGAATTTCATTCCTCAAGCTGAAGAATATTCCATGGTTTATTATGTATGCCACATTTTGTTTATTCATTCATCCGTCAATGGACGTTTGCTTTGTTTCCTCCTTTTCTGTTTATTTTTTAATTTCCACTTACCTAGCTCTTTGTAACATTCTGCATGCAGTAGGCACTCAGTAAAGATGTGCCTGTTCATTTTCCTACATATTTCTACCCCAGAAATCCTCCAAGGATCCTCATTGTTTTTTTGCTGTGCCCTGCTGGATTTGTAACCTTAACTTGCTCACAGTTTTGAGACTTTCAGACTCTGATGCTGTGTATTATCTTGCGTTTTAAAAAAAAATAGTAGGAGTTGAGACTCTGCCAAAATTAGTTACACACACACACACACACTTTTTATATCCTTTTTGTGTCTCCTTACCAATCCTAAATCCTTGAGGGCCCAAGATGATTTTGAAATGTTTCTCTGGCCATCTAGGCCCTTCATTTCAGCATCGCCCTGTGGTGTAATACTACTTGCCATGAGTGTTGGGTCACGTGTGCCACTAAGCTAATTTCAAGGTCATAGCAAGTAGGTGCCTCCAGTATGATGGCTGAGGAAGCAGGCTTTGAGAGTTGCTGCAAGTCGCTGCGGAGGCAGTAGTGGCAGAGCAGTAACTTGCCTCATCCTGTCCCAGTTCTAGCAGCCTCCCAAAACACAGGACCCCACCAGGTCCTTTCCACCCCTACGACACCACAGTCTGTTTCTTCAGGACAAGTTAGGGAGTCTGAAGATAAGGCAGGGCATTATTGGCTGACAGTGGTTGGCACCTCTCCCAATAATAGATGCATTTTAACCCAGAAATTCTGTTGATAAACTGGTATAATCTGGTTTAAAATGGTGTTATCTGCAGGCATTGTAGTTGGGAGGTGAGATTCCTTTGTGAAGAAGATATTTTAGTGGTCTCCTGGGTCTTACTAGGCAGTCTGCGCTTGCACAACAGCTCCTTAAACAAGCATTTCGTGGCCTGAGCAGGATTTAGAAATCCTCAAGAATTCAGAATGTCAGCAAAGGTCTAAATCTGTGTTTTAAAACAGTAAAATTATTTACACTGACTCAGGAATTTTCATTACTGCAGTTCACCTGGACTAGCCCTCCCATCCCAACACACACCAACACAGACCTGCTCAGCTCTGGGCCTCAGTGGTTTGCAGTAGCGTACATTTAAATTTTGCACCCCCAAATCAAAGTTATTTTTTATTGTAAATTTAAATGTAAAATATACACAAGCCCATTACAGAAAGAATTCCTCTGTTTTGGAGGTTGTCTTCAATACAAGACCTTCAGGAGTTCGTGGCCCAAGGGTGTGTGGCTCTGTCATCATCTAGTATTTATTTACATTGTTTAATAAATTAATTTCCTGGAGATATACTTAGTATTTTTAATTCTAATATAAGAATTGAAAAAAATAATATTACCACATTTAGAAAGAGCGCTTTTATTTCTTGTTGTTGTTGCCTCAGGGGTTGTTTGTGAAGTCTCTCTGGGAAGAATGGGGCTCTCCAAAGTGACTCTAGGGATGTAGCTATCCACAGGACACACTGAAAATGAATTCTTATAAGACCATGAGAAAGCCTCGTCTTGAACTGAAGTTGTTTGTGCTTCAAATGGAGAAGGCAATGGCACCCCACTCCAGTACTCTTGCCTGGAAAATCCCATGGACGGAGGAGCCTGGTAGGCTACAGTCCATGGGGTCGCTAAGAGTTGGACACGACTCAGCAACTTCCCTTTCACTTTTCACTTTCATGCATTGGAGAAGGAAATGGCAACCCACTCCAATGTTCTTGCCTGGAGAATCCCAGGGACTTCGGGGCCTGATGGGCTTCTGTCTGTGGGGTCGCACAGAGTCGAACACGACTGAAGCGACTTAGCAGCAGCAGCAGCAGTGTTTCAGAAGTCAAATGTATACAGTAGAGTGACCAGCCCTCTCTTTCTCTCTCTCTCTCTCTCTCTCTGTCTCTCTCTGTCTCTGTCTCTCTCTCTCTCACACACACACACACACACACACACACACAATCTTTTTAACCTGAAGTTCAGGCTTCAACTGAGGCTGAACTATCACCTCCAAGCTCTACTTATGCAAACACAATGGAAGCTCAGTGTCTGCCCTCAGGGGCAACCCCTGCACCTGATACAATGGTCTGACCTCAAACTGGGGGAGGTGAGCAGAGCAAAGCAGAGGTTCGCTGCAGTTGAGTACAATATAGTCCCCTGTGCAGAAAGCACTCTAAATGTCTTCCACTAGAGGCTCCTGTGAATGAATCGCCTTTGCTAGAAGGCTTTGGTTGCTGGCCTTCCAGAGCAGCAAAAACTGAGAAAGGTCCTGAACTCAACATTTACAGATGAGTAAATGCAAATAATGATCACTAGTTAAAAATTTTAAAAAGACATGGAAATTTTAAAAATGGTTAAATGCAATTTTCCCCTATCAAATTAGCAAATTACATGAAGATGATGGGCATGAGGGTAAGAACTCAATCACTTTGTAAAGTGTAAACTGGTGAAACCCTCTGGCAGACAATTTGGCAATGCAAGCTTGGATCTTAAGTGCCATTCTCTTTGATTCATTTAGTCTAGGACCTTACCATAAGGAAAGAACCAGAAATATGAACAAAGTTTTATGTACAAAAATACTTGTTGGAGTAATTTTTTTTTTAAAGGGCAAAAATGGGAAACCTTCTAAATGCCCAAGAGTTAAATATATTACTATATTTCCTTAAGATGGAATATTTTGCAACCATTAAAAATTGTGAACAATTTTAATAACTTGAAAAAACCTCAAGATGAAGGTAAATGAAGAGGCCAGAGCAAAAATTCTATGTAATACTTACTAATTATATTTAATATACTATATGCTGTATACATGTAGATTGTATGACTGAAAGGAAATGCACTAGAATGTCAACTGGTGATTCCCAAGAAGTGACAGTATGGCTAGTTTTTATTTAGGTATTTATATTGTACTTTTCTATGTTTTCCCAAATTTCTCACAATGAGCAATGTCCAAGTTGCCGAGTTCAGACACCTGAAGAGCACTATTAGTGTGAAAGAAAGACTAGAAACTGAACAGTTTATATTGGAACAGACACCAAGAATTTAAAGCAAGCGTGATAAACATCTTAAGGAGGAAAGGGAACTTGTTAGTAACATTAGGCAAGAAAAATAAATAACTTTAAAAACCTAGTGGAAACACTGAAGAATGTAATAGATGAAATAAAAAGAACAAATCAATGGAATAAATAGCAGAAGGGATTCAACTGAAGAATGGATTGAACTTGGAGATCATTTTAAAGAAGTCTCCCCAAAGCAGCTGGAAAGGACAAAATTCTGGCTCATGAAATCAAGTGAGTGAGTTGCAGTCAGCACTGAGAGAAAATAGAATTGGATGGAATGTGACAGGATGGGACGGGAGGTGATGGAATAGAGTAAAAAAATAGCATCAGATGACACACCATGATGCTAAGAATAGTTTGTGAAACTTTTACTTCAGTTATTTTCTATTTTTTAATGCATGTGTGTGTACTGAGTTGCCATGTAAAGTGAAATCTGTTAGTGTGGGCCACAGTAAAAAAAAAAGTTAGACAGCTACTATTTAAAAAATATATATATGTTTATATCATGATCTTGCTATTCTTTTCTACCTTCTCTGGAACTTGGCTCATAATTATCCTCTTTTTCTCTTAACACTCGTCTTAGCTTGCAAACATGTTCTTCTCTCCTGAGTGTGCCAATGCAAGAAGTCCCCTCCTCTCCCCTTCCTTTCATCACCTGTTTTCAAAAGGCTAGTTTATCCACATTGCTTCCAACGTCATCTCTTGCCCACTCCTTAGACCCTCACTCCAACTCTGAACACCACTGCTGTATTAATTAATGTGCCATGGAAAAGTCTGGCTGTCCACATTTAGGAAAAACTGAGTTAAATGAAGAAAGCAGGTGCCTTTACTGTGGCACTTGGAGTTTTTTTGGTGTATAAAGTGCATTGTGATACTTCCAGAGGGATACAGATGCAATGAAACACTTTCCAAGTTTATTTTACCATGGAACACCAGTTTGGAAAATGGAGCTCACTAAAGTAATATGATAAAGAGTTAACAATAACTTTCTAATTGCCCAGAGTAAGGATTCTTCTCATTTATTCACTTAAGAAATGTGTATTATCCACTATGGGGCAGATACCATTCTAGGCACATGGGATATGTAAGTAAATAGGGGAAAAAGATCTCTGCCCAGACTTCCCTGGTGGCCCAATGGATGAGAATTCACCTGCCAGTACAGGGGACGTGGGTTCGATCCCTGATCCGAGAAGATTCCACATGTCACGGGGCAGCTAAGCCTGTGTACCCTAGAGCCTGTGCTCCACAGCAAGAGAAGCCGCCACAATAACCAGCCCGCTCACCGAAATGAAGACTAGCCCCTGCTCGCTGCAACTAGAGAAACCCCGCACGCAGCAAGGAAGACCCAGCGCAGCCAAAAAATCAATAAAATGTTTAAAAAGATCTCTGCCCTAGGGAGTTATATATATTTAGCATAAGAGAGACAGACCACAAGAAATAAATAAAATGAATATATTAATTAATAGATGACTTCTATGGTATGATAGAAGGTAGTGGATATTGTGAGCGAAAACAGTGGGGGTTACCGTGTTGGAAGTGGTGAGAGTACAGGATGCAAGAAACAAGTGGGTTACAGTTTTCAGTGATGACCAGAGACTGGAATGGTGATACAGCTGCATGTCTGGGGGAGAAGAAATCTAGGCAGGAGGATGATTAGCATGGAGGCCCTGAGGTAGTGAAACGGAGCAGGACCTTAAGGTCCTTCCCACCTCCCCACCCCGTGTCCTCTGCCTTTTGTCTGTGGAAACACTTCAGCCAAAGAATAAGTTTAATTGCAGAAATGAGAAAATGCAGAAACAAAGGAAAACAGTCCAAGGAGACCAAGTAGTAATAGTTTAGTCAGTAAGCACAGTCAAGGACCTTTAGTTCCTCCTCAGGGGCTATAGGTAATCTTCTGAGCCGTGGCCTGTGAGCTGTTTTATAGATAATGAAACCTCCACCAGGTGGAGGAAGACTTAACCACATGATAACCAAACTGTAGCCATGACATAAGCTGTCACGGCTCCTAAAATTTGCCTCAAAGAAATGGAAGCAAACTGACGCTGGAATGGAACAGTTACCTACCTAAAACAATTGAGATGACCCTGGTCAGTTCACCATGTGACCAATCTCAAGATGACTGTCAAAGCTAACTGTGCCGTTTTTGCATGTAGCCTCCTCCCTCCATCTATAAAAGCTCTTGCCCCTGATTGCCAGGGTGTAGGGGGGAGTCGGCCTTTGGACAGGAGTCCACCCCACCTGCCACAAGTGCCAGCATCCAAAATAAAGCAAACTTTTCTTTCCACCAACTTGCCTCTTTTATTGACTTTTGAGTGGCAGCAGCCAGACCCCACTTTCAATAACAGTATGCTTGTTATATCCATGGAGTGGCAGGCAGGTCAGGTGATCTAGTGGAGTGGATAAAGGGGAGAATGACACAGAATGGAAGGACAGGAAAAGAGGTCAAAGGGTTGGGGCCTGGAAGGAGGCAACCATGCAAGGTCTTGTAGGCATTAGAAAGACGGGCTTTTGCTCTAGGTAAGATGGGGAGTCATTGTAGGATGTCAGGCAGAGCAGTGACCTGCTCAAACTTAAATCCTTAAATACTGTAAAGAGCCTCTCTGGCTGCTCTATTAAGAATATCCTGTATCGAACAAGGGAAGAAACAAGAAGATAGGTTAGAAAGTGATTGCTTTAATGAAGGTGAGACCTGCTGGTGGCTCGAATCAGGGGGATGGCAGGGGGGACGGTGAGAGTGGTTGAATTCTAGGTGTATTTTGAAGGAGCTCATGAGACTTGCTCACATTGAACGCAGGACAGAAGATCAGGACAGGAATCAGAGATGATCATCTCATCTGGTCTTTCCATGGCAGTTTTGGTGCTGCTCCATCTAAGCTGCTTTTTCATTCCTTCATCACCTGAATGTCGGTTCCCCAAGATTGTGTCTTCAACTCTACCTCATTCTATATAGCATCATCCACTCTCATAGCATTATCTGTTATTATTAGGCCAATAATAGCTCTTCCATGAGCTGTGGTGTGCTGCTTCCAGCTGTGTGCTGGATGCATCTACCTTGACTTTGTGCTGGTGACTCAAATGCTCTCTTCTGACTTCTGAACCCATGATTCCTTCTGTATGCCTCATTGCTTCCATGTCAGTCTCTTGCTATCCTGCCAGTAAGAACCAGTTGAGACTCAGACCAAGTCTGATTCCTCCCTCACTCTGCAATGTCTAGTTTGCTACTGAGTCCATTCAGTTCTACTTTCTCCAAGGTCTGGCTCAAATGCCACATCCTCAGCAGAATCCTACCCAACCTCAGCCTCTTTAAAGTAGTTTCTCCTACAAGTTTTAGAGCTTTAGGCTTTACATTTAGGTCCGTGATCCACTTTGGATAAATTTTTGTATGTGGTCTGAGGTACAGACAGAGGCTTATTTTGTTTTGTTTTTTGCATCTGTATATCTGATTGTTTCAGTGCTGTTTGTTGACAGGCTGGTCATTGAATTGCCCTGGCATCTCCTGATGGGAAAGCAAAATGGTACAACCACTTAGGAAAAAAAAAATACGGCAGTTTCTTGAAAGGTGAAAAAGACACCAACTACATGACCAGTCATTCCACTGCTAGCTCTTTATCCAAGAAAAACAAAAGCATATGGTCATTCATATGCTTGTATGTGAATGTTCATAGCAGCTTCGTCAGTAAAAGTAATAAACTGGAAACAACCCAAATGTCCATTAATAGATGAATGAAGCATATCTACACAGTGGAATACTACCAAGCAATAAAAAGGAACTGTTGACACATGCAATAAGACAAATGAATCTCAAAATCATGGTGAGGGAAAAGTGTTAGTCTCTCAGTCATGTCTGACTCTCTGTGATCCCATGGACTGTAGCCCACCTGGCTCCTCTGTCCATGAAATTTTCCATTCAAGAATGCTGGAGTGGGTAGCCATTCCCTTCCCAACCCAGGGACTGAACCCAGGTCTCCTGTACTGCAAGCACATTCCTTACTGTCTGAGCCACCAGGCAAGCCTGGTAAGGGAAAAAAGCCAGATAAAAAATGAATATATTCTGTACAACTCCACATATATAAAGTTCTAAAAGATGCAAACTAATCTAGAGTGATGGAAAGCAGGTCAGCGGTTGCCTGGAGGTAGTGGGGGAAATGGGAGAATGGATTACACAGGGGCACAAGGAAAACTTAGGAGTGATGATTAGGTTCATTATCTTGATTGTGGTAACAATTTCATAGATGTATACCTGTCAAAGCAGAAGGCAATGGCACCCCACTCCAGTACTCTTGCCTGGAAAACCCCATGGATGGAGGAGCCTCGTAGGCTGAAGTCCATGGGGTCGAGAAGACTTGGACACAACTCAGCGACTTCACTTTGACTTTTCACTTTCATGCACTGGAGAAGGAAATGGCAACCCACTCCAGTGTTCTTGCCTGGAGAATCCCAGGGACGGCGGAGTCTGGTGGGCTGCCATCTATGGGGTCACACAGAGTCGGACACGACTGCAGTGACTTAGCAGCATACCTGTCAAAATGTATCAAATTGTACCTTCAACTGCATATTCCGTTGCATTCACAATGCTCTAGCGTGGATTAATCATCAGTGAAGTCTTTAAGAAGACGTGTGTCAGCCATCTTTGCATCCACATATGGTATTTGGCAAGGCTTCACTGGTGTGAAACAAATATAGATAAATCAAGTGCTCTGCTGTATAACAACTGTAACTGGATAGGTGGTCATAATGACTATTTTTAAAACATTGATATTTGTGTTGTTGTTTTGTTGTTGTTTAGTTGCTAATTTGTGTCCAACTCTTTGCAACCCCATACTGTAGCCCGCCAGGCTCCTCTGTCCATGGGATTTCCCAAGCAAGAATACTGGAGTGGGTTGCCATTTCCTTCTCCAGGGGATCTTACCAACCCAGGGATTGAACCCATGTTTCCTGCTTCACAGGTGGATTCTTTACCACTGAACCACCTGGGAAGCCCTGATATTGTGAGTTTAATGCAATTACAGTAAAAAAAATATTGTGGTTTTTAAAAACTTCATTCAAAGATTATATCAAAGAACAAATGAGTGAGAATAACCAAGAAATTTCTTGAAAAGAAGAGTGATTGGGTGCTAGAGCTTGCCTTACATAGATATAATTATGTAGCTATAATAATGAAAATAATGGGGACTTCACATAGAAATAAAGAGATGGTGCAAACTGTAGAGTCCAGGAACAGGCCATGAACTGTCAACATGGATTATTTAGTATACAACTTTAAATGTGGCATGACAGATTAGAGGGGAAAGGAAGGAATTATTCAGTAAATTTTATAGGACAGTCGATTAACTTTTCTAGGGAGCCAAAAAAATAAAATTAGACACTTAGCCCATATATCAAAATAAATTCCAGGTAAATAAAACTGGTGGTTCTTTAGAATGGGGAGAGGATGACAAGGACTTCTCACTTGGGGAGAGTTTTTCAAAGTGCTTTATCCTCTTCTGTCCCCCAACTGTAATATTTTAGCTGAAAATAAAGGGAAATGATGAAAACATTTTTTAGATGAAACCATTTTTAATGAAAAATATAGGAGTTTTTAAATTGGACCTTAGAATGTGCAAGCACCTGAAGTATTAGAGATGGAATAAATTGTGAAGAAAAAGATGAATGTATTTTGCTACATGAAAATTGTGTAAAAAAATTTATATATATATATATAGAGAGAGAGAGAAGCAAAGGGGAAAAGATCAGATGGGAGAAGTAATTACAACAAATATGACCAGTGGACATAAATAGGGGGCAGAGGACAAAAATAGTTAGGATGGTAAATTTTATGTGTATTTTTTTATAATAATAAAAGAAGTGACAGTTCAGTCGCTCAGTCGTGTCCAACTCTTTGTGACCCCATGGACTGCAGCATGCCAGGCCTCCCAGTCTATCAGCAACTCCCAGAGTTTACTCAAACTCATGTCCATTGAGTTGGTGTTGCCATCCAACCAGCTCATCCTCTGTCATCCCCTTCTCCTCCCATCTTCAATCTTTCCCAGCATCAGGGTCTTTTCAAATGAGTCAGTTCTTCGCATCAGGTGGCCAAAGGATTGGAGTTTCAGCTTCAGCATCAGTCCTTCCAATGAATATTCAGGACTGATTTCCTTTAGGATGGACTGGTTGGATCTCCTTGCAGTCCAAGGGACTCTCAAAAGTCTTCTCCAACACCACAGTTCAAAAGCATCAATTCTTCAGTGCTCAGCTTTCTTTATAGTCCAACTCTCATATACATACAAAACCATAGCTTTGACTAAATGGACCTTTGTTGGCAAAGTAATGTCTCTGCTTTTTAATATGCTGTCTAGGTTGGTCATAACTTTTCTTCCAAGGAGTAAGTATCTTTTAATTTCATGGCTGCAGTCACCATCTGCAGTGATTTTGGAGCCCAAAAAAGTAGTCTCTTCACTATTTCCACTGTTTCCCCGTCTATTTGCCATGAAGTGATGGGACCAGCTGCCATTATCTTACTTTTCTGAATGTTGAGTTTTAAGCCAACTTCTTCACTCTCCTCTTTCACTTTCATCAAGAGGCTCTCTAATAAGGGTGGTTTCATCTGCATATCTGAGGTTATTGATATTTCTCCCGGCAATCTTGATTCCAGCAAAAGCAATGACAGAAAAGATAAAATTCTGTGTGGAATTTTTGGACTGATCAGAAGGTTAAGTGAATGTGCTTAACAATTTGAGCTTGGAAAACTTCCCTTTTATCTTCCTTCCCAAAGTGGGGGAAAGATAGCTAAGGATGGTAAGGTGTGAAGAAAGGGATACTCCTATGACTTGCTGATGGGACTGGAAGGCATTTGGCACGATATAGTAGGAGCCTTAAAATGTTTATATTGTTCGGCTCAGTGATTCTACTTCTAGGAATCAATTCCAAGAAAATAATCATTTATATAAAAAGTGGTTCATTGGAAAAAAAAAAAATAAGTGCTGCATGCAAACATTCCCCCCACAGGAATGTGAGCTCCATGGAGGGAGGAATTATATCAGATTTTTTTTTTTTTACTTACTGCTGTAACCCCAGTAATAAAACAGAACCAGGCGTAGACTAAGTGCCTTGAAAGTATTTGTTAAATAAACAAACATTTATACTTTCTAAATTTTATATTGTGATATATTTTGTATATGTAAAAAGATAATTAAAAGAATTACGAGACACTGAGGCACTACTGCTTGATATAAGAAAAAATGTTGTCCGTATGTCTGAAGTTCCCAGTTATATATATAAAATTTTAACATAGGGGAAAAAATTGTTAAACATGTTCACATTAACCTCTAATCAGGTTAACCTCTAATAAACTTCCTTTATTATTATAGTATATAATATACATAAAATTTACCATCCTAACAGTATATTGAAAAGCAGAGACATTACTTTGCCAACAAAGGTCCGTCTAGTCAAGGCTATGGTTTTCCCAGTGGTTATGTATGGATGTGAGAGTTGGACTGTGAAGAAAGCTGAGGGCCAAAGAATTGATGCTTTTGAACTGTGGTGTTGGAGAAGACTCTTGAGAGTCCCTAGGACTGCAAGGAGATCCAACCAGTCCATCCTAAAGGAAATCAGCCCTGGGTGTTCATTGGAAGGAATGATGCTAAAGCTGAAACTCCAGTACTTTGGCCACCTCATGTGAAGAGTTGACTCATTGGAAAAGACTCTGACTCTGGGAGGGATTGGGGGCAGGAGGAGAAGGGGATGACAGAGGATGAGATGGCTGGATGGCATCACCGACTCGATGGACGTGAGTTTGAGTGAACTCTGAGAGATGGTGATAAACAGGGAGGCCTGGCGTGCTGTGATGCATGGGGTCGCAAAGAGTCGGACACGACTGAGCGACTGAACTGAACTGAACTATTTTTAAGTGTACTATTCAGTGCACTAGATATATTCACATTGTTGTGCCACCATCCATCCACAGAAATCTATGTATCTTGCAAACCTCTGAACCCATTAAAGAGTAGATCCCTTTTCTCCTTCTCCTCACCCTCTGGTAACCACGGTTCTACTTTCTCCATGTACTTGACTGTTCTAGGTACCTCATATAAATGGAATCATGTAATAGTTGTCCTTTATGTTTGTCTTTTTTTTTCACTTAGCATGTCTTCAAGATTCATTCATGTTGTAACATGTATCAAAATTTCCTAATAGGCTGAAAAAAATATTCCATTGGATATACAGAGCACATTTTGTTTATCCATTCATCCATGGATGGACACCGGTTGCTTCCACTTTCTGGAAATTATGAATAATGATGCCATGAGCATAGGTATACAAATGTATCTTTGAGCCTTTGCTTTCAATTCTTTGGGAAATATACTCAGAAGTGGTATTGCTGGATTATACGCGAACATTATTTTTAAGGCATTACCATACTGTATTCTATAGTGGTTGCATCCTATTGTATATTCCCAAGTGTTTCAATTTTTCCACATGCTCACCAACACTTGTTGTTTTCTGTTGTTTCATCTTTTGAAGTAGTCATTCTAATGAGTATGAAGTGGTTCCTCTCACTTCTTAACACCACTGGTGAGCTTGGAAATCTTCCCTTTTATCTCCTGCACAATACCTATCAGTGAACAAACATAGAGAAACTATACTCAAGAAGTCCTCAGGTAACAAAGCAATTCATAAGGTCTTTCAGGGTAATCAAGAAAGGGCGGGTAGGAAACCCATACACAAACACAGACATACCCACCCTCATTCCACTTGTCAGATCAGATCAGATCAGATCAGTCGCTCAGTCGTGACCGACTCTTTGCGACCCCATGAATCCCAGCACGCTGGGGCTCCCTGTCCATCACCAACTCCCGGAGTTCACCCAGGCTCACGTCCATCGAGTCAGTGATGCCATCCAGCCATCTCATCCTCTGTCATCCCCTTTTCCTCCTGCCCCCAGTCCCTCCCAGCATCAGAGTCTTTTCCAATGAGACAACTCTTCACATGAGGTGGCCAAAGTACTGGAGTTTCAGCTTTAGCATCAGTCCTTCCAAAGAAATCCCAGGGCTGATCTCCTTCAGAATGGACTGGTTGGATCTCCTTGCAGTCCAAGGGACTCTCAAGAGTCTTCTCCAACACCACAGTTCAAAAGCATCAATTCTTCGGTGCTCAGCCTTCTTCACAGTCCAACTCTCACATCCATACATGACCACAGGAAAAACCATAGCCTTGACTAGATAAACCTTTGTTGGCAAAGTAATGTCTCTGCTTTTGAATATACTATCTAGGTTGGTCATAACTTTCCTTCCAAAGAGGGAAGTCTTTTAATTTCATGGCTGCAGTCACCATCTGTAGTGATTTTGGAGCCCAGAAAAATAAAGTCTGACACTGTTTCCACTGTTTCCCTATCTATTTCCCATGAAGTGGTGGGACCGGATGCCATGATCTTCGTTTTCTGAATGTTGAGCTTTAAGCCAACTTTTTCAGTCTCCACTTTCACTTTCATCAAGAGGCTTTTGAGTTCCTCTTTACTTTCTGCCATAAGGGTGGTGTCATCTGCATATCTGAGGTTATTGATATTTCTCCCGGCAATCTTGATTCCAGCTTGTGTTTCTTCCAGTCCAGCGTTTCTCATGATGTACTCTGCATAGAAGTTAAATAAACAGGGTGACAATATACAGCCTTGACTGTACTCCTTTTCCTATTTGGAACCAGTCTGTTGTTCTATGTCCAGTTCTAACTGTTGCTTCCTGACCTGCATACAAATTTCTCAAGAGGCAGATCAGGCGGTCTGGTATTCCCATCTCTTTCAGAATTTTCCACAGTTTATTGTGATCCACACAGTCAAAGGCTTTGGCATAGTCAATAAAGCAGAAATAGATGTTTTTCTGGAACTCTCTTGCTTTTTCCATGATCCAGCGGATGTTGGCAATTTGATCTCTGGTTCCTCTGCCTTTTCTAAAACCAGCTTGTACATCAGGAAGTTCACGGTTCACGTATTGCTGAAGCCTGGCTTGGAGAATTTTGAGCATTACTTTACTAGCATGTGAGATGAGTGCAATTGTGTGGTAGTTTGAGCATTCTTTGGCATTGCCTTTCTTTGGGATTGGAATGAAAACTGACCTTTTCCAGTCCTGTGGCCACTGCTGAGTTTTCCAAATTTGCTGGCATATTGAGTGCAGCACTTTCACAGCATCATCTTTCAGGATTTGGAATTGCTCAACTGGAATTCCATCACCTCCACTAGCTTTGTTCGTCGTGATGCTTTCTAAGGCCCACTTGACTTCATATTCCAGGATGTCTGGCTCTAGGTCAGTGATCACACCATCGTGATTATCTGGGTCGTGAAGATCTTTTTTGTACAGTTCTTCTGTGTATTCTTGCCATCTCTTCTTAATATCTTCTGCTTCTGTTAGGTCCATACCATTTCTGTCCTTTATCGAGCTCATCTTTGCATGAAATGTTCCTTTGGTATCTCTGATTTTCTTGAAGAGATCCCTAGTCTTTCCCATTCTGTTGTTTTCCTCTATTTCTTTGCATTGATCGCTGAAGAAGGTTTTCTTATCTCTTCTTGCTATTCTTTGGAATTCTGCATTCAGATGTTTATATCTTTCCTTTTCTCCTTTGCTTTTCGCTTCTCTTCTTTTCACAGCTATTTGTAAGGCCTCCCCAGACAGCCATTTTGCTTTTTTTGCATTTCTTTTCTATGGGAATGGTCTTGATCCCTGTCTCCTGTACAATGTCATGAACCTCATTCCATAGTTCATCAGGCACTCTTATCTATCAGATCTAGGCCCTTAAATCTATTTCTCACTTCCACTGTATAATCATAAGGAATTTGATTTAGGTCATACCTGAATGGTCTAGTGGTTTTCCCTACTTTCTTCAATTTAAGTCTGAATTTGGCAATAAGGAGTTCGTGGTCTGAGCCACAGTCAGCTCCTGGTCTTGTTTTTGCTGACTGTATAGAGCTTCTCCATCTTTGGCTGCAAAGAATATAATCAGTCTGATTTCGGTGTTGACCATCTGGTGATGTCCATGTACAGAGTCTTCTCTTGTGTTGTTGGAAGAGGGTGTTTGTTATGACCAGTGCATTTTCTTGGCAAAACTCTATTAGTCTTTGCCCTGCTTCATTCCGTCTTTCAAGGCCAAATTTGCCTGTTACTCCAGGTGTTTCTTGACTTCCTACTTTTGCATTCCAGTCCCCTATAATGAAAAGGACATCTTTTTTGGGTGTTAGTTCTAAAAGGTCTTGTAGGTCTTCATAGAACCATTCAACTTCAACTTCTTCAGCGTTACTCGTTGGGGCATAGACTTGGATTACTGTGATATTGAATGGTTTGCCTTGGAAACGAACAGAGGTCATTCTGTCGTTTTTGAGATTGCATCCAAGTATTGCATTTCAGACTCTTTTGTTGACCATGATGGCCACTCCATTTCTTCTGAGGGATTCCTGCCCGCAGTAGTAGATATAATGGTCATCTGAGTTAAATTCACCCATTCCAGTCCATTTCAGTTCGCTGATTCCTAGAATGTCGACATTCACTCTTGCCATCTCTTGTTTGACCACTTTCAATTTGCCTTGATTCATGGACCTGACATTCCGGGTTCCTATGCAATATTGGTCTTTACAGCATCGGACCTTGCTTCTATCACCAGTCACATCCACAGCTGGGTATTGTTTTTACTTTGGCTCCATCCCTTCATTCTTTCTGGAGTTATTTCTCCACTGATCTCCAGTAGCATATTGGGCACCGACTGACCTGGGGAGTTTCTCTTTCAGTATCCTATCATTTTGCCTTTTCATACTGTTCATGGGGTTCTCACGGCAAGAATACTGAAGTGGTTTGCCATTCCCTTCTCCAGTGGACCACATTCTGTCAGATCTCTCCACCATGACCCGTCCGTCTTGGGTTGCCCCACGGGCATGGCTTAGTTTCATTGAGTTAGACAAGGCTGTGGTCCTAGTGTGATTAGATTGACTAGTTTTCTGTGAGTACAGTTTCAGTGTGTTTGCCCTCTGATGCCCTCTTGCAACACCTACCGTCTTAATTTCCACTTTTCTCCTTAATGGGGAGACGTTTCCAGCAAGCATGGTGGTCATTACCCACACCCTGCCAATATGCCTCTCAAACAAGGCTGACGTGGGGGTCAAAATTCCCTCATCCCTTTAGTCGGATTAGAAATGACAGAGATGGGTTTAAAGGTCAAGGAAAGTTTTGGAACGGATGAATATGCTCACTATCTTGATTATGATGATGATTCCACTGGTATATACACATGTCAAGACTTATCAGATCCTACCCTTCAAATACATGTAGTGTAGTGTATGATTATTCCTCAATAAAGCTGTGGGTTTTTTTTTAATTCCCCCATCCCTGACAAAATTTGAAATTTATCTAAATGAACTTTGTTAAAAAGCAAGGAAAGGCAAAGCAAAAGCAAAAAGGAAGAGTGAGCTAGGGAATAATTGGGGGCAGATTACAGATTACATTCTCCTTAAAGTATGAAACATACTTAAGAGCCTGATGAACACAGCTTCTCAGCACATACGGGTCCACATCTTCTTTCCTAACTCTGCTCATGAGGGATTCAGACACTGAACTTGTGGGGGAGTCAGATTGGCAGTGCTCTGGAGTTTGGTTGAGATTTAAGATCCTGCCACAATCTGCTTCCCAGTTCTTTCTTTCTAGCCAATACTTATTACACTCCTCCACCATACCCCCTGACAAGCAGGCATTTTTGTTTTTTTTTCTTGGACTCTGTCCCAAATGAGGAAAGTACTGCTTTATGGGCCTCCAAGGTTCCTCCCCTGCTTCAGGTAAAGTGCACTAACCTTGCTAATGAACTTGTAATCCTCTCAGAAGTTGTTCTGAAATTCCTACCCTCGCCTCTGAGCCAGTTCCCTATCCTGTTCAGTTCGTCTGAAGTTCATTCATTAAGTCTATTAAATTGACTTGAGGCAGGGTCACCAGTTGTTCCTGACTAAGCCTGAGCCGAATGTCACAAAGGGCCAAGAGAAGGGAAAACCCTTGTCTAGGACCTAAGGTACCTGATGGTCTCAAAAACACCAGTCAGGTAAAGTAAAAATCTGAAACAAAGACATTGCCAACTACTAAGTAACAAAAATTATTTCCAAATTTAGGCGTGAAACAACTTATTATCATGCTGACAACTTCTGTGAATCAGGAATTCCCAAGGAGCACAGAAGAGTTGATATATTTACCTTATATGGGGACTCAGCTAGGAGAACTTGAAGGCTGGGGGGACTCGGGGCTGTGGACAGGAATCGTCTGGAAGTGTCTTTATTTATGCCTCCAGCAGTTGATGAGAGCTGTCACCTGGGACTCAGCTGGAACACCAAGTGACCTTTTCAGAGGCCTGGGCCTCCTCACAGCGTAGGTGACCAGTCTCCTGAAAGAACAAGTGGAAGCTACATTGCCTTTTAGAAGCTAGCCTGAAAAGTCACATGTGCTATTCCCATAGTAGTCATAACTCCCCCAGATTCAAGGGGAGGGAGCTGCGTTAGTTTATTAGGCTGCCATAACAAAGTTCCACAGACTGGGTGGCTTAAACAACTGTCTCACCATTCTGGAAGTTAGATGTCCAAAATCAAATTGTCGGCAGAACTAATTCCTTCTGAGGGTTGTGAGAGAAGGATCTGTTCCAGGCCACTCTCCTTGGCTTATAGATGGCCATCTTCTATGTCTCTTCACCTCACTATCCCTCTGTGTCCAAATTTCCCCCCTTTATATTGGATTAGGGAGGCAAGAGTTTGAGCAAACTCCGGGAGATGGCAAAGGACAGGGAAGCCTGGCGTGGTGCAGTCCATGGGGTCACAAAGAGTCGGACATGACTCGGTGACTGACAACAACAAGGGTTACTCCTAATGACTTCACTTGAACTTGACAACCTCTAGACCCTATCTCCAAATAAAGGCGTGTTCTGAAATACTGCAGGCCAGGACCTCAACATATTAATTTTTGAAGAAACAACCTGTAAGAGGAATGTAACTCCAACTTTCAATGGGCAATGTCAAAGTCATCATGTAAAAAGTGCAGTGGGAGGTATTGACGCTTGCCATCACTGGAAAATATAATCTACCCCATCATGACATAAAAAAGTTTAATAGTGAGAACCTATCATTGCTTGTATTATTCGTTTCATATAGGTCAGCACACAACATATAGAACATTTACTTTGGAGGGGGGACTATTATCATATGTTTTATACTTTTAAAGTGGATGGAGAGCTCAAATATCAACTGTTTGGATCCAAACAAGACACCTGGGAAACTCTGTGATTGACTCTTCCCCCAAGGCAACAAAAGGCTATGCTTCACCATCTAGTGCTTCCAAACAGAACTTCCAACAAATTATTATTTCTGGCCCAAGGATTCACTCTACTCTAAACTCCTTTGCTGATTTGCTTATTTGTAGTAGACACTCTCTATTAGTGCTTGTAGTTCAGTCTTGACCAATCTTGTCTTCACTCAGAGGAACTCATCCCTGTTGGTTTTGTTTTACATGCAAAGTAAATTTAAACATGTATTTTTTAATCAATTTTCGGGGAAACAATATTAATAAATATGTACTGTAACAATAAATCCTAACATGCCTCATTGGTTACCATTACTGTGACTACTTGAGATGACGCGTATAGAGCCAAATAAACTTTACACACAGATGGGGCTCCTGCCAAACCCAGATCGGTATTAGTAACACTCTTAATGCCCCAGTGCACATCAGCAGATGTTCTGCAACAAGCACTCATCCAGTAAAGATTATACAAAAGCCAGTCTCGAAAGCCCAAACATTTCTTTTTAAAGTAGGGGAGAAAGAGTGGGGTAGAAACCTAGTCACCCCACAATCTGCTGGACCAATTCTCCAGGTTGCTTTTCAGTATTGCTACTCCCGCTGTTTTGCTTTTCCCAGCCTCTTTTCTGCTGGTCAGCCTTTCTCTTCCTGATCACCTGGGGAGACACCCAGATCTACTGAAGTATGATCCTCTGGAGGTGGGACGCAGGTATTGTTTCGGAAGTTGCCCAGGTAATTCTGGTGATCAGCAAGGTTTGCAGCTACAGATCAGTGTGATCAAGTTCCTTCAGCATAGCCTACAAAGGTCCTCAGCCCTGCTTGGCCCTACAGTGGCCTCCCTCACCACTTCCCATCTCATGATTTACCCATAACAACCCTGATTACCAATAGTTCACAAGACTCAGTTTGCTGCTTCACCCCAGTGGGCCCTGGTTCCTGCTGAAAACACTCTGCCCATCTTGACTGCCGACCTATCACCCTCCAAAATCCAGCTTCAGGGTCTGCTTCTGTGCGGTCTTCCCTGATATACTCTACCGCCGTCCAGAATTAGTCCTTCTCCCCTCTGGATTCTGACTGTACCTCACTCACACAGCAATCAGCACAAGGAGCAGAAATATACTTCCTCACCTGTCTCCTCTAGAGTGTGATCCACTCAAAGGCAGGGTCTACGGCATGTTCACCTCAGTACCCACAACATCTAATCCCAGGACAAAATGGATTAGAGTAAACTGGTTTTATGGGGGTAAGCAAAGGAATCCTTTGTCAAGCACATTAAGACTCCTTTGTAAAAGTTCCTTGCATGTTTTGTTACTCTGCCTGGCCCTGAAGTGATCTGGGAGATTTTCTTTCAGCTTTTAACACAGCACACCCTAGCTCTTTCCCTCAGCAAGAAAGCAGATCCCTATGAAGAGGAAAATAGATCTCATTTGCAATTACAACAAACTTGAAGGACATTAGCACCCAAGAAAAAAATCTCCCAGACTAAGGTCCTTTGGTCTCACCTGGTACGGACCCTTGCCTTTCCTCCTTTCCCTCCTATTTCATACTCCTGCTTCACAGCCCAGATAGGAGGGGCCGATAATTGCATTACTTTGCCTTCCCTCTGTTACCTCTTCCCTGCTTGTAACTTTGACCAATATTGCAGCTGTAGCCTGTAACTGACTCTCCAACTTAATGCTGCCAGTTTCCAGCCAACAAAAGCTTCATAGGCTATATAAAAACTCAGTTACACTAAGGATTTTGGCATCACTCATCAGGAAACCGAGGATTGGTACTGCCCCAAATTCAGAAGACTGAAGTCCTTGCTTCCTGCTCTGGCTGGTCTCTAGGGGAATGGCAACAGGCCCCTCAAGCTACAACAGTGGTAATGCACCAGTGCGTCTCTGACTTTGGGGTATATCCAAGTCACCTGGGGGGCTTGTTACAACACAGACTGCTGCTTCCCACCCCCACAATTGCTGATTCAGTGGGTCTGAGGTGTGGCCTGAAAATCACATTTCTAAAAAGTTCCAGGTGATGCTTATGCTAGTCCAAGGACCGTACTTTGAGAACCACTATGGTAGAAAGTCAGAGAAGGCAATGGCACCCCACTCCAGTACTCTTGCCTGGAAAATCCCATGGACAGAGGAGCCTGGTGGGCTGCAGCCCATGGGGTCGCTAAGAGTCGGACACGACTGAGCGACTTCGCTTTCACTTTTCACTTTCCTGCATTGGAGAAGGAAATGGCAACCCACTCCAGTGTTCTTGCCTGGAGAATCCCAGGGACGGGGGAGCCTGGTGGGCTGCCATCTATGGGGTCTCACAGAGTTGGACATGACTGAAGCAACTTAGTAGTAGTAGTAGTATGGTAGAAAGTAGCTGGAAGGGGGCGGATCAAGCTACCAACCAAACTTGTTAAACCTAGAATTGTGTAGTCACTTAGCCGTGTCCAACTCTTTGTGACCCCATGAACTGAAGCCTGCCAGGCTCCTCTGTCCATGGGGTTTCCCAGGCAAGAATACTGGAGTGGGTTGCCATTTCCTTCTCCAGGGGATCTTCCCGACCCAGGGATAGAAACTGCATCTCCTGCATTGCAGACAGATTCTCTATTATTGAGCCACCTGGGAAGCCCCAAACCCAGAATGCTGCTGCTGCTGCTAAGTCACTTCAGTCGTGTCCAACTCTGTGCAACTCCATGGACGGCAGCCCACCAGGCTCACCCATCCCTGGGATTCTCCAGGCAAGAACACTGGAGTGGGTTGCCATTTCCTTCTCCAATGCATGAAAGTGAAAAGTGAAAGGGAAGTCACTCAGTCGTGTCCGCCTCTTAGCGACCTCATGGGCTGCAGCCTACCAGGCTCCTCCGTCCATGGGATTTTCCAGGCAAGAGTACTGGAGTGGGTTGCCATTTCCTTCTCTGAAACCCAGAATAGTGGGTCTCAAACTTGTCTGCATATTAGACATATTAGAATCACCCGGGGAGATGTAATGACTCTGGATGCCCAGGCTGCATCCCTATTATTTTTTAAATTGTATTTACTTATTTGTTTTTGGCTGTGCTGGGTCTCTGTTGCTGCATGCAGGCTTTCTCTAGTTGCAGCATGTGGGGGCTACTCTCTAGTTGCGAAGCATGGGCTTACTGTGGTGGCTTCTCTTGCTGCAGAGCGCAGGCTTCAGGGCACGCGGGCTTTAGTGGTTGCAGCACCCTGGCTCATTAGTTGCGGCATGTGGGCTTAGTTGCCCCGCAGCATGCGGGGTCTTCCCGGACCAGGGATCAAACCTGTGTCCCCTGCATGGTAGGTATATACTTAACCACTGGACAACCAGAGAAGTCCCTGAATCCTATTATAAATTAGAATCTTTGAAGGTAGGAGCAAGGTATGTATTTTTTAATTTCCCAGGTACTTCTATTATGCAGGCAAACTTGAGAACCCGTGATAAAGACAAGCAGTTCTCAACCCTGTTTGCAAATTAGTCACATGGGGAACTTTTAAAACATTCCTGCCAGGACCCCACCCTGAACCAATTAAAGTAAAGTATCTGGGTATGAGGGCTGCCTCCCTCTCTGCCTTATTTCCTAGGTTTTTCTAAAGTTTAAACAGTGGTGAGGATTATTACTAATCTGCACTTCAGTGAACCCCTGTTATAAACTGTCCTTTCCGTTTCATCTGAGTAATCCCTTCTTGTTTTGAACAAGAGAGACTAGGGGAATTTTATGTTTTGAACACTAGAGGGCACTGGTCTGAATAATCTGGGTGTGGGTGGGAGCAAGAGAATAAAGCTGTCTTCAAGGTAGTGTTAATCACTCAGTTGTGTCTGACACACCCCATTGTCCATGGAATTCTCCAGCAAGAACACTGGAGTTGGGTGCCATTCATTTCTCCAGGGGATATTCCTGACCCAGGGATCAAACCTGGGTCTCCTGCGTTGAAGGCAGATTCTTTAACGTCTGAGCCACGAGGGAAGCCCCTTCAAGGTGGGTGCCCTAGCAGGGAGGCCAGACCTTTTCTAAAAATTACCTAGAGCAGCCCTTCTCAGAGCCACCCCCGGACCCGCAGCATCAGCGTCACCCGGGAGCTTTTGGAATGCATGTTCTCGGGGCCTACGCCAAAAATTCCAGCTTGGGGCTCTTGATCTTGTTTCGGCAAGACTTCCAGGTGATTCTGATGAATGGGAAGACAGCAGTGGAGAAATTAAGAACTTGATCTTCTGTTTCTTACATAGGTTCATCACTACTTTTTAAAAACACACTCTCACCACACTACCTTTCACACTACCAGAAGGAAGGCTCTAGAAACAATAACAGCAGCAATGTCTTAATTCCATGTATTTCAGAGTGAGGGAGAGCAGTCAGACCTTCACCACCCCTGTGCTGAGTATGGGCTTGCAACCTTGGCCTCTTTGTAGGGCCTTAATAGGTGGTTTTGTGTCCTTGATATGATGGCCACAGGTAATTCCCAAATTCTGCCAGCCATTTGTATTCAGTAGGAGCTCTGTGATGGCACTTGCCACCCCCAGTGTGATTAGAGTATACTTAGGAAGCTCTCTCAGAGAAGGCAATGGCGCCCCACTCCAGTACTCTTGCCTGGAAAATCCCATGGATGGAGGAGCCTGGTAGGCTGCAGTCCATGGGGTCTCGAAGAGTCAGACACGACAGAGCGACTTCACTTTCAGTTTTCACTTTCATGCTTTGGAGAAGGAAATGGCAACCCACTCCAGTGTTCTTGCCTGGAGAATCCCAGGGACGGGGAGCCTAGTGGGCTGCCGTCTATGGGATCATACAGAGTCGGACACGACTGAAGCGCCTTAGCAGCAGCAGCAGCGGGAAGCTCTCTGGGGCTCCTGAACCCATCTTCTGTTCTCCATTTCCTCACCAGATGGGGTCACATCCTCTCTACTTTTTATGCAAGCCACAACACATGAGCTTCTCCAGCTAGGCAGCTGGGTGAAGGCCCTGCTGGATTGAACCCATCAGTATTTTGCCAGAAGCCAGAGCCTTCCTCTCGGCCTGGAGGCCAACAAAATAGGAAACAGCTCAATTTCCTTTTTTTTGCCAAGAACCCTTTATCAAGGGTTAGCAAGGCCCTCAGGCAGTGTGAGTTTGTTTGGAAGGGAACCAGACCACAGATGAAATGTGGAGTGAGTCCTGTAAAATAAGTAATCCCTGTCCTGGTGCTCTCGGCCAGGAAGGGAACCAAACTTACTGAGATGTGCTAATTCTCAGGATTTTACATACACAATGTCACTTAATCCCCACAACAACATTGTGACATTAGGAGTATTATTCCTACTTACAAAACTACAAAGATATAGGAAACAAATTCGAAGAGCTTGAGCCATGTGCCTGGAACCCCTCAGGTAATAAACTGAGATTCACATTCCCAGTTGAACCTGCCCTGCACACCTGCGGGTGACTTTGTCCTCACGCCATGCATCATGCAGAAAAGGCAGCCCTAATGTGTTTCTGCCACTGCATTGCACTACCTGAACATAAACATTGAAAATGAACACAACTTTATAAAGAAACCAGTATAAACCTGCCCTGGGTTTTAAGAGTTGATTCTTGGGATGCTCCATAAAAATCAAAACTGTGGCCAAGGAAGAATTTAGGAAGGGAAACATAGATGTGATGACATCAGCAATCATCCTTATTTCTGGTACCCTCTTGGGTCTGTTTCTCTCTTTTGATCCTGCTTCTATCCTGACTCTCTATCCCATCAAGAGTTTCCAGCAAATCTCCAGCTGAGGACACTGAGCCTCTTTCTGGAAGGGCTGTGCTGTCTGCCACTGACTGTTCCACCCTCTCTCCCAACACTCCATCCTGATTCCCAAGTATGTTGAACAAGCCCTTTTGAGATGCGAGAATCTGCTCTCCCACAGCCTTGCCAGTCCTGAGCACTGTGTTCTTTTAAAAATCGTTGTCACTGAAGTAGTAAAAATAAAAATCTCATTCTTTTAATTGATGTGTCCTTAATTGCTGCTGAGGTTAAATATATACATATTTGAATTTCTTTTTTCCTGGTTGAATTACTCTTTTATGTTCCTTATCCACCTTGTTTTGGAGAATGGTTCTTATAGATATATCAGAACTCTTTATTTACTAAGGGTATGAATCTTCTGTCGTACCTATGCAAATACTGTGTTCCAAATTGTCTTTTGACTTTGGTTATTTCTAAAATAGGAGTTTTATTTGGTCAAATCTATGATTTCTTCCTTCAGAGTCATTCTTAGAAAGACATTCCTCACACTAAGATTTTAAAAATATTTACCTTATTGTATATAAATTTTTATACCTCCCTTTTCACATTTAATCCATCTGAAATCTATTTTGTTGTAAGGTATGGGATAAGGCTCTTAAGTTGGCACTCCCTCTCAGATGGATAGCCAGTTGTTCTAATACTTTTTATTTATTGAATGATACATACTTTTCTCACTGATTTAAAGTATTTCCTTTATTATATACTAAACGTTTGCATCTACTTTAGTTTCTTCTAGATTTTGGATTAGAGTTTTTCCATTGATCTACCCTTGTGATGGTAGCACACGTTTAATTTCTGTAATTTTATAATGTATTTTAATATATGGTAGTGCTAGTTCAATCCTTTTTCATTAACAATTTTCAAGTATTTCCTGACTACCATTGAACATTTATTCTTCCAAATGAATTCTGCAAGTATTTTGTCAAAACTTGACTCTTCCACTAACTGTTCTAGAAATACCTTGGTCCATCTCTCTAGCTGTGGTGCTAGAGAAGACTCTTGAGAGCCCCTTTGGACTGCAAGGAGATCCAACCAGTCAATCCGAAAGGAAATCAACCCTGAATATTAATTGGAAGGACTGATGCTGAAGCTGAAGCTGAAATACTTGGGCCACCCGATGCCAAACTCATTAGAAAAGACCCTGATGCTGGGAAAGATTGAAGGCAGGAGGAGAAGGGGAAAACAGAGGATAAAATGGTTGGATGGTATCACTGACTCAATGAACATGAGTTTGAACAAACTCCAAGAGGTGGTAAGGGACAGGGAAACCTGGCGTGCTGCAGTCCATGGGGTCACAAAGAGTCAGACACGACTGAGCAGCTGAACAACAACAATCTCTCTGGCAGATGTTTTTTCCAATATTCAGTAATTGTTACCTGTACCTACAGTTAACCTGGCACTGTGCTAAGAACTGGTGCTATAAAAAATGAATTTGACTCAATCCCTAACCTCAAGGGACTTAAAATCACATACAAGAAAAGAAAATTAATGCATAGGTGCATTCAATCATAATTTCTGCTGTGGGGAATACGGAAAAGGGTAGAGTTCTGTGGAGGCTTTGATATAGCTCCTGGAGAAGGGGTGGAAATGAAAATAGCAAGATGTAACCCGTGCTTCACCTCTAGGCCTGGTTCAGTTCAGTTTAGTTCAGTTGCTCAGTCGTGTCCGACTCTCTGTGACCCCATGAATCGCAGCACGCCAGGCCTCCCTGTCCATCACCAACTCCTGGAGTTTACCCAAACTCTTGTCCATCGAGTCGGTGATGCCATCCAGCCATCTCATCCTCTGTCGTCCCCTTCTCCTCCTGCCCCCAATCCTTCCCAACATCAGAGTCTTTTCCAGTGAGTCAACTTCACATCAGGTGGCCAAAGTATTGGAGTTTCAGCTTTAGCATCAGTCCTTCCAAAGAACACCCAGGGCTGGTCTCCTTTAGAATGGATTGGCTGGTAAGGACTCAAAAAGGGTTCATGCTTACTGTGCACCATTGGAACCCTGACTCCAGAGCTGTGTGTAGGGGACTCCATTCCATCTTCGCACTGCCCAGTGGGTCTGCATGCCCAGTTTTCCCCATCCCACATTAATCCTCTCCGGTTGTGTCTCGCATGCCAGCAAGAGTGCAGCGCCCTGCCCAGCAGTATGGCTCTTCATGTCTTTCAAAGCATTATTTGCCTGTGTTATAAAATCTAAAAGCCCTCACACTCCTGGAAGGTGGGCAGATATCATAATTTCTACTGGAAAGAGACATAAATGGATGTTTTGCAAAGCACGCAAGTTGAGTGACTTGTCTAAAGTGTTCGTTGACAGAAGCAAGAATAGAAGGAAAGTTCAGGTTCCTTGGCTAATTCTCTATCTATTGCACCCCATGGCTTACTGAGTAAGCCCAGTCTTTCTGTGTAAGGCAGTTCTAACAGTACTACTCAACCTATAAGAAGATATGTCCAGAATTTCATTCTCTCTCTCCTCTGCCCTTTTCCCACCACCACTGTAATGAAATGGTGGGTCCCCCTTCCTTATACTTCTCCATCCAAACCATGGGGCTGGGAGAGGAGGCCAGAACAAACTAGGGCGAGCACCTAGATGGGCAAACCAGTGGAGAAGAGGGGAAATGGGCCTCTGGGGAACTAGAGTTTGAGGCCTCGTGGCTGTTGGGTTTCGTGCTAATGTGCCTCCAAAGGCTGGATCCCAGGCGTTCCAGCCCATCCACTTCCTTTTCCATTGCCACCATCAACAGCTTCTGAACAGAATCTTTACTCCTCTGGGCACCTGAAGACGGAATTCAGACTCAGCTTTTCACCTCCTCAGATACAGCTTTTAAACATACACACACACACATCTGTAATGATTTTTTAAAAGGGCTTGTATACTAACTAGCAGTGGAGAGACAGTAGGGACTGAAAAAGGAAAAAGGGTCCACCCTGAGTGTCCCTCTGGTGCTGTTTCATGTAGATACTTCAGAGAAGGGAAGACATTTCCCCTAACCCCAATTTTTCTTTAGAAATATCTAGGAGAGAAGATTAATCTGTAGCTCTTGCTCAACTGGGCATTTCATTGCTGGAGTTGAGACTTCAAGAGAAAGGGAGTTTGGGGTCGATGTGGAGGAAATGGGCTGGATGTTGCCAAGACTAACATCGGGGGTGGGGACGCTGAGAACAGCTGCTGGGGAGTGTTCTTCCCTACCTCAGCCTCCAAACTGCACCCTGGACCAGCTGGAGTGGGCACAGATAGGGGAGGTGGGGATCTGGGCCAAGGAATGGATGGAAAGAAGGGAAATCTTCAGCAATTGGGAGAGAATTTCTATAAGCACCTGGGGCAGGAAGTGTACATGGCAGGTGAAAATAAGTGACCTAAGTAACCAAGAAAAGTCAGGCTTGTAAGGCCAACTGCAAAGCTTGCTTTTGCAAGTAATGTGTATTCCATCTGTCTCCCCATGCCAGTGGAAGCACTAATAAATGTTACATGTTGAAACTTTTGCACTAGCTTGTACATAAAAATTCCATATGCCAATTGACTGGACTACATGAACACATCTGTCAAAAACAGGTCTCTTAGGCACAATTTAGGACATTCCAAAGCAGCTTTATAACTATTTTAGCCTCCAAATGGTATGAATTAACTCTCATAAGCCAGGTCTATTCTCGCTGAACCAAGGTTTGGACCAAATGTCCGAATCATTCAAGTCAGAAACACTCTTTTGCCTTCATTTTAGAGTATCAGTAGCAAGCTCTTTTTTCCTCCAGAATTATGCTGTTGATTCAGTGTTTGATGTCACATTGTAAACATATGTTAATATGGCCAAAATGATAAAATAGTTCATGTACTATGAGCTTAAAAAGGACAAAGTTCTGTATTTTTATGAGATTCTGCTACTCCAATAACCTTCAAAATTTACAAAGTACAGTGACACATACTAGGTCATTACATCTCAGGTGCTAAGTATATTTTACTTTGGAAAAGTCAGTGTGGGGAAACTCCTGAGATGGATCTTTCACTTATATAAACAACTTGAAAAATTTTAATCCATATTTATTTGACTGCACGGGGTCTTTAGTTATGGCATGAGGTATCTTTTAGCTGTGGCATGCAAACTCTTGGTTGTGGCATGTAGCATCTAGTTCCCTGACCAGGGATTAAACTCAGGCCCCCTGCATTGGGAGCACGGAGTCTTAGCTCCTGGACCACTGGGTAAGTCCCTCGATGACCCTTTTAGATCCTTTCCCTTTGTGGAATGGGAGATGCATGGAGGAGGATGCAAACCTCCCCTGCAGAAAGAAGCCTAGATGCAAACTTCATGAACCCAGGCTCAGCACTTACCGTAGCTCTAGGGATGGAAAATGTGCTTCTTTTCTTCCTTATACTGATGTTCCATTCTTATTAACTTTTATGGAAAAAAAAAAAAAACTGTTTAGAAAAGCAAGTATAACTGATGAATGACCAAATGAGTTGGATAACCAAATTGGAATCTTCAAATGTCTCAACATAAGGGAGTATTGGGAAGAGTCTAACATAAATGCATAAGTGTGAATGCAAAGCACACACAGATCTCAGAAAACCGGAACTAAAGGGAGGAGGAAATCAGCATGTCAGCGTGTCTGTGAAGAAAGGCTTTAGGGTCTCAGTCATGACTGAATAGGCATCAGCAAGCCATCCAGGCAGCCCTGGTGTCATCTTTGACTCTGCTAATAAAGGAGTACCATCCCAAACAAGGGAAGATTGCCTTCCTTGACTCTGTGTCAGATACTATGTTCAGATATAGATACTTCACTTTTTTGGGGGGGGGGGTAAATTGTAATTTTTTTATTGGAAAACAAATATACAACTTGGAATGGATTTGAGGCAAATTGTGCCATAAGCAGATTTTCTTTAAGTGGCTAAAACAAAGTTTAAAAAGCAAGTTAACAATAAAAGAAAATGTTTCTGGTATAGGACCAGCAGTACAAAAAAATAGTGTACGAGTACCTGGATAAAACACCCGTTTTGAAATAGTGAAACTTTTAGGTACATATTGTTGACTGTCCGTAGTCCACGCAGAGTTACAACTCCACACTTCAACAACAACATGCTGACAGTTCCTAAAGAAAACTACTCAAAAAAAAAAAAAAAAAAAAAAAGGCATAACCCAGATGTTCCCTCATTTGACCAACTCCATCTAAGTTTAGATGTGCAGAAGGGCTTAGATATATCCAGAGTAAGCCACATGCAACATGTTACTTGATCAATTTTCTAAAATACGGTTTCAGGACAATGACAGTAAGATAAGGGAAGAAAACATGGAGGAATGAAGTCCTAATTACTATACATGCATATTTTTTTTTGACAGTAGGGGGAAACCTTTTACAGATAAGTTACAAACAAAGAAAAGGCAAATAAACAATTTTGTACAAGGAATTTAACACATTCTGTACAATGTCTTCACTTTGCTGTCATCATATGTACAAACTCTTCATAGTTTACTTGACCATCACCATCAATATCTGCTTCCCTGATCATTTCATCAACCTCTTCATCTGTTAACTTCTCTCCAAGGTTTGTCATCACATGGCGGAGCTCTGCTGCACTAATATAGCCATTACCATCCTTATCAAACACACGAAATGCTTCTCTAATTTCTTCTTCACTGTCTGTATCTTTCATTTTTCTTGCCATCATTGTCAGAAATTCCGGGAAGTCAATTGTGCCATTACCATCAGCATCTACTTCATTAATCATGTCCTGTAACTCTGCTTCTGTGGGATTCTGCCCAAGAGACCTCATTACAGTTCCCAATTCCTTTGTTGTTATAGTTCCATCACCATCCTTGTCAAATAGTGAAAAAGCTTCTTGGAATTCTGCAATCTGCTCTTCAGTCAGTTGGTCAGCCATGCTGCAAGCGCTACAGGTCTCCGGGACGCAATCACACAACCACTCAGCTCGCTCGCTCCACTTGGACTCATAGATACTTCACTTTAAGAACAAGTTGGAGTGGATCCCAACAGAGCAAGCAGCCTGGTAAACAAGGCATGGTGTCTGTCCCCAAAGGACACCCAGTGCAACAGGGGAACTGAGTCAAATGGGTGCCAGTTCAAGGAAACTGTGGTTGAGTTAAGCCTTAAAAAGGAAATATTTAGAGGAGACTTTCAGTATGGGAATATAACATCTGTTTCCAAATACTTGAGAATCTCTCATGGGAAAGATAAACACTGTTGGTATGGGAAAATCTGAATCAATAAGTGAACTTTACTAGAAGACAAGGGCTTCCCAGGTGCTGCAGTGGTAAAGAATCCGCCCACCAATCCAGGAGACTCAGGTTCAATCCCTGGTTTGGGAAGATCCCCTGGAAGAGGAAATGGCAACCCACTCCAGTATTCTTACCTGGAAAATCCCATGGAGAGGGGAGCCTGGCGGGCTACTGTCCATGGGGTCGAATAAGAATCGGTCACAACTTAACGACTAAATAACAACAGCAAGTACATCCATCCTCAAAGGGGGTGATAGTGCCCTCAAGGGGGTGAAAACTGATTCGAGGCAGGGTGGGGGTGAGCAAAAAGTAACATCACAGTGATTTCTGACCCTTCAAAAGTCAACCTTTCTCAGGGTTGGAATATTTGTATTCCTTAATATTAATTTCTCTTGTTGACCTTTCTTGGTGTCATATAAGCAGCATTGCCACAGTCATGAAAGGTACATAAATGTCTGCTAGATCACTATTGCAAAAATCTGTACTACATCTGTGGCGACTAGATGGCTGTGATTGGAGAGTTTGTCTTGACTGATAGAGACTGAGGACTCGATCTCAAAGTCACATTAGAAGGGGTGGCCTGCACGTGCCACAGACAGCCTTGAGGCTATTGTCTGTGTGTGATGCTCACTGCTTTCTATAGGATTTGAACTTTGAGAAGTAAATAAAAATGATTTATACTTACTATTTAATTCTATAAAAGTTAGCCAACAAATTAACTACATCAACTGTTGACAAGAAAAACTGTCAACAATAACTGAATAAGTATCTAACATCTAGTTAGGTTAAAAGCCATTTTCTCATATCAAACAGAAGTTAAAATTTAATGTTTAGGAAATTTAATTTTTTTTAATTGTTTTTCTATCACTGAAAAAAATAACCCTTTTGAATGATTTGTTTTTAAATTGATTACACTGTTATTATTAACATGTAGTTCTAAAAATTGCAAGTATCTATATATAATTTGATACATTACAGTACAGAAACAAATAAAACTATATTAGAAGTTAAACAGCAAAGTTATAAAGGTTAATAGCTTTGATTTTGAATTTAAAATGTACCTTAAAATTTTGTCATTCATAACTCTGCATTAGATAAAAGGAAGAGGTTTATGCTTACTCTTTCTATGTATGGAGAAGGAAATGGCAACCCACTCCAGTATTCTTGCCTGGAGAGTTCCATGGATAGAAGAGCTTGGTGGGCTACATACAGTCAGTCCATGGGGTCACAAAGAGTCAGATAGGACTGAGTGACTAACACTGTCCTATGTATAAAGCATGTGCTTGCTTGCAAGCTACGCTCAGTCATGTCCAACTCTTCACGACCCTACGGACTGTAGCCCACCGGGGTCCTCTGTCCATGGGACCCTCCAGGCAAGAGTACTGGAGAGGGTTGCCATGCCCTCCTCCAGAAGAGCTTCCCTCACCCATGGATTGAACCCTTAGCTCTAGGTCTCCTGTATTGGCAGGTGGATTCTTTCCCACTAGCACCATGTGGGAAGCCCAGATATACATATACTGCATGAACTGTATATCTGTATATCTAATATAACACAGATATTAGAATTTCATAAGGAACAATTCGGCCAATGTCTTTAAAGGTCTTTAATGAATGATAATTTTTTAGAAGTTGAGAAACTCTGAATTAAAGCCTTCTAAGCATTTTGGCATGAAAACATTTCACTCTTGGTTTGCGAGGACGAATTGCAGCCGAAGTTGGAAAATAAGAACGGGTTTATTCAGTCTTGTCTTGTCCTCAGGTCCCCTCTGTTTCTTTTTCCCACCCCAAGGTACCTGTTTTAAAAATAGAATCGCTCTCTTCCTTTTGGAGCCATATATAATCCCATTCACTGGCTTCCATGCTGGGACATGACCCACGCCTGGCCAGCAGTGAACTTGTCACTTGGGCCAGGCCAGTCAGTATTAATTCTGGGACTTTTGCTTGCACTGAGGAGCTGTTTTTCTGTCGGGGTTACATTCGTCAGGTTGTGAGCTCAGAGCTGCCAGGATCTCTCTTTGCCATAACCTCAGGAAAGCCTAGCTGAGAATAGAACCCACCCCATAGAAAGCAGAGCTGGAGAATGACTGGGAAGCGAATCCAGTCGTGCCTGGAGCTAGCTGAGCCCCTGGACTTTCTGGTGTCCTTTGTGACTTAGACCAGCTGGAGTCAAGCTTTTGTCACTAGCAATCAGAAGGGTTATTTTTCACTTCCTAACCCAGCTCTGCCCCATTCCCTTACTCCATGACTGTCCAGAGCCTGGGAAAACCTCTTCCTTTCCTCATCCAAATCTGCTCTCCCCACATGGAGACTTGACCCTATCACCTATTTCTTCTCAACTCCACTCTCAGAGAAACTGTTACAATTCTTGCTGGGTGCTGTTGTGAGTCTCAGACACTAATCCTGAAGCAGTATTGCTGGTGCCACTTGGTTAAATTGTGAATTACTATTTATCTGAAAGTATGTATTCTATTTCCTTTTTACTGACACCTTCACAGTGTTTTGGAGAAGGCAATGGCACCCCACTCCAGTACTCTTGCCTGGAAAATCCCATGGATGGAGGAGCCTGGTGGGCTGCAGTCCATGGGGTCGCTAAGAGTCAGAGACGACTGAGAGGCTTCACTTTCACTTTTCACTTTCATGCATTGGAGAAGGAAATGGCAACCCACTCCAGTGTTCTTGCCTGGAGAATCCCAGGGACAGGGGAGCCTGGTGAGCTTCCGTCTATGGGGTCACACAGAGTCGGACACGACTGAAGCGACTTAGCAGCAGCAGCAGCAGCACAGTGTTTGCCATATGTGTAAATATACATAAATTAATTAGGTGCATTCTATCGTCAACAACTCATGGATGATTAACTATGTATCATGAAGGTGCTGCACACTGAAAAGCAATAGACTTGAATCTATACTTGTGAGATACTACGCTGACCCTCCATGACAATCGTCTATTGTTAATTTATGACAGATAAACAGAAAGTAAAGTGAAAATTATTTTGACACTTTTTAAAGAAGTATGCAAATACAAATAATTTTAATTGAACTACAGTCAGATCAGATCAGATCAGTCGCTCAGTCATGTCCGACTCTTTGCGACCCCATGAATCGCAGCATGCCAGGCCTCCCTGTCCATCACCAACTCCTGGAGTTCACCCAGACTCACGTCCATCGAGTCAGTGATGCCATCCAGCCATCTCATCTTCTGTTGTCCCCTTCTCCTCCTGCCCCCAATCCCTCCCAGCATCAGAGTCTTTTCCAGTGAGTCAACTCTTCACATGAGGTGGCCAAAGTACTGGAGTTTCAGCTTTAGCATCAGTCTTTCCAAAGAAATCCCAGGGCTGATCTCCTTCAGAATGGACTGGTTGGATCTCCTTGCAGTCCAAGGGAATCTCAAGAGTCTTCTCCAACAGCACAGTTCAAAAGCATCAATTCTTCGGTGCTCAGCCTTCTTCACAGTCCAACTCTCACATCCATACATGACCACAGGAAAAACCATAGCCTTGACTAGACAAACCTTTGTTGGCAAAGTAATGTCTCTGCTTTTGAACATGCTGTCTAGGTTAGTCATAACTTTCCTTCCAAGGAGTAAGTGTCTTTTAATTTAATGGCTGCAGTCACCATCTGTAGTGATTTTGGAGCCCAGAAAATGAAGTCTGACACTGTTTCCACTGTTTCCCTATCTATTTCCCATGAAGTGGTGGGACCGGATGCCATGATCTTCGTTTTCTGAATGTTGAGCTTTAAGCCAACTTTTTCACTCTCCACTTTCACTTTCATCAAGAGGCCTTTGAGTTCCTCTTCACTCTGCCATAAGGGTGGTGTCATCTGCATATCTGAGGTTATTGATATTTCTCCCGGCAATCTTGATTCCAGTTTGTGTTTCTTCCAGCCCAGCATTTCTCATGATGTACTCTGCATAGAAGTTAAATAAACAGGGTGACAATATACAGCCTTGACGAACTCCTTTTCCTATTTGGAACCAGTCTGTTGTTCCATGTCCAGTTCTAACTGTTGCTTCCTGACCTGCATACAAATTTCTCAAGAGGCAGATCAGGTGGTCTGGTATTCCCATCTCTTTCAGAATTTTCCACAGTTTATTGTGATCCACACAGTCAAAGGCTTTGGTATAGTCAATAAAGCAGAAATAGATGTTTTTCTGGAATTCTCTTTCTTTTTCGATGATCCAGCGGATGTTGGCAATTTGATCTCTGGTTCCTCTGCCTTTTCTAAAACCAGCTTGAACAACTGGAAGTTCACGGTTCACATATTGCGGAAGCCTGGCTTGGAGAATTCAGCTGGCTGTGACGGACCGCCATAGCGCGGCCCAGAGGAGCCACCCCACGTCCGAAGTCAGGGGCAGAAGCTGGGAGGACCCCATGCCCGAAGGGCGGCAGCCAAGAGGAGTTACCCCGCATCCGAGGTCAGGGGGGCGGCCGGGAGGAGATACCCCACACCCCTACGCCCAAGGCCAAGGGCAGCGGCGGGGAGGAGCAACCGCACGACCGAGGCCAGAGGTGGTGGCCGGGAGGACCAACCCCACGTCCAAGGAGCTGTGGTTGCGCGGGTGCAGGAGGGCCTAGAGGAGCTATCCCAGATTGAAAGTCAGGAAGGGCGGCGGTGAGGAGATATCCCTCGTCCAAGGTAAGGAGCAATGGCTGCGCTTTGCTGGAGCAGCCGTGAAGAGATACCCCACGCCCAAGGTAAGAGAAACCCAAGTAAGAAGGTAGGTGTTGCAAGAAGGCATCAGAGGGCAAACACACTGAAACCATACTCACAGAAAACTAGTCAATCTAATCACATTGGGACCACAGCCTTGTCTAACTCAATGAAACTAAGCCATGCCCGTCGGGCAACCCAAGACAGGCAGAGAGATTTGACAGAATGTGGTCCACTGGAGAAGGGAACGGCAAACCACTTCAGTATTCTTGCCTTGAGAACCCCATGAACAGTATGAAAAGGCAAAATGATAGGATACTGAAAGAGAAACTTCCCAGGTCAGTAGGTGCCCAATATGCTACTGGAGATCAGTGGAGAAATAACTCCAGAAAGAATGAAGGGATGGAGCCAAAGCAAAAACAATACCCAGCTGTGGATGTGACTGGTGATAGAAGAAAGGTCCGATGCTGTAAAGAGCAATATTGCATAGGAACCTGGAATGTCAGGTCCATGAATCAAGGCAAATTGGAAGTGGTCAAACGAAATGGCAAGAGTGAATGTCGACATTCTAGGAATCAGCGAACTGAAATGGACTGGAATGGGTGAATTTAACTCAGATGACCATTATATCTACTACTGCGGGCAGGAATCCCTCAGAAGAAATGGAGTGGCCATCATGGTCAACAAAAGAGTCCAAAATTTAGTACTTGGATGTAATCTCAAAAACGACAGAATGATCTCTGTTCGTTTCCAAGGCAAACCATTCAGTATCACAGTAATCCAAGTCTATGTCCCAACCAGTAATGCTGAAGAAGCTGAAGTTGAATGGTTCTATGAAGACCTACAAGACCTTTTAGAACTAACATCCAAAAAAGATGTCCTTTTCATTATAGGGGACTGGAATGCAAAAGTAGGAAGTCAAGAAACACCTGGAGTAACAGGCAAATTTGGCCTTGGAATACGGAATGAAGCAGGGCAAAGACTAATAGAGTTTTGCCAAGAAAATGCACTGGTCACAACAAACACCCTCTTCCAACAACGCAAGAGAAGACTCTATACATGCATATCACCAGATGGTCAACACCGAAATCAGACTGATTATATTCTTTGCAGCCAAAGATGGAGAAGCTCTATACAGTCAGCAAAAACAAGACCAGGAGCTGACTGTGGCTCAGACCATGAACTCCTTATTGCCAAATTCAGACTTAAATTGAAGAAAGTAGGGAAAACCACTAGACCATTCAGGTATGACCTAAATCAAATTCCTTATGATTATACAGTGGAAGTGAGAAATAGATTTAAGGGCCTAGATCTGATAGATAGAGTGCCTGATGAACTATGGAATGAGGTTCGTGACATTGTACAGGAGACAGGGATCAAGACCATCCCCATGGAAAAGAAATGCAAAAAAGCAAAATGGCTGTCTGGGGAGGCCTTACAAATAGCTGTGAAAAGAAGAGAAGCGAAAAGCAAAGGAGAAAAGGAGAGATATAAACATCTGAATGCAGAATTCCAAAGAATAGCAAGAAGAGATAAGAAAGCCTTCTTCAGTGATCAATGCAAAGAAATAGAGGAAAACAACAGAATGGGAAAGACTAGGGATCTCTTCAAGAAAATCAGAGATACCAAAGGAACATTTCATGCAAAGAAGAGCTCGATAAAGGACAGAAATGGTATGGACCTAACAGAAGCAGAAGATATTAAGAAGAGAGGGCAAGAATACACAGAAGAACTGTACAAAAAGGATCTTCACGACCCAGATAATCACGATGGTGTGATCACTGACCTAGAGCCAGACATCCTGGAATATGAAGTCAAGTGGGCCTTAGAAAGCATCACGACGAACAAAGCTAGTGGAGGTGATGGAATTCCAGTTGAGCTCTTTCAAATCCTGAAAGATGATGCTGTGAAAGTGCTGCACTCAATATGCCAGCAAATTTGGAAAACTCAGCAGTGGCCACAGGACTGGAAAAGGTCAATTTTCATTCCAATCCCAAAGAAAGGCAATACCAAAGAATGAAATACAGTATATACTGGCTAATATATTTTGGAACTTGCTGCTGCTGCTGCTGCTAAGTCACTTCAGTCGTGTCCGACTGTGTGCGACCCCATAGACGGCAGCCCACCAGGCTCCCCCATCCCTGGGATTCTCCAGGCAAGAACACTGGAGTGGGTTGCCACTTCCTTCTCCAATGCATGAAAGTAAAAAGTGAAAATGAAGTCGCTCAGTCGTGTCTGACTCTTCGTGACCCCATGGACTGCAGCCCACCAGGCTCCTTCGTCCATGGGATTTTCCAGGCAAGAGTACTGGAGTAGGGTGCCAGCGCTCTCTCCATGGAATTTGCTGCTGCTGCTACTGCTAAGTCGCTTCAGTCGTGTCCGACTCTGTGCAACCCCATAGATGGCAGCCCACCAGGCTCCCCAGTCCCTGGGATTCTCCAGGCAAGAACACTGGAGTGGGTTGCCACTTCCTCCTCCAATGCATGAAAGTGAAAAGTCAAAGTGAAGTTGCTCAGTCGTGTCCGACTCTTAGCGACCCCATGGACTGCAGCCTACCAGGCTCCTCCATGGGATTTTCCAGGCAAGAGTACTGGAGTGGGGTGCCATAGCATTCTCTGTGGAATTTGCTAGTAAGGTTCTAATCAGTGCACTCACTAGTGCTAAAGCTATTCAGTATTCCTCAGGAGTATTCCATTTAATAATTCTGTTCTCAATAAGCTGAATTCCAGTGAATTCTTGATTTTCAACAACCTTACTCCTGAATGCTTTCCTCTCAAAAAAATTTTTTTTTAATTTTAAAAATAAATACATTGAAATTCATTAGCCAAAGATACTAACAAAAGGTGGTTTTGCGTTTCCTAAACCTTCAGTGGTACAGGGTAGCTCAGTGGTAAAGAATCTGCCTGTTGATGGAGACACGTTTCAGTCAGGAAGATCCCACATGCCACAGAGCACCGAGGCCCATGCGCCACAACTATTGAGCTTGTGCTCTAAAGCCTGGGAGCTGCCACCACTGAGCCCACATGCTGCAACTCCTGAAGCCCGTGAGCCCTAGAGTCTGTGCTCTGCAATGAGAAGCCACTGCAATGAAGCTGGCGAAGTGCAATTAGAGAGTAGCCCCCACTCACCACAACTAGAGAAAAAAGCCGGTGCAGCAATAAAGACCCAGCACAGCCCAACTAAATAATTTTTTTAAAAAAGATTTAAAATGCTCGGGTGCATTCTCAGTTAACTGTGCATGACACAAATCATGGAACAGCAGACCAGCTAATGAGAGATGATGCCACAGCTTATTGCTGTTGTTTAGTTGCTAAGTTGTGTATGACTCTTAGCGACCCCATGGACTGCAGCCTAATGTAGCAGTGGGTTGCCATTGCCTTCTCCACAACAGCTGTTGAGAAAGTGGGAAAAAAAGTCTTATAATCGAGATTTTGCTAAACAGGCGACAGGGCAGTTTTTCTTTAGGTTATATGTTATATGTTAAGTCATCTAGTGGTTAGGGCTCCATTTTGACTGTAGTTGATAGAAGACAGATGTCTGGCATCTGGTTCTGTGACCAAGTTTGGTCACTGGTTAGAGCAGCTGGCAGTCACGCCTGGCCCGATCTCTGTGGGGGGAATAATGACTTGACAGCAGTTGTGCATCCAGATTTGGGGGAAGTGGAGAGTGGTACGAAGTGTTTCACCCAAATTACATAGTACAAGGGTTTGTTTGGTTTTGGTTTTAAGAGTACATATTTTTTTGTACCTGTTATCATAGAAAAGCTATAATTTTGTTATATTCCAAATGTCTTATGTTTAGCATGGAATATTACTCCATATAGCTAGTAATCTGCAGAGCTGTCATGCTTTATATTACTAAACTAGTTATTTTGTTCATATCTAAGTTATAGCTATCAGCTAAATGGGACTGAAGGCTCTTAAAGTGATTTACTCCACCCACTTCTGAAGTCTCCATCGATGTGATGAATAGACCAAGCCCACCAAGAACAACTTTGTATAGTCTAAAGCCAAACCTCTTTGAAAATTCTTTCTACCCACCCTACCTCACACCAGCTTCTCCACTTCATTCTGGCATTATTTTTTGTCACTCTTTCCAAGGTTAACATTCTCTTGGACATTCTTCAAGGAGTCCTCCAGTCACCTTATAGCAAAACTTAAAAGTCTTTAACGTTGCTTCCAGGGTCCCTCATAATTGGTCCTTTGTCTTTGCAGCCTTAACTTCTGACACATATTTCCGTGCAAGACTTCAAAAATTCATTCATACACCATCTTCACAGTTTGTGGCACATCCCAATACCAAATGAACTAGTTACTCAATATTTTTAAAATAGATCAATTACTTGAATAGGTGATTTTAAAAGAGAAAACTTTGTATATCTCTACAAAAATAGCAAGTTAAGTTTCAATTGCTAGGAGTGAAGATGTGTTGTTTAATCTACCTAGATGCTGCTGCTGTCTGAAGCTCCGAGTTCAAGCCTACTCTTTAAAAGGAGATTAGCAAATGTTACAAAGGTGTTTCATTCTAGAAAGAAAATGTGGAGAAAGAATTGTAGAGTAAAATTCTACCACTAAGTAATGACTTACCTGACCTTGAACCTCCTAAAATCTGAACATTAGGTGTGATGTGTCTCAGTCTTTGAGAAATACTAACTTTTCAAACTGCTTATACTTTCCAAGCCTCCTTATTCTTCTGTGCCTAAACTGCTAATTCTCACCCAGTTGATTCCTCTAGCCCCTTCAAGATGCAGGGAACTCTTTCAGTTCAGTTCAGTTCAGTTCAGTCGCTCAGTCGTGTCCTACTCTTTGCGACCCCAGGGACCGCAGCACGCCAGGCCTCCCTGTCCATCACCAGCTCCCGGAGTTCACTCAGACTCACGTCCATCGAGTCGGTGATGCCATCCAACCATCTTATCCTCTATCATCCCCTTCTCCTCCTGCTTTCAATCTTTCCCAGCATCAAGGTCTTTTCAAATGAGTCAGCTCCTCGCATGAGGTGGCCAAAGTATTGGAGTTTCAGCTTCAACATCAGTCCTTCCAATGAACACTCAGGACTGGTCTCCTTTAGGATGGACTGGTTGGATCTCCTTGCAGTCCAAGGGACTCTCAAGAGTCTTCTCTTGAAGTTCAGTTCAAAAGCATCAATTCTTTGGCGCTCAGCTTTCTTCACAGTCCAACTCTCATATCCATACATGACCACTGGAAAAACCATAGCCTTGACTAGCCTTTGTTGGCAAAGTAATGTCTCTGCTCTTTAATATGCTGTCTAGGTTGGTCATAACTTTCCTTCCAAGGAGCAAGCATCTTTTAATCTCATGGCTACAGTCACCATCTGCAGTGATTTTGGAGCCAAAAAAAAGTAAAGTCAGCCACTGTTTCCACTGTTTCCCCATCTATTTGCCATGAAGTGATGGGACCGGCTGCCATGATCTTAGTTTTCTGGAACTCTGTCCTGGTGAGCAATTCTAGGCGATCTGGGATGCCCTTCCTCAGCATCTTGTCTGCCTGTTTCAGAGCACATAATACTGCTGTAATTAGTTTTGTGTTTCCTCCACTACACTGAAAACTTCTTAGAGCAGGGCTAGGTGTTTCATTTCTGAGACTTCAGCAGTGTGTAACTGAGTGACACATACATGCTTATTTCTATACACATGCATAAACAAACAAACAAATGCATGACTCAGTCAATCCATAGAAGTATACTTAGACAACAGTTTTCAAATTTTGGTGTGTAATCATAATTACTGGGGGGCACTTGGAAAAAACACAGAGAATTAGACCCCAGCCCCCTCCTACTCGAGTAGGCTTGGGAGTCTACCTGCTGTATTAGCTCTCCAGGTGAATATGACACACACCAAGACGGAGAATCTGTTCAGGTAAAAAAAAAACAGATTCAGAGAGATCAATTTATTTGTCCAGGGACTGAAGTGGAAGTGAAAAATGGGATAACTCACCATTGTTTGTGAAGGTTTTTATTTTAGACTTTAAAATGCAGATAAAAAGACTGCTTATAATGGAACTATGAAGCCATGGTTCTACGTTTGTCAGTAGAATAAATACTTATACCCACCTACTCCTCATTTGTTTGAATTAACAGTGAAGGATCAAGTCCAAAAATCAGCCATGATATTGATGGTTACAATTTAACTATGCTTTAATGTGAATGTCATTTTCCTCAAGTGTTTAGTGGATTTGAGCTCAAAACAGACTGTATGCTCAAAGAGAATAATAGGGAGTATAACATTTAAATTTTGAATTCTGTAAAACTACAGGAGACTGAAAACTATTACTCTCTACCACCTGAGCTACAATTTATAGAATAATATATACATATCATTCCACAGGTGCTTTTCCCCCTTAGAGCAGTGCGTTAGGCAGCATTCGTGGTATTTTAGATTTTGATTTCATGATGCTGTTTTGACAAATGAATCCGAATAAAGTCCTGTGATAGTAGAGGACATAGAAAAGCCCAAATAAGTATGAATGCTCCACCTACCATTTTAATATCATTATGTCAGGTTTAGTAGAATTTTCTAAAATGTAATGATCCACTTTATATTACTAATTTACATTATATTATCTGTATCCAGAGAGACCTCAACTACTTGTTTGTGCTGAGCTAGGCCCAGAGTCCAATTCAAAACTTTTCTTTCTGGTCTTTTACTAAGGATCTTTCTAGAATCCATGTGAGGAGAAACACAGACACAGACCAAAAAATTCCCAACCCCAACCTTGATCTCTGCTTTACATCATAACCAAATATTAGAGGTGGTTCTCAGAGCCAACTGTGAAAACAAAAACCTCAAGAAAAAAGGAGTATGGAGTGAATAAAATTCTTAGGGAAAAAATAGTACTAACCATAAATTTAAAAATAATTTTCAAATACAAAATTTACTATTTTAGTAATATTATTTCTAATAATACACTTTTTAATTTCTTTAACACTTTGTAGTAATAAAGTGGTAGGTAGGGCATTCATGACTCCATTCCTCTTAAACCAAAATTCTCAGTTTCTATAAACTTAAAATATTTATTCATTGGACTGAATGGGAGTTTGGGATTAGCAGATGCAAACTATTAAATACAGAACGGTTAAACAAGATCCTACTTATAGCAAAGGGAACTACATTCAATATCCTGTGATAAACCATAGTGGAAAAGAACAGGGAAAAGATTGTTTATATGTATAACTGGATCAGCTCACCGTCCAGCAGAAATTAACACAGCATTGTAAATCAATGATACTTCAATAAAATTTTAGAAAATAAAAGATAATTTACTCATTGGCTTTATCTTATACAGAAAATATCTTCTAGCTTACAATGCCAGTTTTACAAATAATGAGACTAGTGAGTGAGGTTTACATTTTTCCGATTCTTTTTTCCTTTAAACATGTGCCAATAAAATTGGACAATTTTCATATTGTGTTCAAAAGTCATTTGAAGTAACTCTTTTCTCTATATGGCAACTTGTACTGTTTGATTGGGGCCCTTTGTTTCCATTTGTTCAACTTTAGGGTTTGTGTTTTTCTTTTCAGATTAATTACATTTTTAAATACATAAGAAGTTCAAGTCAAAACTAACTGAAAAGGTACACTCTGAGAAGTCTTGCTTCCATACCTATCCCCTCCATTGCTCCATTTTGTTTCTGCTCACATCATGTATATAAATTTCACATATATTTCATATATGTGTGTTATATATATGTTCTGGTTTCTTATTCTATTGTTTACTTTTTTTGGAAAAATAACATACATATTCCAACTTTCCTCTTACAAAAAGGAAGCATTTTGTATATGCTATTCTTCATTGTATAATACTTTAATGCTTTGCAGAATATGTACAATTTTAATTAATTAAACTATTTTGATTATGCTCAAAGAGAATAATTATAGGGCCATTGAAAGCTACTGGTAAGGGAATAAGACAGACAATTCCAGTGCGTGTTTCCCATCACCACCAAGCAATTTCTCAATTCTCAGTGGACACCAGGTATCCACACTGACTAGGTCTCCTATATTAAAATGAATTTCACTTGTTTCTTTACTTTTGTAATGTAGAAACTAGAAATTTAAAATTACATATTTGGTTTGCATTTGTGGCTCACATTATATTTTTGTTGGACAATGCTTTTATAAAATAGTATTAACTCCAAAAATGTCCTGCAGTGGAACTCAATTCTGACACTATTGTCACATGCCAGAGGTTAGGGACTCAGTTAAGACTGCCCGCCCACTTTAGATGCCGATCACAAGGTCAGGTTGATACCTGCTCTTCTGAGCAACTGATTATTGTTTGGAGGCTACTGGGTTTGATTAATTTGCTAGAGTAACTCACAGAACTCAGGGAGTTTCCTTACTAGATAATTTACTTACCAGATCATTGGTTTATTATAAAGGACACTTAAACAGGAACAGCCAGGTGGAAGAGGTGTATAGGGCAAGGCATGTGGGAAGGGGCGTGGAGGATCCAAGTCCTCTCTGAGTGTACCACTCTCCCTAACCTCCAACTGGGTTATACACCAACTGGGAAGCTCTCCAAACTCTGTCATTTTGCTTTTTTTATAGAGGGTTTATTACATAGGCATGTTTTGGTTAAATCGTTGGCCACTGGGGATTGAACTCAAACTGCAGCTCCTCCCCTTCTTAGAGGGTGGGGCTAAATTACAACCCTCTAATCAAACTTGGTTCCCCTGGCAATAACCATCCCAACCAACTTCTTCCAAAAGTTATCTCTTTAAAATAAACTCAGGTATGGTTGAAAGGGATTTGTTATGAAAATCAAGATGCCCTAATTGCTCTTTTCACTTAGGAAAATCCAAGGGTTTTAGGCACTTGTGCTAGAATTGAGGACAGAGAAAAAATTTACATGTATTATAAACCACAATATTATGACAGCATATAGCACTAATTGTTACCAGTATATTTGTCAACTAGCGCCACAATAATACTATATAACAAACTACCTCAAACTTCGTGACTTTTAACAATTTATCTCCATGCTCATAAGCCTGTAGGTCAGCTGTATGGGCTTGGCCAGATGGCCTTACTGCAGGTTGTACGTAGGCTTCAGGACTGCCCCACTTGTGTTCATTCTGGGCCAAACTCGAGGGATGGTGGCTCCCTAAGGCATGTTCTTTTCATGGTGATCTCCAAAGAAGAGCCAAAAGAAACCATACAAACACATTTAAGGTCTCTGCTTATCTCATATCTGGCTAATATTTCATTGATGAAAACAAGTCTTGACTAAAGTGAAAGTGAAAGTCGCTCAGTCGTGTCCGACTCTTTGCAACCCCATGGACTGTAGTCCATGGAACTCTCCAGGCCAGAATACTGGAGCGGGTAGCCTTTCCCTTCTCCAGGGGATCTTCCCAACCCAGGGATAGAACCCAGGTTTCCCACATTGCAGGCGCATTCTTTACCAGCTGAGCCACAAGGGAAGCCCAAGAATACTGGAGTGGGTAGCCCATCCCTTCTCCAGTGGATCTTCCCAACCCAGGAATCTAAGCAACCCCCCAAAATGGGCAAAGACATATCCTCTGCCCATGGTTGAAGGAAGAGGGAATGGGTATTTGCTGAATCCATTCAAACTGTTCCCCAGTGTGAAGCAGTTGGTGGCGTACCCTCTCTGCCCACCTTTCCTTCCTTCTAACAGTCTTCCTTGTTTTGCTCCCTGTCATATTTGCTCTCTGAAACTGAATGGCATCCTTCAGTTCTTCAGTGACTTTGATGGTTGCTCTCTAGGCCAATTTATGACCTAAGGAAGTTGATGAACTGAGATTGGGGAGTGGTCAGTTCAAATGTTACTTACCATACCATGACTGCTTCCCTGAGACTGAAATAAACTCATCATTCCTAATATTTTGAACCTAATTTTATTTTTCAAAATAAAAGTGAGGGTCAAGGAAACTTCTTGCTCTTATGGTGTATTCTGTGTAGCCCAAATGTGAAAGACGCGTAAGAACTAGAACAGTGATAGGAGATAAAATCTGAGAAATAGTTAGTGCATCTTATGTGTGGTTCTGAAGGTCATAGTAAAACATCTAGATCTTATTCTAAATGCAATGGGAAGTCACTGGGATGCTATAAACAGGAGAGTAATATCTGCTTTGTAAAAAAACAAAACCGTCTACTGTGTGGAGCATGAATGCAGGGACAAAGTGGGGACAGGGAGGTAAGTCAGGAGGCTGTCACAGTAGCAGCCCAGGTGAGTGATGGTGGTCTGGACTAGGGTGGAATCAGTAAATATGATCTGTGGCCAAAGTTGGGGTGTATTCTGAAGGTAGAATGGATGACGTTTGCTGATGGATTTGATATGGGAGGCTATAGGAAAAAAGAACAGAGTTGACTCAGTGTTGATTTAATAGTGGATGGGAAATATTGCTCTGCTTTAGATGTGGTATATTTGAGATATCTGTTAGTCATCTAGATAGAGATAATGAGTGAACAGTTGAATAAACTTTTGTTGGGTACCAGGTACAGAGTTGAGAAAATCATATTCCCTAGCACTCAGTATCATGGTGTAACAGTTATAGGCCCAGACTATGGAGTTACCTGCCTGCATTCATATTTCACCTTTGCTTCTTACTGGCACACTGTAGCTTTAGATAAATTACTTTATCTTTTTTGTGTCTCAATTTTTTGTTTCTATAAAATGAGAGTAATAGTACCTACTTCATAGGCTCCAGTGGGTTAATATTAATACATAAAGCACTAAGAATGATGTCTAGTGTAAAACCTACACAGACATTAGCCATGTTCAGCACAGTCATCTTCAGTCCACGCCAGGCATTCTCATTTTTTCTTTTCTGACCTTCACTCCTATTCTCCTCCCTCTAAACACTTTTCTGATTCTCTGGATACTAATTGGGAGTCCAATAATTCACTTTGATGAAGACACTATCTACTTGGAGTTAAAGGCTTCCCTGGTGGCTCAATGGTAAAGAATGTGCCTGCAATACAGGAGATGTGGGTTCAATCCCTGGGTCAGGAAGATGCCCTGGAGGAGGGCATGGCAACCCACTCCAGTATTCTTGCCTGGAGAATCCCATGGACAGAGGAGCCTGGTGGGCTACAGTCCACGGGGTTGCGAAGAGTTGGACACGACTGAAGTGACTGAGCGCACACCTGGAATTAAAGGGTGTCGGTCTGGGCTTCCCTGATAGTCCAGTGCTTAAGAACTGGCCTTGCAATACAAGGGACACTGGTTTAATCCATGGTCCTGAAACATCCTACTTTCCGCAGAGCAGCTGAGCTGGTGCACCCACAGCTACTGAGCCAGCACTCTAGCCCCACAAGCTGCAACTAGAGAAAGCCTGCGTGCAGCAACAAAGAACAACACACCACAGTCAATACATACATACATCTTGTCTAAAAAGGAGGGGGGATCAGTCCCACAAGACTGCCCCCACTTGAGATGCCAGTTCCAAGCCCTCAGCCACCCTTATTTCTGACCAACTGACTGTAAACCAGGAGTTTCCATGACCTCCTCAAGTTCAGACATTCGCTAGAGTGGCTCACACAATTCAGGAAACTCTACCTATGATTGCTGGCTTATTATAAAGGACATTACTAAGGAACAGCCAAACATAAGAGATGAATAAGGACTGGTGTGCGGGAGAGGAATTTCTGGAATCTTCATGCCCTCTCTTTTTGTTTTTTAAGTGTCTTTATCTGAAACTTTACTTATTTTTAGCTTTCCAAACTTTAAACGTTTTATTTTGTATTGGGGTATAGCCAGGTAACAATGTTGTGGTAGTTTCAGATGAACAGTGAAGGGACTCAGCCGTACATACACAGGTAGCCATTCTCTCCCAAACCCCGCTCCCATCCAGGTTGGAACATAACATCGAGCAGAGTTCCACGTGCTATACAATAGGGACCTATTGTTGTCTATCCATTTTAAATATAGCAGTGTGTACATTACCTAACTATCCCTTCCCCCTGGCAACTATAAGTTAGTTTTCTAAGTCTGTGAGTCTCTTTCTGTTTTGTAAGTTCATTTGTATCATTTCTTTTTGGATTCCACATGTAAGGGATGTCATACGATACTTCTTCTGTCTGCCTTACTCCACTCAGCATGACGCTAAGCCCATCTATGTTGCTGCATATGTCCATTGCCCTCTCTGGCCTCTGTTACCCTCCCAGCACCTTGATGTGGTCACCACTAGCCTTGAAGCTTTCCAAACCCTCTTGTTTAGGGGTTTTTCATAGAGATTTCATTTTATAGGCATGATTGATTAAAATATTGGCCACTGATGATTAAACTCAACCTCTATGCCTTCTCTCCTCCCTGGAGGGCGGTGGGTGAGGGATGGGCCTGAAAGTTATAACCCTCAATCCCCCAGTCCTGCTTTCATCTTATGTGGCAACCTGACCCAACCGGAAGCTATGCAAGGGCTCCAACACGCTTATCATCTTGTTAGTATACGAAAGACACTCTTACCACTCCAAGGGTGTTAGGAGCTGTGGCCCAGAAACCTGGGACAAAGTCCAAATATATATTTCTGTTTATACCACACCATTCTAACATTGAAATATGACCTTAAATATGCACATAACTTTGTATTTTATATATATTGCTTTTCATCCTTTTAAAAAACTTTTATGGTTAAGTATAGCAAATACAGAAAATTGCATACCACTAGCAGGTCAATGGAGAAGGCAGTGGCACCCCACTCCAGCACTCTTGCCTAGAAAATCCCATGGACGAAGGAGCCTGGTGGGCTGCAGTCCATGGGGTCGCTAAGAGTTGGACACGACTGAGCGACTTCACTTTCACTTTTCACTTTCATGCATTGGAGAAGGAAATGGCAACCCACTCCAGTGTTCTTGCCTGGAGAATCCCAGGGACCGGGGAGCCTGGTGGGCTGCCGTCCATGGGGTCGCACAGAGTCAGACACGACTAAAGCGACTTAGCAGCAGCAGCAACAGGTCAATAGAGAGACACTTGCTCACCACCCTAGCAACCTTCCACATTGTCTCCTTCCAATTACAACCCTTCTTCTTCAAGAATAGCTACTATCCTAATGTTTCTGACCATCTTTTTTTCATTTTTATCATGCATCCCTAAACACTCTAGCTTTGCCTGGACTTTCTTTTCTTTTTTATGGGGGGTGGGGAGAAGATATTTCTCTTAGGTTTCTTTTTAGCTAAGGAACCCCCTCTATCCTCCTTTTCCCGCTTTTTTACTTTAAATTTTATTTGTTGAAATAACCAGATTAACTGTCCTGTGATTTTCTGGAACCTGAATTTTGTTGACTGCCTTCTGTGGAATAATTCATTTTTTTCTGTTGCTCATATATTCTGTAAATTGATGCATCACCTTGAGGTTAAAAAGTAATGATTTTGTTCAACAAGCGTACTACAAATGTAACAGACCACGAGAAGATATTTGCAATATCTAAAAAATAAAAAAAAAAGACTATTTTATGCCTGGGAATCCAGCTAACAAAGACTGAATAAGATCTTCAAAAAGTTATGTCTATTGAAGTGCATAAAATATTTGAAAAACAGATGCATTATGGTGGTTGTGAATGTGAAGAATCAGCATTCAAAGTTCTTTCAAGCTTCCTTTCTTGTCCTATAAATCTTGAAATTTTAAACACTACAATTCTGCAGGCAGTTAGAGTTCTAGAGGTAAGTGATTTCTGTCAACTGGATACATTTAAGTAAAATTTGGGAAGTAGCAAAAATTTTTTTGCTACTTTGTGTTTTGGCTGGTGAGCATGGTTAAGATCCTGGTATTTTCTGCAGCAGCTTTCCAAAGCCTAGTCATTTGCTTTGAGTACTTACTGTTACAATATCTTCTAAATTTTTGAATTGTAGCTACAGCAGTGTATTCTTAACATCAAAAAGTTCAGTTGTGGAGTCCTGGTTCTCCATCATCCAGGGGACAGCGTAGTAGTTTCCTTGACAGCCCAGTTTGGCAGTATTATCCTGGGACTCATTTCAGAAAGCCTGCTCCTCCAACCCTTTAAACAATATTCTAAATACCAATTCCCCATGTTAAATCGGTATACATTTAAAATAGTCAGATATATTTCCTGCAATTGAATGCAGACTCATACACTAATGAATAAAGATTTAAAACGCTTCCCAAATCTACACAATCAATCCCCAGGGGAAAAAAATTCAAATAATTGAACAAAACCTAAAATATATATGGAACAGAGGTCTGCAAATATGTCAACTTCAAAAATGAAAAATAAGTAACCACCCTACCATATTAAGAATAATGAGTTTCCTGGTGGCCTTGTGGCTAGGATTCAGTGCTTTCACTACAGAGGTCGGGGTTTGATCCCTGGTTGGGGAAACATCCTGCCTGCTGCTAAAATACTAATGTGAGTGTGTGTGAGTGAAAAAAATCGGTTAAAAAAAGAACAATGAGTCTATGTGTTAGTTTAATAATGGTTGATGATTGGGTGATGAACTTATGGAGGTTCATTATATTATTTTTAATTTCATGTGCCTGAAGTTTTCCATAATAATGCAAAAAGAATGTTCAGTCTGATAGTCAAAAAATTGGAATTATAATTTTAGGACTTACCAAAATGAAGATATTTATAACCATGGGATGAAACCATTTAGGGAGAATATAGACAGAAAAGAACATAGGACTAAGATGTGAGCATCTCTAATATTTAGAAGTCAGAGGAAGAAAATAAAGCAGACTGAAGAGATGCCAATAAAGTAAAAGGAAACCAGGTGAGATGTTCTGGAAGCTTAGAGAAGAAAATGTTTGAAAATGTAGAAGGGCGAAGTGAGTCAAATACTGCCTAAAATGAGAACTGAGAATTTGCCTCTGCATTTTTCAAGATGGAGGTTTAGACAATTTGGGGAGAAATTTTGCTATAAAAAGGAACACAAAAATTAAGCAGTGACGAGGGGAAGTGAAAGTCACTCAGTCGTGTCCGACTCTTTGCGACCCCATGGTCTATACAATCCATGGAATTCTCCAGGCCAGAATGCTGGAGTGGGTAGCCTTTCCCATCTTCAGGAAATCGCCCCAGCCCAGGGATCGAATCCCAGTCTCCTGCATTGCAGGCGGATTCTTTACCAGCTGAGCCACCAGCGAAGCTCGATTGGAGGTGAAGAGAAGTCAAAATTTTGTTTTGTTTTCTGTTAAGATACCTGATTCTAAGGCATATTCAGTGTACTGGCAGAATGATCTAGTTGAAAGGGAGAAAACATATAAGAGGGAAGCAGTAACAGAAGAATCAAGGACCTGAGTGAAACAAGCAGAGGGACTATTTCTTTCATGTGTAACAGGAGGGAAGACAACAAACACGTTCAGATACATATAGATGGATAGACTTGGTGGAGGTAAGATGGGGCTGTGTATGTCTATTTTCACACCTTTAATTCTCTAAGCCTCAGTTCCCACGCTATGAATATGTAGAGTACCTATCTCATAAGCTTTCTGTGAGGATTCAACAAAGAGCCAACACAGCATTAACCCAGTGGAAAATTGTTATTAAGACCCTAGTTCATTAATTCTCAACTGTGAATCGCTAATAGTCAAATCCATGTCAACTGGTATCAAGTAGTCAACTTTTTATCTAAGACTCATAAGAAGTAAGGTAAGTAAGTTCACGGATCTAAAGTGGTTAGCCACCTGCTGAATTGCAGATTACTTCCTCCTATCCTCAGTCAGAATGAATCGCTGAGAGATAGGACTCAGGTCTGCTTTCTGAACACGCTTCCCAGAAATTCTGAACCATGGTCCGGCAACCAACCTAACTTTGGAAAGCTAAATTAGCCTTTTTTTTTTTTTTTTTAAACAAAAGCTCTTAGTAAAGATTAAATCGGGCGGAAGGGGAAATTCTAAAGCATTCCGATGATTGCTCCAATCTACACCTCCCAGCGAGTGGAGAGTTGGCTAAATAGGTGAGCACACTCTAGTTGCCCCACTTATTTCCGCAAACGTTAACAGGCGCTGTCTTCTGAGCCTTTAGAACTTGGGGATGGGGCCCTGAGACAGTGCGACTTACTCAACCCTAACTATGCAAAGAACCGTGTTCTCTGGCCCCTCCACAGCCTTCCCAGGGCCACTCGCGGTGCTGCCAGCCCAGTCTCTCCTGCGGTCTCAACCCTGCCATTGCTGGACGAGGGAAGGAGGGCACACGGAACCGTCACAAACGCAGCCCCGTGAGGCCGCGCGTGCGCAGCCAGGCACTGAGCGCTCGCAGAAGTCCGTTTCCTGACTTTTGGAGGAAGTGGCGTTGCGTCACTTCCGGCCTCCCTCTAGCTGCCATCTTGCGTCCCCGCGTGTGTGCGCCTAACCTCAGCTGGTCTGCCCGAGACCACCTGAGCGCCAACCCTAGTCCCCCGCGCGGCCCCATTTCCGCTCCAACAAGGTACAAAAAGGCTCTGGACGCCGGCGTGGGAGGCGGACGGGAACGGGGGCGGGAAGTTCCCGGAAGGAGCGAGACAGGGAGGGACAGGGCTGAGGAGAGGAAGGCGATGCGACGGACAGGCGCACCCACTCAGGCTGACTCTCGGGGTCGAGGTCGGGCCAGGGGCGGCTGCCCTGGGGGCGAGGCGGCGGCATCTCTTCCTCCACCTCCCGGCGGAACCCGAGGACAGGAGCCTCAGGTACCGCGAGGCTTGCGGAGAGTGGCTGGGCAGGGCAGGCCCTGGCTAGGCCGAGGCCAGGCCGGGGCCGGGGGGTGGGGGTGGGGGTTGGTGGGGGTGGGGGCGATCCGGCGTGGATTAGAGCCCTTTCTCTGGGCTTGTAAAGAGCTGGGGAGTTGTGGGAGTGGGATGGGAAAGCGGGTGCTCTTTGGGCTCCCTCGAAAATTGAAATTCGGGAGCTTGGCGGGGTGGGTTTGGGATCCAGGCCTTCGCCTGTGTAGGACATGTATTCTGCTGGTGTCTTGGGAAATAACGAGCGTGGAATGCTGGAGTGAACTAGAGCTTTCCTCGCTGAGGGTTTCCTGTTTTTTTAGATGAAAGAAACTATCATGAACCAGGAGAAACTCGCCAAACTGCAGGCACAAGTGCGCATTGGTGGGAAAGTAAGTTTAAATAGTTGGGGGTTTTTGTTTTGAAGCTTTGTGGTTTAGGTTTTTTCTCCTTTGATTTCTGATATAACTGACTTGTCACTTTGTTTCGAGAGGGCATTTCACCGAACTAGCAAATCGTGTGAAGGGAATGGCAGGAATTAAATTAGATATACAGTGTAGTCTGTGTATCATTTCAGTTAGGTCATCACGTGGCCCTTAAAACCCTTGGCTTGTTTTGTCATTGACTTTATAACCTAAGTTGTGTAAAGTCGGTGCTTGATTTTTTTTTTTTTAATAAACAACTAAAACTGAATTTGAGTTTCACCTATCTTTTCAAATAGCTCTGGGTAATTGTACTTAATAGTTGGAAGTTCAGGTCACTTGTAAATTAAGACGTTTCTGTAATCTTTTCTTAGCTAAATGCAGTCTAGAGTAGTTGTATATTTTCCGGGGTATTTGAAGATGTCATTCTTATAGTACTTTGCATAGGGATGCAAGAGCAATGACTGGATTTGGAAATACTACCTGTGTAGGTATCTTTCCATTTTTACTTTTAATTACACTAAAACTGAGAAAATGAGAGTGATGAGTGGCAGGTTTTTAAATGATCAGGTTTTGGTTAATTGATTTTTTCTGGTGGCTGTTGGTCCCCTTCAAGGGGATTCTTTTTTGAACTTGATAAGATTTAGATTCTCTAATTTGCTTAAATAAAAAAATGCACTCTACCAGAGGTCTACCGAATGTTATTTTGCATTGTGTTAGTACGTTCCTAGTGCTTAACAAGGTGTGGTAGCCTGTTGAAACAGAACATGTCTTTACTTGGTAAAACTTGTATAAAGCTTCCATGCTACAAGTTTATTGTCTATTAGTTTTTCCCACTTTAAGCATTTGACTTCAAGTTGAGTCTGTTAAGTACTGATTTTGCCAGTAGTGAAAGGATCCAATCCTCCCTTCCCGTCGTCTCCCAAAGCTGGTTTTCAGATCAGCACCTACCCATTAACAGTAGTAGGTGTTTCTTCTTTTTCAGCAATTGTTACAAGCTAGATGTGACCTTCAGGTGCCAAGAAGACTCATTCCTTGTGGGTCGATGTTTGGGTGCTCCTGTAGGTTGTTAATCATCATTCCTTTCAGTGCAGGTTTCAGAGGAGTCAGGTGAATAATGTGCCTGTTGTTGTTGTTGTTAATCTCATCATTAGCCTTTAACTTGTAAAAGAGATTCTAGAGTACAGGGAAGTTGAAGATTCTTAAGGCCGGTGTAGGATTAAATTTTAATTGTTAATGTAGGTAGTCTTTCTGTCATCATTGTAATGTGGGAACATTTTCTTCACCTTTTAAGAAACCTACTTACTGTGGTATATGAAATTAGATGAGTTAGTGTTGCTTTAGAGGTATCTACAAGCATTAGGTATTTTTAGGTAAATGCTGTGAAGGCCCTTTTTTTCAATATCTGGTCAGAGCATTGATAATAAATTATTTCAGTAAAAATTGAATGTCAGGAGTGTGAAACATAAAGAATGCAGACTGGTTTTGTTTTTAGAATCTTATGTAATTCTTTGGGATGTATTTTAGAGAGAATTCTTTGGAAACCAGGGTATCTGCATGACCACTTCAAGATAATGTTTATTCTTAAAGGTTTTTGAGGGGTTTCATAATCCGTATTTTTTGTAGCTATTGATATTTTCTTCAGGTACACTATGATTTGTTTAAGGCTTTACTATTGCTCAATCCTGAGAGTATAAAATTTAAGAAGTTGAAAGTCGTTAGAGGGGGACTTTAGTCCTAGTAGGAGGGATAGGCATCTTTAAAAAAGTAGGAAACTTTTCATAGTGTAGTATACATAGTGAAATGGAAGCATTTTCAACACGCAGAGGTCGTGGTGATTGGGTGTTAACTGCAGTTTGGGGGAGGCACAGACAGATGGTGGCTTGAGCTTTGGGAAGATGGGTATGTGGAGATTGGGTGTAAGTGCACAGGAGGCAAGTCTTCCTGAAGACTGTATTTTATTCATTCATCAAGTTGTATGCCTTCAGTGAGTATAGATACTGTACTCTACTAGATTGAAGAAAAACCTGGATAGATAGAGTGGGAATTTCTGTTTTTCACTGGTTGGTTGGGAAAGGCCACTCAGGTTTGGTGACATAAGAGCAGAAATCTGAAGTGAGGTAGGGAGTCGTGCAAATGTTACAAGAGGGAGCAGTACATGCAGAGACTCCTGTTTGCATATTTGACCTATTTAAGGAATAGCAAGAAGGTTTACTTGGCTGAAGGTAAATGTGTGTGTAGTAGTGTCAAGAGTGGCATAATAGGGACAGGGCAGATTGTGTAGGGGCCTGGTAAGGTAAGAAATTCGGGTTTTACTCTTAGGTGCTGTAGAAGTCTGTATATAGACTTGTGTCTTTAGGATCTTGCCTGTGAAGATTAATGAAGGTTGGTTTTTCTTTAATATAAAAACAGAAGGTTAAATAATGGTTATTGACATGGAGTTTCTAAATGAGGCTTAACTAAGGTTGGCACATGCTACCTCAGATAATTTCTAGAGCAGATAATGTTAAAAAGTAAAAGTTGGGAAAGATCACTCCTTTATATCTGACAAAACTAGAAGTGTAGAAGTTATGAAGGATTTGTATGCAATTTTCTTCATTCCCCTTTTTTGGCTTTCATCAGTGCCTTAATATGCCTACTCACTGCATAAAAGGTTGTGGTTATTGTAATTTTCTTAACACAGATTGAGAAGCCAGAAAGGAATTAGAAACTGTCCATTTGAAAATGCCTCTTGTGGCATAAACATGTGCTGTATTCTTTCTTTTTCTCCCTCCAATAGGGAACTGCTCGCAGAAAGAAGAAGGTGGTTCATAGAACAGCAACAGCAGATGACAAAAAACTTCAGTTCTCTTTAAAGAAGTTAGGGGTAAACAATATCTCTGGTATTGAAGAGGTAAGTGTCAAATTTTATTTCTTCACAAAATTAAGATTTGGCTAAAAACTATTGTTCATGCATTTATGATTTTTGACTCTACTTCCAGCAGAGAATTTCATCTCTAAAATATTTGTTTGTACTCAATTAATATCAGGGAGATTACTAAGGGTAAAGCGATTAGGGCGTACTTTCCATTTCAGGCAGAATTTTGCTTCTGCAGTACAGTGAAATACAGGTTGCTTAGACTTCTGCTTCTGCTTAATAAAAATGTTCAGTTTTAAAGAGATTTTGATGGGTGTTGCTAGTTTAACTTTTTTTTTTCTTTTTAGGTGAATATGTTCACAAATCAAGGAACAGTGATCCACTTTAACAACCCTAAAGTTCAGGCATCTCTGGCAGCAAACACTTTCACCATTACGGGCCACGCTGAGACAAAGCAACTGACAGAAATGCTCCCCAGCATCTTAAACCAGCTTGGTGCCGACAGTCTGACCAGTTTAAGGAGACTGGCTGAAGCTCTGCCCAAACAATGTGAGTTTGCTAGTAGCGGTTTTGCTCAGGGTGACTGACTTACCAGTAGAGTTCTGAAATGTGTGATGCAAATAGATACGAATATCTTTAAATTTGGAAATGTAAACTTTCCTCTAAAGAATATAAATTTTTATATTGATTTTAAGCCGGTGTTCTTAGTGTGTTCAGTAGTTTATCTGGTATGCTATGATCATTATACTTGATTAAATGAAATGTTTTTCTACTAGCTTTCTCTTTTAGATCAGAGACTAAAAATTTTACCTTTTTTAGTTAGAAATGAGGACTTTTTAAAAATGAATGGCAGTTTAGATTAAAATATATTCTTTAGTTTTACAAATTCAACTGGTATTGCCAATAGTCTTCAAGAATTGGCTTGCCACTACTCTGGATTATGGTGTAATGAGAATTCTGTTTAGAGCAGAAGGTTGGTTGTGTGGTTGAATAGGTTGTACATAAGGGGGATAGCTACTTTATGCTGAAGGCCTCTGATTAAAATTTTGAGCAGTGGAAATAATGAATGAATCAGGATTTATTATATTACCTGCTATTTAGTCATCCATGTTTTTCTTGACATTTGCTCACTCTGCTTTAATCAATTTGTATGTCTGTGTGTGTGTTTGCTTGTTTTTTCTTGCTGAAAAGCCTGCTTTCATAGCTGAGGTAGGCTTTTGAAGGATGCCACGGAAAATTATACACGGCTAGTACTGTGAGGTCTCACCTTTCAAGTGTAGTTCACTCTCGCTTGTGTAGTAAAAGGAAAGTGCAGGCTTATCAGTCAAAGGCACCTTTAGTTTTTTTGTTTTTTATTTTCACTTCAGTAAAGGTTTTTTGGTATGTGGATTTACCTTTACCCTGTTGTAGGTCAGTGGGATTGAAAGGATGGGTTTGGAATTTGGCGTGTTGGCTGGTACTAGTATTCGTGCTTATTTGTGGACATCAGATTATCATGTTACTGCTAGTATTATAGATGAAATCCCACATGTCACCATAAACCTGAGTCGTAACAGCATTTGCCTTTTGATCTGTTGTTCTCTTGGTTAGTGTTTGTTGAACACTCACGTTTTCTCTCACAGCTGTGGATGGAAAAGCACCACTTGCCACTGGAGAGGAGGATGATGATGAAGTTCCAGGTAGGAACCTTCACTTGTGGTTAAACTAGAGAATCTTAGCAAGGGAGAATGAAGAATCTTTGCACCATAGGAAAGATTACCTGGGGAGGCGGGTCATAGGGTAAAGTGGAGCAGAGGGAGAAGGGGAAAAATCACAGTGTTATTCAGTTGGAAGTCAGGTTTCTAGGCTTGGTTTTTCTGTTTGGAATCCTAGGAAGGTATCTAACCTTAAATATTGAGTTAATAGGTATGTATGTTGTAACCTCAGTATAATAGCTACTTGTAGATCACAAATCACCTGTTTCCCACTGATGTATGAGATCCATAGATGTATGAGACGGCATGAAGAAGTTGTAGAAATATCTTGGTATATAATCACTCTAAAATCAGCAGAAAAACCTGTTTGGCAGTAGTGAGGCATTTTTCTATCCTGGCTGTCACTGGATAATTTATTTTGTTGTGAAACAAATATTGGACAGTAGACTGCCTAGACTCAGAAATACTACTTTGCATAGACAGGTGTCCTGAGGTGTCAAGGAAAACTTCAAATTGTGTCGTGGTATTCTTTGTTTCTGCCCTAACATGACTAATATATTACATTGCTAAACTGTAATTCTTAGAATGGAGTGGGAAGGGAGGGGGCATATATATTCTTTAAGCATAGTAGTTGTGTCATTGAAAATTAATATCTCCCTCTTTTCCTTGTGTTATTTATATGTCAAATTATACACTTCAAAATACATCGAATGGTTAGTGGCCTCATTGGAAATAAAAAATGTCTTAATATATATCCTAATTTTAACTGTAGGATATATTTTGAGAGCATTTTCCTATCTCCTTTTTAACAACTGATGATTATTTTTGTAAACTTGGTTTTTTTCCTGAGTTTCTCTTTTTTCTTTTCCTTTTCCTAGATCTTGTGGAGAATTTTGATGAGGCTTCCAAGAATGAAGCAAACTGAATTGAGTTAACTTCTGAAGAAGATAAATCTTGAAGAAGTTACTGGGAGCTGCTATTTTATATTATGACTGCTTTTTAAAATTTTGTTTATGGATCTGATAAAATCTAGATCTCTAATATTTTTAAGCCTAAGCCCCTGGACACTGCAGCTCTTTTCAGTTTTTGCTTATATACAATTCATTCTTTGCAGCTAATGAAGCTGAAGAAGCCTAAGAATAAAGTTTGAGACAAAGATAAATAAAATTCTTTGCCTAGTATATGGTTTTATTTTTTATTTCATTGATACCAATTTGTACACAGAAGGCAAAATTGTTTATAGACAGCTAATCATGGCATGTAATATGACTGCTAATCATGGATGGAATCTGATTAAAGATTTAAATGACCGTATAAGTAACAGTGGTGGTATAAAATTCTTATGTTGGAAAACGTTTTCTCCAGTGGGTCTTGGGCTTCCGTGGTTTGTGATGGGTGTAATTATAAGAAAATATTCTCTGGTGGGTGAGTGGAGTGTTTCCTCTTAACATTGTCTGTATTGTAAAGATACTAAGTGTCTTATATATAATAGTTTTCTTTCATTTAATCCTCAATCTATGAAGTAGGGACTATTAGCTCCATTTTGTAGATACAACTGCTGCTGCTGCTGCTAAGTCGCTTCAGTCGTGTCTGACTCTGTGCAACCCCATAGAAAGCAGCTCACCAGGCTCCCCATCCCTGGGATTCTCCAGGCAAGAACACTGGAGTGGGTTGCCATTTCCTTCTCCAATGCATGAAAGTGAAAAGTGAAAGTGAAGTTGCTCAGTTGTGTCCGACACTTAGCGACCCCATGGACTGCAGCCCACCAGGCTCCTCTGTCCATGGGATTTTCCAGGCAAGAGTACTGGAGTGGGGTGCGATTGCCTGCTCCGAGATAACAACTGCTGCTGCTGCTAAGTCACTTCAGTCGTGTCCGACTCTGTGCAACCCCGTAGACGGCCTCCTACCAGGTTCCTCTGTCCCTGGGATTGGGTTTACTTAAAAAAAACAGTTAATTTCTTCGCTCCCTTCTAGGTAATAATTCTCTAAGATGCCTGAAAAAAAAAAGAAGTGTCACCTTAAGTGATAACACTTTAAATGAGCACTGTTTTCCTTAAACTTTTTTTACTTTTAAAATTAACATAGAGTAAAAGTGACAGTTGTAAGAATGTTAATATGTGATGTGACTGCCACCACAGGATACTAAACAGTTACGATTACCCCAGAAAACTCTTGCAGTATAGGGCTACTTTTTAAAAACTATTAGCAATCATACCTTAGTTTCTGCTTGCAACAAAAAGAATTCATTTTAAATTTCCATACCAATTTAAAAGTACCTGTTGAAGTTATACAACTGTATCTAAAAGTCACTATTATTTAACTCACAAAAATGAGATGCTATGAGAAAAGTGTGTGCATATCTTAACTATATTTCTATTAAGATGTGCTGCTACAGTAGCTAGGACTAAAGCCTCAGTGGTTTACAAAATTACAAAACACAAGTACGCGTCTCCAGACTTGTGGGTCAGGTGGGCTATGCTATGTACTCCCGGTCCCAGACTGATGAAGCAGCCTCCATCTGGCAGAGTGAGGATGATGATGGGTCATGTGCTGGCTCTTAAAGCTGTTGCACTATCACTTCTTGTATGTAACTGGCTAAAGCAAGTGCAGTGGCTTGCTTGGAGGGCAGAGGATTGAGAAGACTTGGAGTAGGGCCCAAGGATTTGCATTTGTCATGAGCTGAGGATGCTTTCTTCACTAGCACATTTAGAAATGTTCTCCGCTCACCCCAAGAGATTGCAGTGATAGGCTGGCTTGAGCATGTGAAAAGGCCAATATCTGAACACTCTTTCAGTTACTTGCCTTTGATCTGTACAGGAGAGGGTCTAAATAGAGATTTGCAATAGATTTCCAGGCGAGGCTTATCCCAGGGCCACTTACTGCTTGAAGCAGATGCTGGCTAAGGTTACCCCTGTTTTGCCTATGCTCAGAGAATTTTTCCCTAACAATCTCAAAATGTTACTTGTTCAGTTCATTATTTAAAGGATCTGGTGGTGTGTTGGTGGCTATGGACAAGTAAGGTTTTTCTTGTAACATTTTCAGTATCACTTGATGTTTGTGGTTTGCCTGTGGCTGGGCCCCACTTTACTCCAAAAAACAGCCTTGAATCAGCATTACCAGTCTCAGGACAGGAAAAAGATTGCAAACAACTGGCTGGCTCTTCAAACTTAGGTTGGAAAGTGATACACGTCATTAACAAATGTTGGCAGCCAGACAAGGCGGGTACATAGTCTGGTAGCCATGAGGATTGGGGAAGTATAATCCTCCCCCACAAAAGGAGAGCAGATTTTTTTTTTCAGCTAATAGAGTCCACCATATCCTTACAATTTTTCTTTAGTTGCCCACAATTCCTGTGGCTATTAGTACCTTAAGCACTGTACAACGCATACCATCTTGTTGAGTCACCAAGTGGTGTCCAACTCTCCAACCCCATGGACTGCAGCATGCCAGACTTCCCTGTCCTTCACTATCTCCCGGAGTTTGCTCAAACTCAGGTCTACTGAGTTGGTGATGTCATCCAACCTTTAGGTTTGTCATAGCTTTTCTTCTAAGGACCAAGCATCTTCTAATTTCATGGCTGCAGTCACCACCCACAGTGATTTTGGAGCCCAAGAAAAAATTTGCCACTTTTCCCCCATCCCATCTGTTTGCTAGGAAGTGATGGGACCGGATGCCATGATCTTAGTTTTTTGAATGCTGAGTTTTAAGCCAGCTTTTCCACTCTCCCCTTTCACCCTCATTAAGAGGCTCTTTAGTTCTTCACTTTTTGCCATTAGAGTGTCATCTGCATATCTGAGGTTGTTGATATTCCTCCTAGCAATTTTGATTTTAGGTTGTGATTACCGATTGTTATAAAAGTCTGTAAAGAGTCACATTATTCAGATAAGAGAGCCCTTAAAACATACCCCTTGAGGAGTAATGTGTGTGTGTGCTTAGTCACTCAGTCGTGTCTGAATCTTTGTGATCCCATGGACTGTAGCCCACCAAGTTCCTCTGTCCGTGGGGATTCTCCAGGCAAGTGTATTGGAGTGGGTTGCCATGCCCTCCTCCAGGGGATCTTCCCAACCTAGGGATTGAACCCAGGTCTCCTGCATTGCAGGCAGATACTTTACCATCTGAGCCACCAGGGAAGCTCATAAGTAGTAGGGTGAGACTCAAACCCAGGTCTGCTTTTTTGACCTTAGTACCTACCATAAAGAATTTCAGGTCCTGGCAGGCTGGAGGGCAGATGATTCTGATCTGGTTGATCTTTTGGCTCTTATCCCTATTTGCTGGCTGCCATCCACTGCTTTTGAATCAAACTTACTTTCAGTTGGCTCTAAACCAGGGTTACACTAATAAAGAGACATCAATTACGAACTGAGGATTCTTAGGATTAATATTCTTTTTTTTTAAGTTTTATTTTTTTATTTGGCTGCCTCAGGTTTTAGTTGCAGCATGTGAGATCTCTTTCTTTTTTAGTTATGGCATACAAACTCTTGGTTGTGGCATATGGGATCTAGTTCCCTGACCAGGGATGGAACCTGGGCCCCCTGCATTCAAAGTGTGGAGTCTTAGCCACTGGTCCACCAGGGAAGTCCCAGGATTAAAAACCTGGTTGAAATAACTGAACTAGAGTACATTTGTATCATTATAACCCTGTGTGTAAGGACAGAAAGCTACATTCTAAAAATTGGAACAAATTTAAAGTTTAAAAACAGGCCAAAGGTCACTAAAGGTTGGGTCTGATTTCTATCCATCATTTTGTTCTCTATTACATAACACTCGATTTGTGCTTTAGTAACTCCCTCCATACCACCCCCTGTACACACACCTTTAAGATACATATGTCATATTATGGGGAGAAAAGTCTAAACAGAATTAATAACTGTTTTTAGTCTTTCCAAAATAATAGTTTAAAAAAGCTTCTATTCACATAAATTTGCATCACTCCAGTCAGCACAGTCTTGAATGCCGTCTTTGCAGCGAGTTCTGGGAATGCAGGCACAGTCGGCAAAGAAAACAGTATCACATCTCCAGCCTGAGCACTTTGGGCACTGTAAAACTACACAATCTTATTATTTTTAAAAGCATAACTGTTAAAATGTCATGTTGGGGAAAAAAAAAAAACAGCCATTTGGATTTTTAAAATATTAAGAAAAACTGTCCAAGAGGAATATGGCAGTCGTTTGTTAAAGATTCTACATATTCGGGCGAGAGAATTTGTGTTTTGAAAAGAGTACTACCTCATACCGACACACTGCATAAACAAGGAGGATCCGTATGAGCTTATACATTTAGTAGATGAGGAACAAAACCGATATTTGGTAATTTGGCAGCTGGCAGCAAAGATCTGTTTATACTGTTAGTCTTCTGTTGCCAACACCTCGTTAGATAACATCCAACTCCTAGGAAGCACTCCTATTTCTACCTTCCATGAGGACTATACAAAAGGCAAAGTGTGGTCTGTTTAGTGTATTCTATTTCCGATAAGTCTTTTACATTGGGGCCAGCAATATATCTTGTATCTACCACCATGGTTTTAGAGTAATCCACTTTACCAGATTGTAAAGTGATCAGGGTACTGCACAGTGTTAAATCATCGTAGGAAAACACTGTGGAAGGCATCTCTAGAGGAGAGTGGTGGACGGCTGGCAAGGAAATGCCAAAGGTTAAATAAACAAACAAAAATCTTTGAAAGTCGAAGCATTCAGAATTTTCTTTGATCTTACCAGATTTCCAAAGAAATGCAAGGATTGTTCATCAAGATTTTTCCCTTTGTTAATCTTGGCAAATCTGGCTTTATTTGCTTCTTAGCTAGAGAACTCACCTAGTTTAAGTATACAAACTACTGGAAATGATAGAATAACTTAATTGTGAATGTGAACATCCTTAAGAAGATTTCTAAGTGTGAGTCAATTTATATGACTGAAATGTAAGGATAGCAACTCTAAGAACCCGTTAAAACATTAATTACATGTTTCCATCTTTACCTGATTCATCTGAACAACCCCCACAGTCGTTTCTTGTGTCACACATCTCGTCCATGTATGTCCAAGTCTTCTGATTGGGGAACATGAATATTCAGTTTTGTGGGAGACTGCTGGGCATTTGGCCTATGTAGACAATGGCGTTATTTCTAATAGAAGCATTCATTCATTGATAATGTTTTAATTGTAATTCTGTACTTTAGATAGGAGTTGCTGGTGACTGCTTTTTAATTTGCCTTCGTCTATGCACTGCAGTCCAGCTAGCCATCACGGAGCAGGGAGGGGGGCAAGCAAGTAGTGAGGTCCCCACATAAGAAGCCCGGCCCTGTGAAGCTGTTTGACACTGTCAATGTGACAAGTCTGGAGGATTTATGGGACAAGTACTGGGTGTTAAAGTATGCATCTGTGACTGTGAACTTCAGGCTCTCTGTATTTTGCTTTTTGAAAGTTTTACAGTTGGACTAGGTTAATAATTAAGAGGCAGGTAACACCACTGTGTGTGTATCCCTTAATTCATGAGATGCTTGGCACTGTGACTGTGGCTAGTCTCACTTGAATTGCTAACGATATTTGTCAGCCCACCCAACCTCATTTAACACTGGATAAAATGTTCACCACGGTATCCTCGTGTCCCTAAATGTGGCAGAAACTCCTTGAAGAGAGAAACCACATCTGCGGAAGCTTCAGCGTTGGTCAGACCTGGATTGGAACCCTGGCTTGTCGGTTTACCAAGCTGTATAATCTTGGGCCAGTCCCCTAACTTCCCCCAAGTCTCTGTTCATGGTTATAACAGCAACCACCTTGCAAGATGGTTGACAGGAATGAAATATTGTGCTGGGTGTCCAGAGCCATGGTTGGCGTGCAGCACGTGGACTCACTCCCTATTAGCCACATCAGGAGACTCACGCATTCTGGAAATACATGAGGGATAAATCTGGCTGGTTGTGTGGATTATTGACAGCTCCATCACCTCGCGGGGAGTCTTACTCGCAGGTTTTCCAGGTATCCCGAAGGTGATCCCAGGACTGATGGCAGCAGCCAGCGCTCCAAGCACGCGGAATGCCAGGCAGGAAATGCAGAGATGCTGCTTGGTGGGAGGCCAGCATTGCTCTGCCACAGCAAAGCACACACACACACAGGGGAGACAGGTCTTCATCCTGGGGTAGAGTCTCGGGTTGGGGCGTGGCGTAAATCAGCCAGCCGTGGACCGTGTTTGCCTCAGTGTGAAAGGCGGGAGACAACATTTAGGACCTTCAGCGTGTGCTCTGAGTTGTGGTGCTTTTCCTGTCTACAGCATCTAATTCAATCTCTGAGCAACAGGCTTTTGATGAATGGGTGTTGCTCCCTGGATTGTAAAAATGAAGCTTTAAGGTGAAACAACAGGGCCAGTGAGGTGGAGTGACTTCTGAGGCTTATGCTGAGGTCAGGGGAACTACCTAATTTCACACTCAGGTCTTCTGGTTCCCCACCCAGGGCTGGGCCAGTGTTTTTTCCCAAAATAGGCCTTCAGGCTACCTACCTGAGAATCACGGAAGGCAATGCAGATTCCTGGGCTCCCCCCGCCTGAGGCCTATAGGATCTCCAGAGGGTGGGACAGGGGGTCTGTATATTTTCGGAGCACCTCAGGTCACTCTTAAAACACACCAAAGTTTGGTACAACCCTGTGCCAAAGATGAAATGCAAACCTTGATCTTGGTTTCAAGCATTCCCAAGGACATTGCTTGCTGGCTTCTGGCCTGAGCAGGCCTGGGAGAGCAGGAGAGGCAAGCTGCCTGGCTGGTTTTACGGGCACACCATGAAGAGAAAAACAGTGCTCAGACTGCTCTTGATCTCTCAGAGCTCAGCAGCACTGCCTGTGCAAACAGGGAGACACACCCTTGATGTTTCTGAGGTGACCCATTGGCCAGAGTTCCTAGCATCTCTGCACCTTCTTCGGGGGCCTGGGTCTGCAGTCACCCCCACGTGGTGGGTCAACAGTGTATTGAGAGAGGCAGAATGGCATCTTTTCATGGAAACCACTCCCGGACTCCAAGGCTTTTTCTGTCCCTCTAACAAGTATAAACATTATTTTATTTCTAACACCTAGAAGAGCTTCAGAGTCAACTGTCCTGTCATGTGGCTGTGAATAGTCACATTATTGGTGGAGAAACTTCGGCTTAAAGAATCTGAGGGTCACAGCCAGGGAGTGGTGGAAGCAGGGCTCAGACACAGTGAGATGCACCACGGTTTCTTGCTGCCCCACAGAGCTCCACTGAAGACCCTCCCTCTGCTAGATCACAAACACCACAGTTCTTGCTCCTGAAACCACAGTCTCCTGCTCCTGGGGTCCGTGTTCCTTCATCCTTCCCACAGCAGCTACTGCCTTTAAAATGTTCTCATTCTTTGAAAATCCCACTCTGGGACTCTATCCTCAGCCTACAATTAGGTATATAGAAGACAGTTCTATGTAAAAAGATTTTCTTACCTTGTGTAATAGGCAATGGCAAATGGTAAACAATGCTGAAATACTTCAGTCATTTTTAATATTGAACATCTGTTTACTAAAAGTGATCAAATAAGCTACTCACTTTTATATGTAGTTGGTTCTCAACTGTGCAAAATAATCATAGAGGAACACAAAGCATAAAAACAAAGGCCGGGGTGGTAGCAGTGGCCGTTTCCAGATGGTGACTCATTTGTTCAGCATTCATTCCTTCAGCAAATATTTACAGAACATCTGTGTCAGGCAGTGTGTTAGGCTACTCAGATAAACGATGAACAAGACTGCTGTCGTCTGCCCTCAGGGAGCTGACAGTCTAAACGATGTGATTTTTAGCAGAGGGGTTTGTGTCAGAATCACCAGGGGGTGCTTTTTAAAAAATTCATATATCACAAACTTCACTCCGAAGATGGTGGTTTTCTGTCTGGGATGGGTTTAGAGCATAATATACTTTTTTTTGAAAGCTCCCTTTGTTACTCTGGCTTCCCTGGTGGCTCAGCTGGTGAAGAATCCACCTGCAACGCAGGAGCCCTGGGTTCGATCCCTGGGTTGGGAAGATCCCCTGGAGAAGGGAACGGCTACCCACTCCAGTATTATGGCCTAGAGAATTCCATGGGGTTGCAAAGAGTCGGACACGACTGAGCGGCTTTCACTTCCACTTTGTTACTCTGAAACCCAGACAGGAGAATACGCTTCTAGAAAAGAGGTCTCTAATCTTTTATCATTGTATAATATATCCCTTCAGGAACAAAACAAATTAAATGAAACTAGCATTCCTATAAAATATATAAACATTTATGTATATACTCAACAAGGCCCTACTGTATATAGCACAGGGACCTAGATTCAATATCCTGTGATAAACTGTAATGGAAAAGAATATATAAAAAAGAATATGTGTATATATATATATATATATATATATACATAATATAATTAACATAACTGAATCACTTTACTATACAGCAGACACTAACACAACATTGTAAATGAACTATACTTCAATTTAAAAAAATTCTCAAATTTATGTGTAAATTCTATGCCTGTACTGTCTGCTAGTATATTATGTATGTTGTAAAATATTGTCTGAGACTGAAAGTTTAGAAGACTAAAATTAAATATACTATATAAAAATAAAAGTCCTAATATTTTCTTCCCTGAACCTGCTGGAGCCTCTTGTAAGTCCCATGTGGTTCATTTAGAAATTACTTTTCTATTCAAAAGAATAATGAGGCTGTGAATGGCAAACAAAAAAGCTACTTTTAAGAAGTCCTTGTTTATTTAGTACCACAGCCTCAAGGGTGTTTAAAAGGCTAATGCAAATGCTAATCATTAAAATAGAATTAGGTATTCAAATAGACCTCAAACATTAAAATGGAATTAGAACAAAGCTTGTCTCTATTTCCTCAGTGGCTAACATGTAATTGGAAATCATTTCATTGCAGGTCAGCAGACATGAGGAAACTTTATGGGGTCTCTGGGTCCTAAAGTCATCTTAACTAAGTCCTAACAACCAAGAAAGTGGGAGAAGGAAGTGTGCAGACTGATAAATGAACAGAGGAGCTTGCTCAAGGCTTGGGGGTCTGAAGCCTGCAGTGAATTGAGGCCAGGCTGTAGCTGCGGATCCTGAGTAAGGCTGGGGCTGACTGAGGCGCCCAGAGGACAATAAGGCCTGGGCCCGCACCGTACTTCCTGACTTGCTGTGAACCCGCCTGATGCAATGGCAGCTTCCGTACTGGAGAGGGCAGCAGAGAGCAAGGAATGGGCCTTCTATGCTTTCAGAAGGCTTCATTAACTACCATCACCCTTACTCCCTAAGGCGAGGCCTGGACAGGAAGGATGGGAAGGACCACAAGATATTCACATCTGTCCCCGGCTACTCAAGGATAACTGGCCAGGACATTTCAAAGTGTTTGGAAGTCAACCTCTAGCCACTTGGCCCTGCCATGGTGATTGTTTTCCATTAGAAAGCAGGAAGTGGATAGTTTAAGCACCTTCACATAAGCTGTCTCATCCACCATCAGAGTGATCCTGTGAGGTAAGGGGTTGTAGCACTGTTTCACAGATGAGGAAACAGATGCCTAAAGATGTGAACACTTGCCCAACCTTCCAGAGCCAGTTAGTGACAGAGTCGGACTTGGACCTCAGCCTCCTAAAAGCAGAGTTTAACTTTTCCTGCTAAATTCTCCTTTCTCAGGGTTGGTCAGTTTCTCAAAGACCTGTAGATTCTCTATGAGGAATTTGAATTTTTGTTTTCATAGTGATGATAATCTGTCACAGCTGTTGTAAACAGATTCTGACTCCTCCGGATGACTACACTTGAGTAGTGATATGTACCATCAGAATGCTTGTGTTTCTGTTTTGATTTGTTTCTCTTTGAGCTTATATCAAGTGAAATCCAACTGACTTCTTGGTATACTCTGTCACTGAGATTTCTTGCCACAGGCTGAACACGGAAATGTGGGAGAACTGAATCATCTCAGGACACACAAAATATAGGCGTCAGACTCAAAAGTAGTTTGCCTCCTAATGTTCATGTTTATATTTCCAGTAGGCGTGCACTGTGGTCTCCATCTTTGAAAATATCAATTTCCAATGATTCAATTAACAATAATGTTGGTAGTCAGTGTGCCTTGAAGAATGGCTCTGTTCTGGAGTAAAGCAATAATTGGATTAGTTGTCCATTAAAGGCAGATGAATATCTTCAAATCAAAGAGAAGACTTTTCAGAGTTATCAAGTGACATCTGCATTGCTCACTTACAGTGTTGGTTAAGTGGTAGTTTTCCTGCTCCTGAATTACAAACAAAGGCTGGCATGTATTAAAACTGCTGTTTTATGTGCAAACAGATGTTCTTGGGAGTTATATTTTCAAACTTACATTATAGGAAAAGACTAAATATATGACTGTGTATGCATGCTCATTCGCTTCAGCTGTGTCTGACTTTGCAACCCTGTGGACAGGAGCCTGCCAGGCCTCTCTGTCCGTGGGATTCTTCAGGCAAGAAGACTGGAGTAGGTTGCCGTTTCCTTCTCCAGGGATCTTCCCGACCCAGGGATTGAACCCATGTCTCTTACGTCTCCTGCACTGGCAGGCAGGTTCTTTTACCACTGGTGCCACCTGGGAAGTCCAAATATATTGCCAGATCTGAGCCAACATTTTCCTATTATTAGCTGCAAATTGGCAATTTAGTTTCTGTAAGACAATGTCATCTACTCATCTATCACATTAAATTAATATCAATTTGAATTTCATTAGCTTTATGATATTCAATTTCAATTTTGCTCTGCAATTTATATATTAACCTATAAACATGGAGTTTATACATTTTAGGGCTGTACATATAGAAATAACATTATATTAAAAATTAAAATAATAGCTTGGGTCTGTAATAATTTCCCAAGAATGCGAAGGGTTCCGTTCATCACCTGGTTTGAGGAACTTACACCTGAGAAAGCTCTCTTATTCCCTTCCCACTCCAGGATGGCTCACCTCTGACCAGGGCCCACAGATTCCATTCTTCCTCTTTCTTCTTCCCTAACATCAGCCCCAAGTCTTACTGTAATTCTATACTGAGCTCCTGGACCCAACAGGGGGACTCCTCTTCTTGGGAAAAAATTTGAAATATTAATCTAGTTCAATTACCTCATTTTATACATGAAAAAACTGGGGCCTCAATGGATAAAATGGCTCTAGTTCAAGGTCACTCGAGACTGTAGATGGTCTCCTGACACTCAGCACAGGGAACAGATCCACAGAAAGAGGATGGGGCGCAGCAGCCATTGCGCTGCCTGCTCGTTTCCTGTCTCAGTTGAGAGGTGAACTCACCCGCAGGCAGGCCACTGGCCAGTGGGATGCACAAACTCCCAGGCTGAGACGCCTGCTTCTCTGAGCCAAGACTACAGGGCACAGTGACTGCACTAGGAATCAGCAACCTGACCCTGGACTTGGATTTGGCCTCAGCTTCCACTTCTGTAAAAATATTCAGGGTTTTGATAGAATTTCAGGGTCTCCCAATATTCCCTGAAGATAAAAATCCCTTGGAGTGTTTCTTAAAAACTTACATTCCAAACCCAGGTTTGGAATATCTAGGGGAAGATGCCTATTGCATTTAACAAGGGCCTCAGCTTATTGCTATCATCAGGAAAACACAGGGCTTGCTGAGCACTGGGACCTCTGCTGGCTGGTCAGTTCTGAGTCATCAAAAAGCCCCAGATGCACTGCGAGCATGGCTCTGAGAGGAAGAACCTGGAATCAGCATCAGCAGTTCGCTCCTAGTAGTACTTCAGTGAGTCACTCAGCAAGGCTCCAAGGGACTGGGGAAACAGGATGGGTGAGTTTCAATCAGAGGAACTAACCAAGAGAGGACAAGGGCAGGCCTTCAAGGAGAGACAGAGGTGGCTGTGAGGGGCAGCAGTGTGGTTTTTTGGGTTCAACATGTTGGGGAGGTCTGGGCCTGGAGTGGAGCCATTTCACTTCTTTCATGGATCTGAGTGCAGCCAGCTCTGTGGTTCTGTTTCAGAAGATGAATGTCCAGTATGGCCTGTGGATGAGACGTGGTCCTGCTTCAGAGGAACCGGCTGAGTTTCCCCCAGGGATTAATCCTGGCCCTACAGGAGGCTGAGTGCCATTTTCTGTCTTAATGGGCAGTGGCGCCATCTAGTCAGAAACAGACACACAGAGATGAAGGGTGTAAAAGAAAAGTTATTCTGACACTTGTTAGAACTCTGCGTGCGTATGTGCTCAGTCGTGTCTGACTCTTGGTGACCCCATGGACTGCAGCCCACCAGGCTACTCTGTCCATGGGATTCTCTGGGCAAGAGTACTGGAGTGGGGTGCCATTTGCTGTTCTAGGGGATCTCCCCGACCCAGGGACTGAACCCATGTCTCTTGTGTCTCCTGCACTGGCAGGTGGACTTTTTAACTACTAGGCCAATTAGAACAATAGAGAAGACTTATTTTGAGAATATTTCAAGAGAAGAGAGAAACTAAACTCCAGATACAGCAATGGCAACTGGGGATTTATGGCCAACAAGCAGAATGAGGGGGTCAGTGGATGAAAAGTTACTAGGAGGAATTTGATCAAGGGTAGAGGGACTCTTGATAAACTGGATTCTTGCTAAAGAAGGCCAAGGCGATTACCTATCAAGAGTGGGAGATTCTCACTAAACTGGCTTAGAAGGAACTGTGCCAAGACTGGGCCCAGGAGGCCAAGGTCAAATCAAGAAGAGGGTTGAGAGTAAATCAGCGAGTAAAATACTGACCAGCTTAAACTGACTTTGCTCCTGAAATAGGTTGATTGATTCATCAAACCTTGAGTTATTTTTGAGACAGCACTACATACGTGCTGGATGAGAACCCAGGTCTCCAGGATGAACCCAGAACCAAGAATCTTCAGACTATGGAACTCAAAGAATAGAAATGCTTCTACCAGAGCCCTTTACAAAGTGAGAAGTCCTCCAATAGAGAAAATCTGGCTTCCAGAAGCACCGGTAGCATATAAGGACAGATATCAGACTAACCAATCAGCTTTCCAAGTTTGAAATTCCCCTAACCCTTACATTTTGCCTGAACGCTGGCTCGGAGGCACAGATTTGAGCTGGGTTCATTGCCTCCTTGTCAGCTGACCTTGAAATAAAACCTTTTCTCAAAAGCGAATGCCACGGCTTCTACATGCATCGGGAAGTGAGCTCGCGCTCAGTTACAGGAGGAGCTGATTAGGGTTTGTCAGGAAAGAAGTCTGTTAGAGGCTGAGCATGGCCAGGCTGAGCTAAGTTAACAAAACCCAGTGGGAGTCTGAATTTCTGTCAGGCTGAAGCAGCTGGCTAAGAGGAAGACTCATCCTCAGGTGAATACAAAGGACTGAACCAGGGGCTTGTATTGCTTAGCAGAAGTAGTTGATAATAATAAAATAGTACTAGCTATAGCTCTGATTGATTGTTTACTATGTGCCAGTAATGTTACACACATTTTTGGAAATCTTTAGAAAAACCCTCAAAGATGATGTGATTATTCTAAATTTACAGGTGATGATGGAACAGGCTCAGAAAAAACGTTGTTCAAATCAGGAGCTGAATCCAGGTCAGAATGATTCTAAAACTCCAATTATTTCCACTATAGTATGAAACTTATACATATAGTCATTTGAAGAGATAATGGATTTGTAAAGTGAATGAATAAGTGAACACATGAATTCTATTCAAGTCTAAAATAGGTTTCCTGATAAAAGGACTCATCTCTCTCAAATCTCGAGAACTGTATGAGCCTCTTATCCACACGGACTGCCCCTCTCCATCACTGTTTCACTGCCTTACCTTCCATAATTAAAAAAAAAAAGAAGTGATTAAGATGCACAACAGGGAGGATCAACTGGCCGCAAGCCTGGATTCTTGGTGGGCAGCTTAGCGCACGGAAACCCTGGGGATGGAGGAGGTCCGATGGTCACCACGCAGGTGTGGCCGTGTTGATATCCCGGGCTCACTAACTTGGCTTTGCCCAGTTTCCACTAAAGGCCACTGATCAAGGTGGTGAAAGGAGAAGAAGACTTGTGACTTAAGTGTGGAGAAGCGTCGTGCCACAGCCTGCCATCCGTGGTGATGTCGTCTGTTCCCAGAAATGCACTGTTGATGGAATACTCAAATGGCTGGAAATATTAACAGCTAATCCAAACCATCAGAATGGTTGGCTCCAACTCTAACAGAGCAGGATAAACAAAATCTTTCTAAACTAGGGAATAGCTTTGGATTATTTTTCTTTGCTTTTCCAACTCATCAGAGATAAGCTTTCATCACCAGAATGTTTTATTAATATTTTTCTAATTGGCGTTATTATTTTGTTATTTTGTTAATCAAGCTAATTACAAGCATAGCATCTTTATATCTGTATTACTGATTGGTTTCTTTCAACCATGTTGACATTTCAGCTGTTTTCGAACCAACTTTTTTCTTTCTTTCTTTTGATGAAATGGGTCATGTCTTCTTGGCTTTGAAGGTTGGCTGCCTTTTTAGGGACATTTTAATCATACTGATTGGTGTGCTTATGAAATGTATAGTGAGGACAGATTCATAGGAGGCTGGAGTGGAGAAGAAGGAAATAATTATCTGCCTAGTGTAAAATGTGTACTTGAAATGTTCTGTGTAAGCTGCCAACTATAAAAGGTCACGAAATAATGGTGTGAGCTATTTAGGAGAACACAGTTGTTTTGTGTCTGGTCTCAGCCTATGGATAGTGATGTTCTCATGAAAAATGCCTGGGGGTGCTCACCCTGGCAGCTCTTACTTCTTGCGAGACCCCATAGACATTTCCCCAACCGATGTTGTTGGGTGTGGAATGGCCCTGCCCTTTTATAGTTGCAAATTGTACCTCAGCAGCAACTGATTGCATTAGGGAACTCTGAAAAGCAAGTTTTATGATTCAGAAGTCCTGGAGGGTACAGGGCACACCTGGGGTCACACAGTGGGGTTGGGTGTAGGGCAGCGAAACCCAGGGCTTTACTGGGCTGGAAGGCGGAGTGCCTAGGGTTTCGCAGCTTCACTTTATTGCTGAATTCCAAAGCTAGTGTGAGAATATAACCTAGTTCTTAGTATTATTTAGGGCTTCCCTGGTGGCTCAGTGGTAAAGAATCCACCTGCCAATGCAGGAGATGCAGGTTTGATCCCTGGGTTGGGACGATCCCCTGGAGGAGGAAATGGCAGCCCACTCCAGTATTCTTACCTGGAAAATCCCATGGACAGAGGAGCCTGGTGGGTCCATGAGGTCGAAGAACAGTCGGACACAATTTAGCGTGGTATTTATTATTTTAGCGACAAGTGGTATTATTTTAAATGAACACGTGTAGTTGTCTCTTGCTTCAAAGAAGCCATTACCCATTTCATCAAATCTAGCCTAAAGTGCTTTTGAGATTGATGGTTTCTCCATCCTGCTGGAATGCAGTCAATGAAAAATTTCTTGTAACTACATCGTGACATCATGGAGAAGGAAATGGCAACCCAATCCAGTACTCTTGCCTGGAAAATCCCATGGACGGTGGAGCCTGGTGGGCTTCAGTCCATGGGGTCGCAAAGCCGGACACAACTGAGTGACTTCACTTTCTTTCTTTACATCGTGACTGCCACCTGGCGGACAGTTGTTGTATGACACATTGGCTGCCTCCTGTTTTCCCAGATGGATGCTAATTTTAGAGGTAAAAATGAGGAGGTGGGGGGAAGAGTGTACTTTAAAATTGTTGAAACAGGATATATTTGCATAAAACATATTAGTGACTATTTTTTTACATAAAATTTTCATATTAGATCCTTAAATAATGACTCTGGTTTTTAAAAATATGGCTTGGTTTATTAAACCCCAGTAGATGCACAGTGTTGATGAAATGTCACTACTGCACAAAGGAGGTGACAGCTGCCAGTACAGCCTCGCAGAAGCTGTGCTTATTGCTGCTGCTGCCGGGCTAGGTCACTTCAGGCGTGTCCGACTCTGCAACCCCATAGACAGCAGCCCACCAGGCTCCCCCTTCCCTGGGATTCTCCAGGGAATATATATTCTCCAGTGATGTCACTATATAATTTAGTCCTGATCATCTTCCTTTTCTCTCTCTCTCTTTCCTTTCAGAAAATGTAGATAGAAGGTTATTCACAGTCAACTTCTCTTTCAAATAAAAAAGTTACTAGCAGACCTCATAAGATAGTTGTGGGTGCTTTTGGCCCCTCGGTGTGCCAAGGGACAGCCCTCAGTGCATTTCTACTGTGAACATACACACACGCCGACTCCTACGGGAGGCCTGGTTCCCCTACTGATTACTAGCTGTGTGAGTCTTGCACTTCTCTGGGTGTCCGTTTCCTTGACCGTCTGATGGATACACTCACCCGTCCTCCCAGCTCTGAGGGACTCCTACGTGAAGCCAATGAGGCGATGTGCAGATGCATTTTGGTATCTATTAAAGCTTTCTGCAAATGTATAATGAAAATGACTGAAAAAATTCTTGGAGAGTGTTTTGGCAAGTGCCTGAGGTGGTAGAAACAAAACTTCTCAATTTAATTTTTTTTGACTTTTAAAATAATTTTGGAACAAAATCCAAGGGTTGGATCTAAGTCTGTGTGTGGTAAAGAATTTGGCCAACCTTCAGCTTTAAAAATGATGACAGAGGACTCCAAGATGGCGTCAGTCGTACCACTGAAGAAGCTCCTGGAAGTCGAACTAGGGGAGCTGCCAAGCAGGATACGCATGCGGGATTTCACCCCGTCAGGCATCGCTGGAGCATTTCAAAGACGTTACACCAAGTGCGTGAACCAGAAGAGAGGCAGCATCGCGGGGCTCTCTCTGGTGCTGGCGGCCTACGCAGTTTTCAGCTACTGCCGTTCTTACAAGGAGCTCAAACACGAGCGGCTACGCAGGTACCACTGAAGAGGGCGAACTCTGCATTCCTGATCATCACCTTTGCCCGGCACCCCTGAATCCTTTCATATCCTGATGGAGAATTAACATCCAATAAACAATGACTGGTGAAAAAAAAAAAAAAAAAAGATGACAAACTTATCTTAAGGGCTGGCCATCAGCCCACTGCAGTGGCATTCCAGTCCTGCTCAGTAGGCAGAGCACAGGTTGGGGGAAGCCCACCCAAGAGCAGCCTCAACTTTCTCCCTGGTGCACGCTTCCGTGGCAGGCACGTGGGGACTCCCTGAGCATAAACCCCTCTCTTCAGGCAGCCAAACTTCAGAGCCCTCGTGGTCTCCAAAATGAGCCCTTGAGGCTGTGGGAAGCTTGTGACTCAGGAGCCCAGTGGGGAGCAGACTTGGGGCCCCTCAAAGCAGGAGAACTCTCCTGGGGCTTCCTCACTTGGGGATTCCTCTCTCCCTCTCCTCTTGATGGCCCCATATTGGAATAATCCTCCCCAGGTCCAGACTATTTGTCTGACAGAAGGATTATAAGGATTGTGTGACACTGGCACTGGGTGATGTAGAAAATCTGACCTCTGGGACCTGTGGGCTGCAAAAAATCTCCTTCAGTCATGATCATGGAAAGTCATTTTTAGCAGCAATGAAAATCATGGCTGCTTTCTGTTACTTGGTAACTAGGTTAGCCTATTTACCAATTTTAGGGCAAAACTTTATTGGAGATGATATGTGCTTATGTATATAGTTAACTTTATTAAAATGTCTTTATAATGAAACTGTTATATAATGTGTGTATATATGAGTGTGTGTCATGTTCATACATCAGTATAAGCATATCGACATTTATGGGAAGTTCTGATTATTGGAAGTGACTGGCAATGAATGTACCTGAGCCATTCTTGTGCAGAATCTTCAGTCTCTGGGAACCCCAAGGACCTAAGTATGACCCAGGCAACTGATTTAACACCCACCAGCTTGGCTATTCAGGATTTACCTGCAGCTGCCCTCCAGGTAAAGCTGTCCAGGAGCCAGAGTTTGGAAAACCCCTACTGATACTTTAGGTGCCTTGAAGCCATTGGCTGAAACACAGAGAAGGTATCATTGGGTGGCTCTGGGATGTGACCCAAATGTTCTTGCTTTGCAGAGCCATTTTATTTATTTTTCAAAAAATTAGAAATGTCATCTTTTTTACAACTCAGATCTGAAGGCATTTCCTTTGCAGTGGAGAAAGGAGAGACTTCTGTCACCTGTAAGAGAAGGAACAGGCTTGACTATTCTGATGCACAGTAATTACTTGGGGTTACAGAACATACTGGAGTGAAGTGAGAGTTCTCTGAGGAATGGCTGAGCTGAGGCTCTGCCATCTTGCCTCATTAAAGGCTGCTCTGTGAATGCTGGTGAAAGAGAGGGAGGGGGAGGGAAGGAGGAAAGGAGGAAATTGGCAGGGTCCAAGCTTTTAGGAAGCAGGTGTCAGGTTCAACAAGAATCATTTAGTCCTACTAAAGATAATCTAGAAGGATCTTTTTGGGGAAAGTATCCTGTTTCTCAATATGTAGGAGTTCTAAGCCAAGCACAAATTGTGTCCTCTCCAGGCAGTTAGACTTGTCTGGACAGATGGATGAATTATAGGAGCCATGTTGTTCGGGGTGGAGGCTCTTCTCTGGGAAGGTTAGTGGAGGAGGTTCAGATAGCGAGGGATGGAGAGAGATCAGGCTGAATGTGCCTGATCCTGGCTCCTGGGCTGGTCCTCTGGAATCTGAAATCATACCCAAGTCTTAGAGAGAGGGGAGGGGTGGGGAAGGTGAGCAAATGCAACCAGGACTAAAGGAGCTGGGTTTGAGTTTTTTAAATTGAAGTATAGTTGATTTACAATGTTTTAGTTTCAGGTATACAGCTGAGTGATTCAGTTATACATCTATGTATATTCTTCTTCAGATTTTTTTCCATTGTAAGTTATTACACAGGATGTTGAATATAGTTCCCCATGCTGTATAGTAGGTCCTTGTTATTATTTTATATATAGTAGTTTGTATCTGTTAATCCCAAACTTCTAATTTATCCCTACCCCGCTACCCTCTCTGGTAACCATAAGTTTGTTTTCTATGTCTGTCTATTTTAGTTTTGTATATAGATTAATTTGCATTACTTTTTAGATTCTGCATATAAGTGATATCATATGATATTTGTCTCTTTTTTACTTACTTCACTTAATATGATAATCTCTAAGCCCATCCATGTTGCCTCAAATGGCATTATTCCATTTTTTTAAATGACTGAGAAATATTATATTGTATATATATCAATTGCATCTTCTTTCTCCATTCATCTGTGGATGGACATTTAGGTTGCTTCCATGTCTTAGTCACCATAAATAGTGCTGCTATGAACATGGGGTACATGTATGTTTTGAGTTAGAGTTCTCATCTTATCTGGATAAGATGCCCAGGAGTTGGATTGCTGGATCATATGGTAGCTCTATTTTTTAGTTTTTTAATGAACCTCCATACTTTCTCCACAGGAGGCTGCACCAATTTACATTCCCATCAACAGTATAGGAAGGTTCTCTTTTCTCCATACCCTCTCCAGCACTGGTTATGTGTAAACTTTTTCATCATGGCTCTTCTGACTGTTATGAAGTTAGGGTTATCATGGTTTTGATTTGCATTTTTCTAATAATTGGGCTTCCCTGGTAGCTCAGCTGGTAAAGAATCTGCCTGCAATGCCGGAGATCCTGGTTCAAATCCTGGGTCGGGAAGATCCACTGGAGAAGGGAATGGCTATCCACTCCAGTATTCTGGCCTGAAGAATTTGTCCACGGGAGTGGCAAAGGGTCGACATAACTGAGTGACTTTCAATTTTCACTTTCCACTTTCTAATAATTAGCAATTGTGCCTTTTCATGTGCCTATTGGATGTCTGTCTGTCTTCTTTGTATGTTTTCTAGACTGAGGTGTTTGTTGTTTTTTTTTTTAATTGAGCTGTATAAGCTGTTTGCATGTTGTTGGTATATAAGGAGCTGTTTTTGTGAAAAGTTTTTAGCGTTCATGTGGCAAAGTGGGACAGAGTCTGGGAGAGGGATTTTCTCCTTGTTTCCTTACACCTGTTAAAAAGTTTAGCATCAAAAATCAACTGTGGTTAAACAGAAAAGGAATGGACTGAAAAGCCATCATTTCACAGAAATACCAGGAAGCTTGAAAGGAAGGCCAGCGGAAGGCTGGGATAAGGGAGACCAGGCATCTACAGGCCCATAGCGCTGTCTTGCCAGTGAGGAAATGGCTGTGATAATTTGTACAGTATCTGCTTCTCCCAGAAACTGGACATTGCTGTGCTCACTGCTGCCGCTGCTATGGACTCCACTGTTCTTAGTGCTTTGTGTCAACAGACACCAAATAAAAAATCTGGAGTGGGAGCATCTGGTTGGTTAAACCTTCATCACATACTTGCATTTTAGCTGCAACGGAGGCTGGGTAAAGGAGTAGCTGGGCTTTCTGGCTTCTTTAAAGGGAGGTGATTTAAGACATTGTTTTAGGAGCGCACCTACTTCTGCTTTATTGATTATGCAAAGCCTTTGACTGTGTGAATGAGTGAGTGACTGTGTAGACCACAACAAACTGGAAAATTCTTCAAGAGATGGGAGTACCAGGCCACTTTACCTGCCTCCTGAGAAATCTATATGCAGATCAAGAAGCAACAGTTAGAACCAGACATGGAACAACAGACTGGTTCCAAATTGGGAAAGGAGTATGTCGAGGCTGTATATTGTCACCCTGCTTATTTAACTTATATGCAGAGTACATCATGTGAAATACCAGGCTGGATGAAGCACAAGCTGGAATCAAGATTGCTGGGAGAAATATCAATAACCCAAGATATGCAGATGATACCACCCTTATGGCAGAAAGTGAAGAGGAAATGAAGAGCCTCTTAATGAAAGTGAAAGAGGAGAGTGAAAAACCTGGCTTAAAACTCAGCATTCAGAAAACTAAGATCATGGCATCTGGTCCCATCCCGTCATGGCAAATAGATGGGGAGACAATGGAAACAGTGACAGACTATATTTTTTTGGGCTCCAAAATCACTGCAGATGGTGACTTCAGCCATGAAATTAAAAGACGCTTGCTCCTTGGAAGAAAAGCTATGACCAACCTAGACAGCATATTAAAAACCAAAGACGTTACTTTACCAACAAAAGTCTGTCTAGTCAAAGCTATGGTTTTTCCAGTAGTCATGTATGGATGTGAGAGTTGGACTATAAAGAAAGCTGAATGCTGAAGAATTGGTGCTTTTGAACTGTGGTGTTGGAGAAGACTCTTGAGAGTCCTGTGGACAGCAAGGAGATGCAACCAGTCAGTTCTAAAGGAAATCAGTCCTGAATGTTCATTAGAAGGACTGATGCTGAAACTCCAATACTTTGGCCACCTGATGCGAAGAACTGACTCCTTAGAAAAGATCCTGATACTGGGAAAGATTGAAGGCAGGAGGGGAAGGAGATGACAGAGGATGAGATGGTTGGATGGCATCACTGACTCAATGGACATGAGTTTGAGCAAGCTCCAGGAGTTAGTGATGAACAGGGAAGCCTGGCGTGCTGTAGTCCATGGGGTTGCAAAGAGTTGGACATGACTGAGCAACTGAATGACTTTAGGAGCACCAGGGAATGGGTGAATTTACACAGGAAATAAAATGTGCCTGGTCTGGAAAAGTTAGCATAAAGCCAAAGATAATGACAAACTGATTGTCAGAATAAATTTGTTTTAAGATGAATCAACCAGTTATCTATTTACTTACCTTTATGTACAAAAGAAGAGAAAAGAAAGAAAAAGTTCTAAGAATATTTGTTTTTTAACAAATATCATTTGTTTGAATGACATGGATACGCGCCATTACACACTTGTCTGAACCCAGAGAGCGTATAACACCAAAGGTGAACCCTAATGTGAACCATGGACTTTGAGGGATTAAAATATGCCTCATATTTTAAACATCATTTGTAGCAAGGGTTCCACTCTGGCGGGGATATTGATAAGGGTGCATGTGAGGGAACAATGACATATGGGAAATCTCTGTATCTTCGCTTATTTTTGCTGTCAGCCTAAAACTGCCCTAAAAACTTAAGTTCTTAAAAATTAAAAAGCAGGGACTTTCCTGGTGGCACAGTGGATAAGAATCTGCCTGCCAGTGCAGGGGACACAATTTCAGTTCCTGGTCCAGGAAGATCCCACATGGTGTGGAGCAACTAAGCCCATGCGCCACGACTACCAGCCCACGCTCTAGAGCCTGTGAGTCCCGGCTGCCGGGCCCACGAGCCCCGGAGCCTGGGAGTCCCGGGGCCTGGGAGTCCCGGCTACCGGGCCCACGAGCCCCGGAGCCTGTGCCCCACAGCAAGAGAAGCCACCACAGTGAGAGGCCTGGGCCCCGCAATGAAGAGTACCTCTACTCTCTGCGCAAAGCCTGCACAAAGCAAAGAGCCAGTACAACCAAAAATAATTTTTTTTAAAACATTAAGAAATATTCCTTGGTATATACATTTCCTTAGTATATAAAGAACTTTTTACATAAGAACAAGGACAATAACCTAACAGAAAAGTAGGACAAGTGATCACTTAAATACCAATGGCTTGGCTTGTGAAAAGTTGTACGATTTTGCTTGCAATTAAAGAATTGTAAATTAAAGTGGGAACGAGCTACCATTTTAAATCATTAGGATGAAGATTAAAAAGCTAGAAACCCTGGAGGGACGATGAACAGTCTTCACCTACTCGAAGATCATGAAGGTATTCTCCTACGTTCTCCTCCAAAGATCGGTGTTTAGGTCTAGATCTATAATCCATCTCTAGGTAACTTTTCAGTAAGATGTGAGAGCTGAAATTTAATTTTTTCTCACAGTGATATTTAATGACCCAGGGCTGTCTATTGAAAAAAAATGTTTGCTCCACTGAGTCTCAGTGGTGTCTTTGTGTAAATTAATAGACACATATGTATACATCTGTTTCTAGATTCTCTATTCTGTTCCATGGGTTTATTTGCTTTGTCAACACCTGTCTTAATCATTGTACCTTTATAGTAAGTCTTGAGATTGGGTAATTTAATTCTTCTACATTGTTCTTCAAGTTTTGACCATCCATTTCCATATGCTGAGATTAATCAAAGTGTGTTTCTTTAAAATAGTCATAAGTGATTCTTGTTTGTTTCTTTAGTCCAGTCTCTCAACCAGAATGTTTGGAATTGTACATTGAAGGTTGAATTTATTTATTTTTTTAATTTATTTATTTTTTAAATTTGTCCATAAGACTGATCTATACATCGGTGTCTCTATTTCTGTCTCGTACACAGGGTTATTGTTGGTGCTGTTTGTTTTCTATTTGTCCCACCTATTCTTTGTTCCCGTATTTTTCATTTCCTGCCCTTTTTGAATCAATCAAGTGTATTTTTTAAATTATCATTCCACTTTATCTTCTCTGTTAGCTTTTCAGTTCTGTATTATTCTTTTGCTTATCTACTGGTCAGGCCTCGTCAAAGTGAATTTCGTATATATTGTATTTGTTCCTCTTTCTCCTGGAGAATCCAGTGCTTCTCCCCATTCAGCCCAGGTACTCCACAAGATGCTGACTCTCAGCTGAATGGGTACGACTGGTGGGTACTAGGGTAAGCTCAGTCTCCCTGACCAGTTCAGAAATAATCATGTGCCCTAACTGCAATGAATGAGGCTAGAGGAGAGGTTTCCTGGAAGCTTCTTCACTCGGTTGGAAAGGGGTATGGGACACCTCTTTCTCCCAATGGGCTGGACAGAAGCCAGGAAGCACATAGTCCCTGTTACTGGAAGTCACACTGTGAGACTTAAGGCAACCAGACAGAGGATAAAGCTGGACTGCAGCCAACAGAGTGCAGAGTCTGAAGAAATCTGGGTCTTACTTGACACACTGCTGAGCTGCTCTAAACCAACCTTGCAGTGCGCCTAACTCTGGACTTCCTCCCGTGTGAAAAAGCACACTCACTTGTTTATTTGAGCCATCTTAGAAGGCAATGGCACCCCACTCCAGTACTCTTGCCTGGAAAATCCCATGGATGGCGGAGCCTGGTAGGCTGCAGTCCATGGGGTCGAGAAGAGTCGGACACGACTGAGCGATTTCACTTTCACTTTTCACTTTCATGCACTGGAGAAGGAAATGGCAACCCACTCCGGGTGGGGGCTTACCGTCTATGGGGTCGCACAGAGTTGGACATGACTGAAGCGACTTAGCAGCAGCAGCAGGTGGATCTTTCTTTTTTAAATCTTTTTTATTACGATGTTGTGTTAGTTTCTACTATACAGCACAGTGAATCAGCCACACACAGGCACATATCCACTCCCTTTGGGACTTCCTTCCCACTGAGGTTGCCACAGGGCATTAAGAGTATATTCTCATTGTGAGAATAAATACTCTCTGTGCTCTAGAGTATATTCTCACTGTGCTGTGTGCTCAGTCGCCTCAGTTGCGTCTGACTCTTTGTGACCCCATGGACTGTAGCCTGCCAGGCTCCTCTGTCCGTGGGATTCTCCAGGGAAGAGTACTGGAGTGGGTTGCCATTTCCTTCTCCAGGGGATCTTCCCGACCCAGAGATCAAACTCAAGTCTGTTGCATTGAAGGTGGATTCTTTACCCACTGAGCTACCTGGGAAGCCCACAGTCTCATTAGTTACTTGTTTTATACATAGTATCAATAGTGTTGTCTTATTTTATAGCTAAAAGCATCCTAATAACAGACACAAGAAGTATACATTACTTTTATATTCAGAAAAATAATAAAGGTCAAGGTTTTAAAATGTCTAAGTACTAGAGACCTGACATTTGCTTCCTAAAGCCATAGAAAGAATTTTCTTCCCCCAGTTCATTCCTGCTAGACAATGGGTTTTGTTATCTACTATATCATAGTGGTTTGTGGTTGGTTAATCTGTATAACATTGAGAGCTGTGAGGCACTGTAACCATGACCCCAGCAGTTAGCACAAAGCTTGACGTTTGTGCTAAGCTGTAAGACAACAGTGGTTGATCTATTTGATTTGTCCCCAAGTAGGAGGCTATGTGGGAGAAGAAAATGGCAACCCACTCCAGTGTTCTTGCCTGGAGAATCCCAGGGACGGGGGAGCCTGGTGGGCTGCCGTCTATGGGGTCGCACAGAGTCGGACACGACTGAAGCAACTTAGCAGCAGCAGCAGCTGCAGCAGCAGGAGGCTACATGAAAGCTGACCAAGGACACTGTGCTCTCTTGGAGGGGGTCCCATAACATCTCATCAACATAGGCAGGGCAGCATTATCTCTAAAAGAAGAACCATGCAACAGCACAGTGGTTTATTTTCTGAAGAGGGTGGTCAAGCCAAACTCTGGCTCGGTTGGGTAGATGGGCTCTTCTTTAAATACAGATACTCTGGGAACTTCCCTGGTGGTTCAGTGGTTAAGACTCCACCTACCAACGCAGGGGGTGCAGGTTCAATCCCAAGTCAGGGAGCTAAGATCCCACTTCTTATGGACAAAAACCCAAAACATAAAACAGAAGCAATATTGTAACAAATTCAATAAAGACTTTAAAAATGGTCCACATCAAAAAAATCTTAAAAAAAAAATACTGACACCCTGTTCCTGACACAGATGAGGAGGCCTCTGAGAAAGGGACTCACTGAGGCAGAGGTGCATGCAATTGACTTACTTCTTATTGACAGCCTCCTCGGAAGAGGAGCAAACACCATAGCAGCAAGTAAGAAGAGAGAGTTTTCGTACAGGCATGCGTCAGGGAGGAGGGGTTACCTGGCCCTGTAGATGAACCCTGTGAGTTGGCATGGGCTTAGGAGGCCAGCACTTCAGTCAATGCCTGTCTCCAGGGAAATCCTAGAACACAAAAATAACAAGATAAGCTCTTTGGTATTTCTGGATGCCAACTTCTGTCCTGGGTGTTGAGGACTCCTTTTTATCCAAAAGGTAAGCAAGATAAGTAAACAGTTACGAGGCATCAAATGTGGGCTCTGTCTTTCAGAAATGCAAGTTAACAAATAATGTTGAGTCATAGTAACTAATAGCTTGCTGAATGACAAGGTGAATCACTCACAAAAGGTAAGATTAGGGTTTCAAAATTCTTTATTTTGTCACACAGGTTTAAAAGGGAACATGTTAATCTTTACCAAAAGATCAGAGCAGGTACCAACAGGCCAGAAAGGATAAGCTAGGTTTCTTTATAGACAAAGATGGCAATGTGAGAGGCAAATGTTAGGATGTGGTTTGAAATATACTGGTTCCACCAGCCAGGAGCTAATCTCCCTTAGAACAGTGGTTCTCAGCTTTGACTGTACATTAGAATCACCTGGAAAGCTATATGTCCCCATAAGGCATCCTAGACTGAAAAATCAGACTGTATGGGGTTTGGAGTGGGGCAGGCCTCAGTGTTTTCTAGACCTCTCTAGATGATTCATCATGGGAACTGAGAACCAGCTGCCCTTGGAATGGAACTTTCTGCCATCACTCTAAGTTTCTGGGCTCTCTGCTTCCTCTCAGGATGTAGGAGTTTCTGTTGCGTCAGTAGGAGCACTGATGTTTTGACATAGCGGAACAAGTGGCATAAGGGAAACTCAGTAATAGACATATTCAAGACTTGAGGGGCTTCCCTGGTGGGATGAGAGGACGAGATGGTTGGATAGCATCACCAACTCAATGGATATGAGTTTGAGCAAACTCCAGGAGATAGTGAAGGACAGGGAAGCCTGGCGTGCTGCACTCTGTGGGGTCACAAAGAGTTGGACACGATGTAGTGACTCAAAAGCAACAACAAGCCTTGAACACACCTCAGTTAGTACATGACATTTTTTCATTGAGGCATAGCTGATGTACAATGTTGTATTAATTTCTGCTGTACATCAAAGTGATTCAGTTATACATATATACATTCTTTTCTATATTCTTCTCCAAGCGTCTCTCATATCCTCCTGCATTGGCAGGCAGGCTCTTTACCACCAGCACCATCTGGGAAGCCTCGTCATAGGATACTGAATATAATTTTCTGTGCTATACAGTAGGGCCTGCTGTTTATCCGTCCTGTATATAATAGTTTGCATCTGCTAACCCCAACCTCCCAATCCTTCCCTCCCCCAGCTCCCTCCCCCTTGGCAAGCACAAGTCTGATCTCTATGTTCCTGAGTCTGTTTCATAGGTAGGTTCATTTGGGTCATATTTCAGATTCCACATATAAGTGATATAATACGGTATTTTGTTCTTTCTGAATTACTTCACTGTGATAGTCTCTAGTTGCATCCATGTTGCTGCAAATAGCATTATTTCATTATTTTTTTCTGAGTGGTGTCCCACTGTCTATATGTACCACATCTTCTTTAACCATTCACCTGAGTACATGACATTTTGAACTTGTGTGGAATGAGGGGAGATGAGTTTCAGCAAAGCCATACTCGCCTGCTATGCAGAGTCACTGCGTAAGATCTGCAGGGCAGGGCAGGGCCCTGGGTCTATGCTGGTCTCCACTGCATCCTTGGGCCCAGCCCAAGTCAGCACAGAGCGTGGGTTTGATACGTGTGTTGAGGGGGATTGAATGGCTGTTTCAGGGGGACATTTCTTGTTTCAAACATTAAACCTTTTGGAAGAGAGATGGTGAACATAAAAAATCACTGAGCACCAAGACGCTATTTAAGATACTTTTCATAAATTGATTCTGGGATATGAATACATCTGACTATTCTCAGGGAATGTGAAGAAGGAATATAACAGAAACACCTACAAGTTTAAGGCACTTCCCAGGTTCATAAAGTAACATGAACAAATCTGAGTGGAGAACAATTTCACTGAGTTTATGAATAGACAATGAAACACGGGGCAGACGTACCATATAGTGCTCTGTACTCTGTTTCACAGAGAGGAAAACTCAGCAGGCAATGAGTTTGGGATGGTCTAGTCTCAGTGTAATAATTACATATCCAACCAGAGTTCAACCCCAGAGCATAAGCTCACCACTGTTTCATGCTTCCTGTCACTGACATGATGGTGATGCAGGTTGAGCATGACTGTGTGTACCAGCTCCTATTATACAGCCCAGAAAAGGCTTCCCTGTCTCAACAGGAAAATCTACACAACAGACCATAAGCCCGTGACGTTTACTTTCATCAGAAAACACTCACACGAATATCTGTGGTTTGTACTCCTCTGAAGTGATTGCATCTCCTATCTAAAGGCATACCTAAAAAACTTTCAATCACGTTACAATCCCATTCCATATCTTTATTGCTATTTTAAAACCAACCTATACATATTGTAAACATTTCTAGGCAACAAAAAATGTAAACAGTTACTCTTGCCATCCTGGGTTTTATCAGTAGTATCCACTACAAGGAGTAAGGCGGTAAACTTTTGAAGCTCTTATTAGGCGTATAAACCTGAGAAGCACTGTCACAGAGAACATTTGAATATTAAAGAGAAAGGACACTTCAGGATTTTATAATAGCCAGTTTGGCCTACCCTTCATTCTATTTATTCTCTTTGCAACTATCAGATTTGGAAACTATTTATCACACAGAAAATCACCTAATGGATAGAAATGCACTCAATGCCACCGACTGGAAATATAAATAGTGATATTGCAGGAAGCATGTGAAACATGTAAAAAGATAGCAGCTTCATATGCAACCAGTTTGTTCTACCAAAATATATTATAGGTTTTAACTTTTGGTATGGATAAAGAAACATGAAATGATAATGAAATTATAGTTTTCTTTTATATCAGTCACTAATTGGCATTTTAGGAGAAAATTCTAAGCTACAAACTTTAAAAATCTTTATAGTTTAACGGTTAACACCCCCATTACTCTTCCATAAAAACAACCATTTTTCAAGCTATCGGCAATATTTTTTGAAAAGTTCAAGAATATTAACGTGACTAACCTTTTTCACTGAGTTCTCTGGTTCACAGCTTCTTTCACCGTGGAGTGAATTAGTGATCGAGTCAGGAGGAGGATGTGAGAGGGGCGTTGTCACCAACACCAGCACGCTTACGTTAGTTCACCTCTCAGCTGACGACGGAAGAGTGGGTGATGAGCTTAACGCCAGGCTGGCTTTCACTGAGGTACTAGGAAGGGTCTGGCCACATGGCCTTCCTCAGGGCCACATGAGATGAAGGCCACCTGAGGATTGCCTAGAGAAATGTGGTTTGATTCACCATATACTGTTTATTCAAGGTCCCAGACTTAGTGAAGTTACACGTTAATTTGGGTATTTCTGTCTGATAAAGAAGAAATTTCTTCTGTCATTTGGTATAAGATCCCCCAGATGACAATTCCTGTCCCTGTTGAATAACTGTCAGACTTGTATATAACCCAGCAATCTTATCTTAGCGTTGTTACAAATGCCTGGCTTCTCAAATCTCTTGGAGTCAGTTTTCATATTTTACTGGTTTCCTCATTGAAACAGAGCAAGACCCTATGATCCTTGTCCCTCATGTCCTCTGCCTGCCTTTTGTCTGTGGGGAAACTTTAGCCAAAGAATAAGTTTAATCAGAGAAGTAAGAAAATGCAGAAACAAAGGAAAACAGTCCAAGAACACCAATAATACCAATACCAGGAAACCAAATAATAGTCATTAAACACAGTCAAGGACCTTTAGTTCCTTATCAAGGTCTATAGATAATATCCTGAGCCATATCCTATGGGCTGTCTTAGATACTGGAACTCCCACAAAGTGGAAGAAGTTAACTACAGGATGACCAGACGATAACCATGACATAATCTGCCACAATTCTGAGAATGTGCCTCAAGAAATTGGGAACAAACTGGCCTTGGTACTGAAGATTAATTGTACTTAAAACAACCAATATGATGCTGGTCAGACCACTCAGGACCAATTTCAAGATGACTGTCAGAGCTGACTGTACTGCTGTTATCTATAGCTCCCTCCATCTGCCTATTAAAGCTCTTGCCCAGTTGCCCACTGGTTGTAGGAGGGGGAGATGGCCTTTGGACAGGTGTTCCCCACCCCACCCACCAGTTGCCAGCATCCAGAATGAGGCACACTTTCCTTTCCTCCAACCTTACCTCTTTATTGGCTTTTGACTGGCAAACAGCTGGACGCCTTACATCATCAGTTAATAAGTTGAATTAAGTCTTTGTCACATGTTCATTTCATTCACATTAGAGAGTCATGTGACCTTTTGAAAGTTGTATTTGATCCGTTTTGAAGGTCATCCACTGAGCTGGCTGAGAGGATTAACCCGATGGAGACAATCTATTTGCAGGCACATGTTTTCTTGGCTTTTGAAGTGAATCCTGGGTGACAACACAACTCTCTAGTTATTTTTTTCTTTTTCTACTGAGATTATGTACTTGTTTTTATGTCTGGCTTGTACACCTTCAGTAAGTCAGTCTGAACAGAGAGCAGCAATGATGGGTGTTTGCTATTATGGTCTGACTACTTGGTGATCTCTAATGAAGACCTGTTCTCTGTTGGGTGAGAGATGACAGAGAATCCAGTTAGTAGTCTTCTTCCTTGTTTTTGCTTTTAAACAAATCTGTTTGTCTACTTGCAACCTTAAAATCAGTTAAGACTTACGTGCTCACTAAGAAAAGTCACCCTAAGTTTTTGTGTTTCTGGTTCACTTCTAATCTGTAGCTAATGTGCAAAGATAGAAGTTTTCCCTCTGTGTGTCTGCATGTCTATAATGGATAAATTAAACAAAAATAAATTTAAAAATATAATTAAGAAAGGCCTTCACCTCTCATTGTGTAATAGAAATATTTTCCTAACACTAGAGGCTATTAAAAAGCGAGATTATGATGTCTCTTAAAGGAGCACTGTTATGATCAGTTTTTAAACATAGTCACTTATATGAGTCAAATCTTCCTTCAAAACCCAGAAGACAAAGAATCTGAACTTCCTCTAGTATTTTGTATGCTAGAATTGTAAGAAAAATATTTTTCTTACAGAAATTGCTAGCTTGGAAACATTTTAAGGATTCTGGTTTACGTAACGAGTCCATTTCCAGCACGACCTGGAATCTTGCTAGAACTTGAAATTCTTAAGTCCCAACCCAGACTGACTGAATCAGAAACTCTGTGGGTGGGACCCAAAATATGTATTTTAACAAGCCTTTAAATGGTTCTTTTCATACTGTTCATGGGGTTCTCAAGGCAAGAACACTGGTTTGCCATTCCCTTCTCCAAACTACCTTCTTCAAACTACCTCACAATTGCACTCATCTCACATGCTAGCAAAATAATGCTCAAAATTCTCCAAGCCAGGCCTCAACAGCATGTGAACCATGAAATTCCAGATGTTCAAACTGGATTTAGAAAAGACAGAGGAACCAGAGATCAAATTGCCAACATCTATTGGATAATCAAAAGGACAAGAGAATTCCAAAAAAAAATCTGCTTTATTGACTATGCCAAAGCCTTTGACTATGTGGATCACAACAAATTGTGGGAAATTCTTCAAGAGATGGGAATACCAGACCACCTGACTTGCCTCCTGAGAAATCTGTATGCAGGTCAAGAATCAACAGTTAGAACTGGACATGGAACAACAGACTGGCTCCAAATCAGGAAAGGGGTATGTCAAGGGTGTATATTGTCACCCTGCTTATTTAACTTATATGTAGAGTACATCATGAGAAACGCTGGGCTGGAAGAAGCACAAGCTGGAATCAAGATTGCTGGGAGAAATATCAATAACCTCAGATACACCACCCTTATGGCAGAAAGTGAAGAGGAACTAAAGAGCCTCTTGATGAAAGTGAAAGAGGAGAGTGAAAAAGTTGGCTTAACATTAATGAAAAACTCAACATTCAGAAAACTAAGATCATGGCATCTGGTCCTGTCACTTCATGGGAAATAGATGGGCAAACAGTGGAAACAGTGAGAAACTATATTTTTTGGGGCTCCAAAATCATTGCAGATGGTCACTGAAGCCATGAAATTAAAAGATGCTAGTTCCTTGGGAGAAAAGCTATGACCAACCTAGACAGCATATTGAAAAACAGAGACATTACTTTGCCAACAAAGGTCTGTCTAGTCAAAGCTATGGTTTTTCCAGTAGTCATGTATGGATGTGAGAGTTGGACTATAAAGAAAGCTGAGCGCTGAAGAATTGATGCTTTTGGACTGTGGTGTTGGAGAAGACTCTTGAGATCAGTCCATCCTAAAGGAAATCAGTACTGAATATTCATTGGAAGGACTGATGCTGAAGCTGAAACTCCAATACTGTAGCCACCTGATGCAAAGAACTGACTCCTTGGAAAAGACCCTGATGCTGGGAAAGATTGAAGGCAGGAGAAGGGGACGACAGAGGATGAGATGGTTGGATGGCATCACCGACTCGATGGACATGAGTTTGAGCAAGCTCTGGGAGCTGGTGATGGACAAGGAAGCCTGGCGTGCTGCAGTCCATGGCGTTGCAAAGAGTCGGACATGACTGAGAGGCTGAACTGAACTGAACAGATGGTTCTGATATACACTAAAATTTGAGAACTAATTGATTAATCCAGGGGAAACTGCTTAGTTCAACTCACTGTTGTTGTTCAACCTCTCAGTCATGTCCAACTCTTTACGACCCCATCGACTGCAGCATGCCAGGCTTCCCTGTCCTTCACTATCTCCAGGAGCTTGCTCAAATTCATAATCATCGAGTCAGTGATGCCATCCAACCATCTCGTCCTCTGTCGTTCCCTTCTCCTCCTGCCTTCAATCTTTCCCAGTGTCATGGTCTTTTCCAAGGAGTCAGTTCTTTGCATCAGGTGGCTACAGTATTGGAGTTTCAGCATCAGTCCTTCTAATGAATATTCAGGACTGATTTCCTTTAGGATGGACTGGTTGGATTGCCTTGCAGTCCAAGGGACTCTCAAGTCTTCTCCAACACCACAGTTCAAAAGCATCAATTCTTAGGTGTTTAGCTTTCTTTATGACCCAACTCTTACATCCATACTACTGGAAAAACCATAGCTTTGACTAGACAGATCTTTGTCTGCAAAGTAATGTCTCTGCCTTTTAATATGCTGTCTAGATTTGTCATAACTTTTCTTCCAAGGAACAAGAGTCTTTTAATTTCATGGCTGCAGTCACCATCTGTAGTGATTTTGGAGCCCAAGAAAATAAAGTCTGTTACTGTTTCCATTGTTTCCCCATCTATTTCTCATGAAGTGATGGGACCAGATGCCATGATCTTCATTTTTTGAATGTTGAGTTTTAAGCCAGTTTTTTCATTCTCCTCTTTCACCTTCATCAAGAGGTAAAACTGTTTATTGTTGATTGAAAGTACCAGTTTTAGTGAAGTCACATGTTAGCTTACAGATTTCTGTCCTTAGAGATGCCAGTAATTTCTATCCTGTGGAAAAGATTATGGTTTATCATTAAAGGTTAGGGTTTATGGCCTTGTTGGACATTAATCAGATTTGTGTCTCACTCAGCAATCTTTTACTAATATTGCCTAAAATACCTAGCTCCTGAAATTAGTTTTAACATCTTACTGGTTTTCTTACCAGTTAATTAGCTGAATAAAATCTTTGACAGATGTTCAACTTAAACTTATATAAGCATAAAAGCTTTAAACTTTTTGAAAATTGGAGGTTTTTTTTTTTAAATTTTTGATCTTTCCATGCAGCATGTGGGATTTTAATTCTCCGACCAGGGAACAAACCCACACCCCTGCAGTGGAAGCAAGGATTCCTTTTTCTTCTATTCAAAATGTTTATTGTCAATATTTTGCTCTGTAGAGATAACAGTTGTAGTATGTTTTTCTACTTTAATACTTGATGATTGATCTATTTTTTAAAATTTAGTTTTAATTGAAGGATAATTGTTTTACAGTATTGTGTTGGTTTCTGCCAAACACCAACATGAATCAGCCATAGGTATATGTCCCCTCCCTCTTGAACCTCCCTCCCCATTCCACCCCTTTAGGTCACTGCAGTGCCCCGGTTGAGTTCCCTGAGTCATAGAGCAAATTCCCAGTGGGAAGCATGAATTCTTAACCACTGGATGGCCAGGGAAGTCCTTTGAAAAATTTTGCTAATGTATTTCACTCTGTGGCAGTAATGAGCCCTAGTCCTGTACTAGGCAGTGAGCACCTTGACGGCAGGACCAGTTTTGCTCAATATTTAACCCTCACATCAAGCAGTGTCTGGTACATGAGCTCTAAATAAATTTTTATGCAATCAACAAACACTACCTAAAAGGTATTTAATTTTTAAAAGAGGAATTTTATAACTGGCCCTAATTATCATTCCTGTTGTTTTAATTAACTGTCTATTTCTTAAAGGAGTTTTCTGGGGCTTATTATCAGGGACCCTGGGTCTAAAAGGCACAGCATTGGAAAGGGGAATTTTGTTCAGGATATTCTCTGAGATCTGTTGGTTGTCAGCCTGAGTCAGACCAGGAGAGAAGTGGTTATTTTAGAGTCAATCCTAGCATATGTTTTTTGGTGCCTGTTCTGTTGTGGAGAGCACTTGCAAACAATACTCAAGAGTGGTATGCCCAAATGGATCACTGGATTTTGTTACTTTATGGTTCAGCAGTAACGCACTGGCCTGCAATGCAGGAGATGCAAGAGATGTTGGTTCTATCCTGGGGTTGGGAAGATCCCTTGAAAGAGGAAATGGGAACCCGCTCCAGTATTCATGCCTGGAAAATTCCATGGACAGAGCCTGGTGAGCTACAGTCTATGGAATCACAAAGAGTCAGATCACAAAGTGACTGAGTGCATATACCCACATAGACACACACATGCAATATGAATAGGAACTAACACTTCATGGATACGGGCTATTAGTAAGAAAAAGAACCAAATGGAGGGGTGAATGGTGTTAGGTAAAATCAGTTTAAAGCATATGCCTGACATGGGGGAAGCAGGAGTACTATTTTCACATATGACTGAGCTTGCCTTTGGAGCGAACATCTATCATTTTTTTCTCCCTGTGGTTTTCCTTAGGCAGACTGTGCCTCCTGCCTTCTAGGTGGTCTGGGGGCAAGGGTGGGTTGTTAAACAGTCATCCCCTTTCTCCCCTCAACTCCATACAGTGGTGCATTTATATCCAGGGGAAATGGATTTCTGCCTCCTGGAAAATTTAATCCTGAGCCCAATGATGAATGAAGGGATTTAAGCATTACCAAAGAGGCACCCCACATGGCTGGCCATGACTTCCTGATTGAGATAGCTGGTCTAGTTTCAACCTTTGGGACTGCCTACTTCTTCAGCTTTTCCTTCCATTAATTCCCATTTGCTTAAATTAGCTAGATCAAGTTTATGTGGCTTGCAACCCACTGTAGTAACTGATGTCACACCTGTTTTCCAGATGAAGTGATTTAACCTAAGTCCCAACTCGTGGTCACACCAACTGCGAGCTGCTGCTCTCTCTTCCAGATGTTGGTGCAGCGTGAGTTTATAGTGCTCCTGGAGTGGAAGTAAAGAACATCTGACTTTTATCGAAGAAATGACTTCTCTTTCCCAGACGACTTTTCCTACCAAAAAGCTTATTCACGGGAGAAAAATATTCTCAATATACTTCTAGAAATAGTAATAAGTCTATGTTGATTAACTTAGGTTGAATTTATTTTAACTGTATCGTTTGCTCTACTGGAGCACCCTGGCAGGACAGAAGGGCTAAGCTGAAAATCCTAACTAAGTCCCTTAATGCTGCTGCTGCAGCTGAGTTGCTTCAGTCGTGTCTGACTCTGTGCGACCCCATAGACGGCAGCCCACCAGGCTTCCTGTCCCTGGGATTCTCCAGGCAAGAACACCGGAGTGGGTTGCCATTTCCTTCTCCAATGCAGGAAAGTGAAAAGTGAAAGTGAAGTCGCTCAGTCGTGTCCAACTCTAGCGACCCCATGGACTGCAGCCTACCAGGCTCCTCCGTCCATGGGATTTTCTAGGCAAAAGTACTGGAGTAGGATGCCATTGCCTTCTCCGAATTCCATTAATAATCTTATGTAATTTTAAAGAAAAAGCTGCAGGCAAACAGCAAAAAAGGACTTTATTCATTTATAACATCATTTTGTAAACAATCACACTGTGCATTTTGAAATTCAATAATAACAAATTTTTTTCTATGGATTTATAGCAAACCCTATATAAAGTCAATGAGTTAAGACAAGAGTGAAGATGAATAGGGAGGAATAATTTCCAAAAACGTTAAATTACAGCACTTGATACAAAGACAGATAACCATCTGTACCATAAAAATTTACATGCCACAAAACACTCACTTATAATTTTAAATATGCAGTAAAACACATTTATTAAAAAAAAAACCATCAACATTAACTTTTTTATAAACCAGTGACTCAGAGGAATACTTATTAAAACTTACTAAAAATCAGTAAATATTGCAACTGAGGTAAAAATTTATAAGTAAACAAAACTATCATTTATAAGGGCCAAAGGTAAACCGAAGGGCAGATGACACTTTCTGACGACTCTGTCTACTCCTTGATGTTCTGAAGCAGTTTCAATAAATGGGACTCAATAACCTGTTGAACTAAAACAGACAGGTGATCAAGACTACAGCACGCTCATTACAAAATTTTAAAAACTATCAAATTCAACTTAACCTCACCAACTTTTTCCTAAAATAATTTCTAATTAGGATATACTCATAGTTCAAGGGAGATAAGATTACAATGCAATACATAAAACTTAGTCTATCACTGGCTTTAACAGTTGTTCAAGTTATTGGATTTTTCTGTTTTGGGTTTCTAAATTTTGGAACTGAAGAAGAGTCCAGAATATAAGGCTGTTCTTATATTTCTCTGTTCTAAGGAACAGAGACAGGGCAACTATCAAGCATTGTTTAAACAGTGTGCTAGGAAATATTAAACAGATCTGTAAATAGGTGTGCACTTATCCTCCAGCAACTATTGTTTGGGTGGGTGAAAAGTAACAGTAACAAACTCATTTCTAGACTTTGTAGGAATCAGTTGATTTTACCCACAATTAAAAGTATATGTCAGGAGTTAGGATAACATACGTGTTCCATGACTGCAAGTGGTGAGAACAGTCTGGACCACTGGCTTCTATTATCACAGAACTTTACTAAAATGGAACCTGAGAATTCTAAAACACTTACCACTTCTATAGCCCAGGGCTACAGCTAGATCCATAGAATTATACCCAGAGTCAGTTTCAATTGTTGGGTCAGCTCCATTTTCTATACCAAAATAGAAACATCTACATAAACAAAATGAACACGTGGATGTGTCTGTCTATGGTGGCTCATGTGCAAATAGCGGGACAGCTTTTTTGCAAATTTGGAGGGTATTTTCTGGATGGTCTGACAGAGTACAGGAAGGGCACAGAATTCACTCTGGTGGGTCAGAGGGAAGACACTTTAAACATACAGGCATCCTCTAGAGCAACTGAAACTAATACACAACCACCGATAGAACTTCGGCTTAAAGACACTGTAGGTAGAGAAAAGAGAAAAAAGCCACGGGTTCACATGTGAGCTCTGAAAGCAAAGCAGCAAGAACAGACGCTGTGACTGCAGGCGTGCGGTGTGCTGGGGCTGGGGCTACATGAAAGCCTCAGGGAAGGGGTGCTCCAGGGTGCATAATATGGCAGGGGCAGCTCACAATTCTCGTGAGGCAGCTTGTAAAAAACCACATCTTCACGTGGCATTTTCTCAATGTTTCCACTTTGCCTGCTTACCTAAGAGCATTTTTACACATTTCACATGATTTCCGTGTACAGCGTAAAGCAAAGGTGTCCCTCCATTCTGGGGGAAAAAAACAGGTGATTTAGCTTTTCAAGGATAAGATTCAAATAATTTAGTGCTGCTGTGTGAAGCTTTACTAAGAATTGGGCATGTAAAAGTAGTTTAAGCTAATTTAAAAATTTTGTGAGGAATACTTAAATCAGAATTAGGACAGTAACTTTTTCTTCTAGGCGTTTCATTAACTAAAGGTATTCTTCTAAGTGTTTAATAAAATATAGTTTCCCAAAACCCAAAAATCAGTATTATAGACTCACCCAATCATATTCATTTACATCAACTCCACAATCCAGCAGCATTTTGACAATATCTGTGTAGCCCTTGCTACAGGCCAATGACAGAGCACTTTCTCGACCTTTTCCTAAAAGCTGAGGATCAGCGCCCTGGAGTGGGAAATGGAGAGAAAAGACGTCTCAGTTTTTTGAAAATAAGAATATTGTTACTTTCGTCAATAATAATTATAGGTCAGGTAACGTTCTGGGGTTAACACAGTACTAACACAAACGTCTACTCCTGGATGCTCCGTTATCAAGGTCATCTGAAGGTCTTCCTTTCTCCCTCTACCTGGATCCTAACTGTCTTGCCACTTGGAGCCAAATTATATCTTCTCCAAGAAGCTTCTCTTACAGACTTTTTCCCCATTGTGCTGGGCATTCACTTCTCTCTCACTGCTTCATGAATGACTACACTTGCCTATTTAACTAGATCTGAGTTCCACAAGAATATGAAGAAGAGCATGTAAACTTTCTTGTTTTTGATCCTCTGCCATTACATCTAGCTGGCTGGAGATACAAAAACTACTATATACTTAACTGAACTTGAATAACTGTACATATACATTGTCTGCGGGGTTTTCCTTACATTCTGAAGTAGAAACTCTACCACAGCTATTTGCCCGTGTGCTGCAGCCCACATCAGAGGGGTAAATCCTTCTTCGTCCGTGTGGTTGATAACATTTTCTATTTAAAAGAAAAGCAATTTTTGTGATCTAATTTAACAACCACATATTAATATTGCTATGAAAATACTGGCATTCTAAAAAGGTGACTGTTACTCAATGAGGTTCATACTGTGCTGATTTGGGTTCACTGAACTACTGTGTTTTTGCAATTTTCAGTCTGAATGTATTAAAATATGGCCTCAATGTACATAGCTGAGTTCAAACAGTACATTATTAAAACTATAAACTACTGGATACAACATAATGCTAGGTACAGGACAGTCCGTAGAACACCGGACTCAGAATCAGGAGATCAGAGTTTGAATGCTGACTGTCGCTTTCCGGCATATCATTTAATTTCTTTAACATCCAGAATAAGACCTTGCTCATCTCAATGTAAAACTGGGAGGATCACAATAAAAATTAGGCTAATGATAGCCCTTAGCATTATATAAATACATATTATAGAAAGTCCAAGATCTTTTTTTTTTAATTTTATTTTTAAACTTTACATAATTGTATCAGTTTTGCCAAATATCAAAATGAATCCATCACAGCCAAGATCTTATTAAAGCTATTTTTACTCACCAGTTAACATTGCTGCCTTTGAATTTTCTCAAATTTTTGGTATCATAATGTGAATGAAAACTCAATCACTTGAAAAACAGTTTTACGCAATTCTACCTCAAAACCAATTTTGCTCCCTAGACTCAGTCTACTGGGTCCACAGTTTCGTCCCTAAATTTATTTAGTATATTGAGAATAAGATCTTCATACACTTATAAACAAACAAAAGATAAAATAAGTCTTTCTTATAAAAGAATGACATGATTCTAAATGATGAAATGAGCCTTTCTTATAAAAGAATGACATGAGTAAAAAAACCACTCTTTAATCATATGCCCTGCGTTCAACTGATAATATTGGGACAATTGGCTAGTGTTTCGAAAAATGAAAACAAGAGTAAAACTCCATCTTTACCTCATTGCACCAAAACATGTTCCACGTAGGTTAAAGAAATGTAAAAAAGGAAACCACAGAAATTCTAGAATAAGGCATGAGTGAATTTATTTATAAACTTGGAGTAGGAAATCGTTTCTAAGCAAGATATAAAACTCAGACATCACAAGGATAAAAGTTTACCACTTAAAAATGTTAAGCTTTTGTTTGAAAATATAAAGTCAAAGGAAAAATGGGAAACGGGGGAAAAATGATATGCAACATAAGCAAAAAGTGAACTTCTTTAATTTAGGCAGGAGCTCATATAAATCAATATAAAACAGGCAGTTCACACAAAAAGAAATTCAAATAGACCATAATTTAAAAAAGGCAAACAAAACCAGCATGAAATACCATTTTTCACCCATGAGATTAGCAAAGATTTAAATCTGATAGTATTCCATGTCAGTGGAGTTATGGGGAAGCAGAAACTCTAACTCTGGTGTGAGGATAGGGCAAGCATCTGGTTACATATATATATAAATTCATGCACCTTTTGACTCAGTAAATATACTTATAGGAATTTACCCTATGGATATACTTCAAAACAATGCCAATGATATTGTTAAAATAAAAACAAACTGGAATCAACTACTACCAGGGGGACTCATTAAAAAATAAAGACATAGCATGTACACATGCAATACAGTGCAAAACCACAGACCTATTAAAAAGGAATGAAACAGATCTTTGTGTGTTTACATGGGTGAAAAAAAGTGTAATGCACTGTGTATATTTTTTTTTCCAAAAAAGCACATACATATTCTCACATATAGCCCCAAGTATAAATAGAAATATTCTCCAGAAAAGTCTTCTGAAAATGTAAGAAACTTACAGTGCGTGCATTTGGAGGAAAGGCTAGGGTGGTAAGTGAAGCTGTAACTGCTATACATGACATTACTATTTTTAAAATAATCTATTATTATTATTTAAATAATCTTTTTATTATTTTTTAGATTATTACTTTTTAAATAATCTATTGGGTTATCTGCCTGGTGAGATTATACAACCATTTCTTTTTTGTTTTTATACTTTCTTGTATAAAATAAAATAACAAATCTGACAAATCCTATTAAATTTGTTTTAAATACATTCTTAAAAACAGGCTAGTACCTTGCTCGATTCGAGTAGCCAGGTAGAGCATCTCTCCCTGGGCAGCCAGCTGGTGAACAGATAAAGCTGAAACAATACCATAAAAAAGTTTCACATGTATCTGTAGGGTACACTACCATCATCTCATTGTTTATGTTCATGTAGCAATTTTCTTCTCCAAAACACAATCCCTGGGTTGGGAAGATCCCCTGGAGAAGGGAATGGCTATCCACGGCAGTATTCTTGCCTGGAGAATTACATGGACAGAGGAGCCTGGGTCCACGCGGTTGCAAAGAGTCAGATACCACTGAGTGAGTAACACTTTCACTTTTCAACTTAAAATATAGCCTAACATTTGCAAATGTCAGCATTATCTTAAACATATAAGAGTCTGAGAATTGACTCATATATGTTTAAGGCAATTCTGACAGCTGCAAAGTGTTATTGTCAATGAATATGCAAATTGACAATTATTAACAATTCAAACTGTTACTGATCTTATCAATTAAAGAAATGGTTTAGGTACTTAATTTTTAAAATCTCTCTTGGAACTTTCCTGGTGGTCCAGTGTCTAAGATTCTGTGCTCCCAATGCAGGGGGCCGGGTCCAATCCCTAGTCAGGGACTAGATCCTGCCCCAACTAAGACCTGGCACAGACAAATAAAAATAATAAATAAATAAAAAGTTTAAAATCTCTCTTTGTCCAAGCTTATAAGGAAGTTGGGTTTAAAAGACTCTTGTGTTTTAATTGACTGAATTCCTTTAAGTCCCAAATATTATTTCTTGAAATAATGGGTATTTCTTAACTTTAGAAGAAATGAGGAAATAAATGAAAAACTAGCCTTGAGAGTAAATTCTTGAGTGCAGACCTAGCTCTGGCTAATTAGCTGTGGGAGCCTGGAGAGCTGATTAAACATTTTCGTCTGTATCATGAGGGCTGTGAACCACATGATATCCAGCTGTTTTTTTTTAAACTCAAAAACGCTATGGTTTTGGGGAATTCCCTGGTGGTCCAGTGGTTAGGACTCAGTGCTCTAACTGCAGGGGCCTGGGTTTGATTCCTGGTTGGGGAACTAGGATCCCTTAAGCCTCTCAGTATGGTTAAAAAAACAACTATAGCTGGAATATTTTAAGGTAATCTCTTTATTTTAAAACAAAGCCAAACAGGCACAGTTATATCATAGCTCACTTTAAAATCAGTATCACTCAATCCTTGACTTCAGGTGATATGACTGGGTGGCCTTAATACAGAAAGGAAAGCAATTGGGAGCCATATGCAAATTTACATAAATGTCAAAAAAACAAAAATCGCCCTGAGGTGGAGTTAAAAGTCCATGAACTCTTTCTAGCTTACCTGTCACAGGATATGATTCAAAATCTGGAAGGATAGAATGTTTCCGAAATAAAGACATATATTTCACCATGCTTTAGAATATAGATACATTTACCTTATATTCTCAAATACAGTTCCTAACATCAAACTGCTGACTGGTTTTCTCTCATTAAGAAATCTGAACTATATAGAGTATTTTCTAACTTATACAGAAAATCTTCATTTTATTTCTTTTAGAATAATTCTACATTTTAAAAATTGTAAATTCAAAGTTTTTAAGAGGTGGTTTCATATTCATATTATATTTTGATTAAAAATTATATTAGAGATCACTCAGTTTTTACTACAAATCACTTGTTGATAGTGATCTAGTGTACAAGTAAAACCCACTCCAAGAACACAAAAAGACAATGTCTTGCTTTGCCCAAAGTTCAGAATAACTCATTTTTTATAGTTTCATAATTCATTTTTTACTATAGTTTTTTATTTAACTTTTTACTATAGTTTTTATAGTAAAACTATGAAGGTTTTAAGAATTAAAGTTTCAATCCATTCTCAACAGAGAAACATAAAACATGATATATTTGAATATGTGATAATATGTGAAAGCTTTAAATTACTAAAACTATCAGGATATCACTTATGCTTTCCAAAACAGGATATGCATTTAATGAAAATAATGTTTCAAAGCCAAACTCTTGAAACTATTACATTAGCAATAACAATATTTTCATACAGCAGTGGGAAATACTTACAATTTGCTAACAGAGGTGTGGTTGAGACCTCATTTCCTCTGTGTTTGTTGGTTAAAGTAGTTGACTGCTTTATGGGTGAGAAGTGCTTTGTTGTAGACGGAGTGTAGACATGCCTTACTTGAATTCCCGGAGAAGGAGATGTATGGATATTGCATTCAGCTAAGTAAAATTAATTTAAACACATTAAAACAATATTTTAACAACAAAGCATTTCCAAGTTCTACGTCAATGTTTACATTAAAAAATACAACACGTATAATATCTTCAACTGGTTCTGAAGTGACATTATTTTTTGCCATAAAAAATTTGTACTAGTAAAAGTTCCAGAAAAAAAATCAATATTAAGCTTGAGCAATATTATCCAGAGAGGTTTATTTTACTCAATAGATGGTTATAAAAGTAAATCTACAGTGTGATGACAGATTTCACTGCATTAAAGCACAAGAAGCTAATGCCAATCACATATTCATGGAATTAATTCATTTATAAAAGGCACATATAATTTTTTTCTCCTATAACTTTAAAAGGTACAATAAGAAACTTTAGTAGAGAATTTGTAAGTAAACAAAGGTCAAGCAAGAAATAAAAAAATCAACATGTACTTATGGACATTATATAACATGAAATTATTTAATTCTGGTTTCTGTAAGATTCTAGAAAACCATATTAAAAGGTGACTTCCAAACTCTCTTCCCAAACGAAAATTTCATGAACAGAAAGGAAAAAACAAACAAACAAAAACAAAACAAATGCAGGTATTTATACCATAACTTTCAACCTTTAAATAGGACAGATGCCACCTCCAGGTCTGAGTTAACTTGATCTTGAATATTTTTACTATCCTCTTCATTTAAGGACTTCACAAACCGAGAACAGACATTCATATCAAATCGGTTAGGCAGTATGAACTTCATTCCCATGGCAACACCCTGGGCTGATCCTTCTTCTGCACTGGAGTCCGGCTGATGTTCTATTTTAATGTCTGGCATGCCACTTAGACTGTAACTGCTTGGACACTCTTCCACTATCAGCTGCGCTCCAATATCCAGATTTGCTGATGTGGCCATGATTTCAACTGAGTTTCAACAGTTAAAACATTTCTTCATGATTTCCTCTTGGTTTTAGAAGAATGGTATACTATATATTCTTTGAATTTGGGTATTAAAACATCTGAAAGAAAAAAAAGTATATCAACTTAATGTACAGAAAATAATCATTTTCAATCACATATGCAAACAGTGCTCTTAGAAGCATCGATAGATAATAAAAAGCATAGTGTTCAAAGGTAGAAAAACCTGGGTCTGAATCCAAGTTTCACCATTTATCAGTTGATGTGAATCTGTGTAAGTTCCTCAACCTCTCTAAGTCTCAGTCTCACTTGTAAAATGGGGATATACCAATAATCTCACAGGATCTTGGCAAAGATCAGATGAAATACAGTAACATTTTCACCTCCATTACTAGGTCCCAACAAACTGTACTTACCCTTCCCTTCCCTTTCCTATTCCTGAACACTGCTAACTGGATTTTTTAAAAATCAGGCTAACAACAAAAATAAACTTTTCATGTAAAAAATATTAACCTCTAATCTGAGGTTCATTTTTCAACATGCTGTTTATAACTTGCTCTCAGTTTGAATTTAAGAAAAGGTAGAATCCATTTGTACACAAATAGATCAGCAACTACAGTATCCTTGGTTCCTGAGTAGTCAAAGGCTTTACAAAGTCTTGGTTATGATAACTGAAGACATATTTATTAATCAGTTTTTGTTCAGATCAAGTGTTAGCAACTTAATACAGGCTTTTATTAATATGAAAAATGACAATTTTCATTTTTATGAAAAATAGAAAATAGATTATGAATTGGTTTCCTTTGCTTTAGCATCTCTAGGATATTAAGATTTAAGTATAATTTTGGGCCCCTATCTTTGTAATAAGTATTAAGAAATAAGGATTAATGATTTTTATCCAAATATTGTCAAGACATAAACTCAAAAAATGTGAATTCTCAAAATACAGGTTATAAGCACATCTGTTACTGAATCATTTACCACTGTTTTAAATGAGTTTCAGTAAGGTAATGGACCTTTCCTATGGACCTCAATATATATAATCTGAAGAGAAATTTCATTTTTGTACATAAATTTGCTTCTAAAAAAATAACTCCAAGATATATAATTGTCATAGATATATAGTCACTGAGACAGGAAGAAAATAAATAGCATCCAGTTAATTTTTTCATAATCTTTCCAGTGGCTCACTTGTAAAAAATTCGCCTGCCAATGCAGGAGATGTGGGTTCAATCCCTGTGTCGGGAAAAAGGAAAAGGCAACCCATTCCAGTATTCTCGCTTGAGAAACCCCATGGACAGAGGCGCCTGCCAGGCTGCGGTCCACGGAGTCGCAAAAAGAGTGGGACAGGACTTAGGGACGAAACAAAACAATTTTATCACGTTAAGGCTTACTGCCTCTTAGAAATTTTGAGTGTGCAAGGTGTTTTAAAGTTGTAATTAATTGGAACTAAAAGAGGATCACAGTGAAGTAAAAGTTGGCAAATCATACATTTTACAGATAGCCCCTGTTTACAGTTTTAAAACATCTTCCGAGATTTTTATAACAATCCTTTTTATGTTTTTATTTAATTTTTATAACAATCCTTTGAGTAGTCAGGGTAGGTAATCATAATCGATGTCCACCGCAGAGAACAGGGAGCTCATGACTCCCATCACTCCGTTCATTAAAATAAAAAGCAGCACTAAAGCAAAAGAAACCAATTCTTTCTAAACCAAGTGGAAATAGAATGCTTATCTTGGCACCAGTCTAGAGAGGAGGAGAGGCAAAATTGACCGGGTAAGCCATAATTTTGAAGTATAAGAAAAGAAGGGGCGGGGGGGGGGGGTGACGATCCAGAAGAGGAGGCGATGAGAAAAAAGAGGTAAAGCTAGAATCACCTCAACCAGTCAGAGCCCAGGGAGAAGGGGAGAGCGGCCCTAACGAAATAAAATGGCCAACTGGGTTATTCCCCAGTGGGTGCTAATAACAGGAACCCCCCGCCCACCGTTCTTCATCCTGGAGTTGCCCTACGAGGAAAGGAAGGCGCTATGAGAATGATGCCTCACAGGCGACAGGTGTCCCGGCGTCCCAGGACAGGAACCCGCTGGAGGGGAGACTGTGGCAGGGAGGGAAGTCTCGTTCTGTCGCCACCCGCCAGCTCTGCCCGAAAAAACTCCCAGCGCGGCTCCGGCACGGCGGGCGGAAACTCTGGCTCAACCGCGGCGGGCCGGCCCCGGCAACAGGGACCGGAGGCTGCCCGGGTCGGGGCGCAGGGCCTGGCAACCACTCTCGACAGTCCACAGCGAGTCGGGCCTCTCCATCTGCGGCCAGAGTCACTGCAAGACCCCAGCCAAGCCCCGGCTTGTTGTGATCGCGACGTCACTTCCGATTTCTGCTTTCGGTTTCCGGCCAAAAAGCGTTCGGCGTCGTTGCAGCCGAGAGGACTTCCAGGTATTTTCCCGCCGCTGTGCTGCGCGATCTTTACGATCCCAGTAACTACAGAGATAGCGTCATTTCAGCCATGGTTCTGGGTCTATCGCCTGGCCTTGGCCTCGCGCTCTGGCCACGCCTCCTCCTCCACCATAGCCCCGCCCACCGGACCCTCCCCTGCGTCACCCAGGCTGCGTGTGTCTCGGGAGCCTGCGCCCTGACGTCACCTTCGTGCGACCCGACGGGCTCGTCTGTTCGCGGCGTGTTTCAGGGGTTTCTTACAGTATCCACGTGATCTTCTGCATGGTCTCCTCCATAGTCAGGAAGGGGACTGGCGGAGTCCAAGAAATTCTTGACGCTGGAGTCTCGGCGGACCGTCCGGGCTTACGGAGGTAAAGGGGGCTCCTAATGAAGGTACCCCAGACTCACATCAGGCCTTCCTTGCTATCTAGCATGTTTCCCTGGGGCTTCCCGGTCTCCGCGGAGTGGCTAAACTCCTTAAGCAACCTCTCAGGATCCTCGCAATTTACTTTCGACCTAGATTTTCCTCCTCTACGGTCACTCTCCACTTCTACTGTCCACCATTATTAGTCCCTGGAGTCATCCACACCCTTTCAAAGTAGTAGGCAGATTTCCATCTCTGTCTTTGCTTATGTGGTTCTCTCAGTTTGCAGTGCCCGCTCTTATTAAGTGGTTAATTGGTTTCAATATTATTCTAAAGGCCCAACTGAAATGCACACTTTGAATGTTTCTGGTAGCCTCCCAGTTAAAGTCTCGTCTGAGCGTTTTGTTTTCTGTATATTACTTATAGCATACTTTTGGTGTTCTGCCTTGTGATGTAGTAGTACCTAGTTTTCATTCAGGCCCGGTTTTTTCAGCCTGTTACCACTCTCTGATTGTTTTCTTCCTGTTCATTTTCACGTCACTTCTTGCATCCGTGCTTTTACACCGTCTTGCTTCCCCTCTCCTGCCTCTGATGCTGTTCGTCACTTCAATCTGGCAAACCACTGTAAAGTACTTCTTTCAAGGCAGTTATGTTCTCCATCGCCTATATAGTTGACTCTCGAACACTGCGGTGAGGTAGCTTTAGGGGCCCTTACTTTCTTGGGAGGGATAACTTACAGTGGACTCTCCGTGTATGGGATTCCTCCACATCCTGGGCTCCACTTGTGCTTTCAACAAGCCGTAATTCTGTATTACTGTGGTATTTACTGTTGAAAAAAAATCTGCTCTAAGCAGACCCACACAATTCAAAACTGCTGTTCAAGGGTCAGTCGTGCTCTAGTGAGGGGCTAAGGCCCACAGACAGGCTAGATCTGGCCCACTGTCTGTTCTGGGGTCGTCAGTGAGCCACGTGTGTTTTTTATAGATGAACATTTGTGATTTGTTTGATGATGGGTATGTGCTAAGTGGCTTCAGTTGTGTCTCACTCTCTGTTGCCCTATGGACCTTGGCTCCCCAGGCTCGTCTGTCCATGGGGATTCTCCAGGCAGGAAGACTGGAGTGGGCTGCCATGCCCTCCTCTAGGGGATCTTCCCGACCCAGGGATCGAACCTGAGTCTCCTGCATTTCCTGAATTGACAGGCAGGTTCTTTACCACTTTGCCACCGGGGAAGCCCTATTTGATGACAGGACACATCATTCAAAGTCCATGTAACTTTCTCCCCCTTCTCCAAAGAGTCTCTTTCATTCATAAACAGAATATCATACTTACAGTTATTTGGGGGTAGCTTGTTAGTAAAAAATTTGGAATTTTTTCTTTCTTGGTATGTAAGTAACTACATAATATCCTCCATTTTGCCTGCTGGCCTACAAAGCCTAAAATATTTATTCTTTGGCTTTTTACAGAAAAACTCTGTGGACTTGTGCTTTATAGCAGTGTTCACACCACTCATGGTTTTAATTTTGTTTCCCATATAACCCAGCACAATGCTTCCTTTTGTTCCTTTCACGAATATTTATTTGAAACTCAAGTGTTAGTCGCTCAGTCACATCTGACTTTTTGTGATTCCATGGACCGTAGCCCACGAGGCTTCTCTGTCCGTGGGATTCTCCAGGCAGGGACGCTGGAGTGGGTATAGTCATTCCCTTCTCCAGGGGATCTTCCCAGCCGAGGAATTGAACCCACATCTCTTGCATTGCAGGCAGATTCTTCACTGTCTGAGCCAGGGAAGCCCCCATCGGGCAGTTGTTTTTAGTCTTCCAGACATAAAATGTTCAGTTTCAGTTCGGCCCCTCAGTCATGTCCGACTCTTTGCCACCCCATGGACTGCAGCATGCCAAGCCCCTGTCTATCAACAACTTCTGGAGCCTGCTCAGACTGATGTCCATCGAGTCAGTGATGCCATCCAACCATCTCATCCTCTGTCATACCCTTCTCCTGCCTTCAATCTTTTGCAGCATCAGGCTCTTTTCCAGTGTGTCAGTTCTTCCTATCAGGTGGCCAAAGTATTGGAGTTTCAGTTTCAGCATCAGTCCTTTCAATGAATATTCAGAACTGATTTCCTTTAGGACTGACTGGTTTGACCTCCTTGCAGTCCAAGGGATTCTCAAGAGTCTTTTCCAACACCACAGTTCAAAAGCATCAATTCTTTGGTGCTCAGCTTTCTTTATGGCCCAGCTCTCACATCCAGACATGACTACTGGAAAAACCATTGCTTTGACTAATGGGGAAAAAGGATCATTATGATGCCATATGTTTATATGAATTGACAGAAATACAGTCAAGTAGATTTATAAAAGACAAGCCTGTAACCTAGCTAAGGAAGTCAGAGGTTTCCTGGAGGATGTGATTCTCAAATATTAAGTGATAAATAAGAGGTAGGTAGAAAGAGATCATTCTTGCCAGAGAGGACAGATGAAGACAGATACTGAGACAAGGAAGAGCATGGTGTGTTAAGTGAGTAAAAAGAAGTGAAGCTGGAAAGATAAGCAAGGGCAAGATTACAGAGGGCCTTAATTCTGTTTGAAGGAGCTTGCACCTTCTTTTCTGGGCAGTTTTGGGCTTTGTAGCAAAAGCTAGATTTGCATGGTAGTTCGGTAACTCTGACAGCTATTTGGAAGACAGACAGAGTCAGGGAGACCTTATATTGCACTATTTCAGTAGTTGAGAAGATGTGAATTAGAGCAGTCTAACTAGGTGGGGTGGACATTATGGAGTTTAGAAAGATTTGGAAGGTAAAATCAGCAGCTCTTGCTAAATATTATATGTTAGAAGTGAGAAGGAACGACAAGTTAGGACTGATTCAAGATTCCCAGCTGGTGCCAATTACCAGCTGAAATGAAGAGTCTCAGAGTATATGAAGGCACTGACCATGTCTGTTTCACTCAGCATTGTGCCACAGTGCCCAGAACAGTGTGTTACTTTGTAAGTACTTCAGTGAACAGAATAGTTTCCCTTTTTTAAATCATGAATTGCCATGTTTCATCAAAGCCTTTAAAATATGTTGCACCTGTGTATTTTGGTGTTACAGTGTTTTCAGACTTGAGAATAGATGAGTTGCTCCACTGAATTATTCCCCTGTTGCAAATAAATGGTTCTGGAAAGACATTTCAGCTTAATTACATGTTAGTTAAAAGTTTTAATTAGTTGTTGTATGGCAGAAACCTGCACAACATTGTAAAACATTTAGGTAAAGCTATTGTAAAGATCCTATGGTATGTGAAGAAGTTTATGCAAAGAAACACTCTTCATGTTGTGAAAAGTTATTTTTTAAACCTTAGATTTAATAAAACAAATGTGGAATTATAAAAGCTTTCAGTTCAGTTCAGTCGCTCAGTCATGTCCGACTCTTTGCGACCCCATGAATCGCAGCACGCCAGGCCTCCCCGTCCATCACCATCTCCCGGAGTTCACTCAAACTCACGTCCATCGAGTCAGTGATGCCATCCAGCCATCTCATCCTCTGTCGTCCCCTTCTCCTCCTGCCCCCAATCCCTCCCAGCATCAGAGTCTTTTCCAATGAGTCAACTCGTTGCATGAGGTGGCTAAAGTACTGGAGTTTCAGCTTTAGCATCAGTCCTTCCAAAGAGCACCCAGGGCTGATCTCCTTTAGAATGGACTGGTTGGATCTCCTTGCAGTCCAAGGGACTCTCAAGAGTCTTCTCCAGCACCACAGTTCAAAAGCATCAATTCTTCGGTGCTCAGCTTTCTTCACAGCCCAGCTCTCGCATCCATACATGACCACTGGAAAAACCATAGCCTTGACTAGACGGACCTTTTTTCGCAAAGTAGTGTCTCTGCTTTTGAATATGCTATCTAGGTTGGTCATAACTTTCCTTCCAAGGAGTAAGCGTCTCTATTTCCCAGGCAGTGATGGGACCAGATGCCATGATCTTCGTTTTCTGAATGTTGAGCTTTAAGCCAGCTTTTTCACTCTCCTCTTCGCTTTCATCAAGAGGCTTTTTAGTTCCTCTTCACTTTCTGCCATAAGGGTGGTGTCATCTGCATATCTGAGGTTATTGATATTTCTTCCTAGAATTTCATTTCAGAATTGTTTTATTTGTGTTTTCTTTCTTAAGTTTAAGCCTTTTAAAATCAACTAACTTAATTTTAATCTTCTACATCAGAAGCTTTTAAATTTAATTTTATTCGTCTACATTAAAATATCAGCTCTGCTTTCTTCTTGGCAGTTTTAGGCTTTCAGGAAGTCAGGTCCCTAGTGAAGTGAAGTCGCTCAGTCGTGTCCAACTCTTTGTGACCCCATGGACTGTAGCCTACCAGGCTTCTCCATCCATGGGATTTTCTAGGCAAGAGTACTGGAGTGGGGTGCCATTTCCTTCTCCATGGGATCTTCCTGAACCAGGAATCGAACCCGGGTCTCCTGCATTGTGGGCAGACGCTTTACCCTCTGAGCCATCAGGGAAGCCCCAGGTCCTTAGACTGTTTTTATAGATTAAATGTTGTTTTAAGTTTAATTTTAGGAAGCATTTGTATTTGCAGTTTCATGTTAATATTTTCTGTTGTTAATAAATGAATGTTCCAAGCCAGTGTGTTTCGCTCTGCTTTGGCAACTGGATGGCTGAGCCAGATTTATTCCCAAGTGTTGTAAATTGGTCAGTTAGGTGCGGGAACATTTGTGTGTAGTCTCTGCGTATAACTGAGCAGATAGTACACTATGGTAGCCCTGTTTTCTTCTTGTTTCCTTTAGATTGTCTCTTCTGTATTAAGGTTAAATGGTTATGATCACTGATCTATAAGCTACCGCACAACCTTTGGAAAAGACACAGAGTAAGAATCATAACTATATATAGGTTTATGAATAGTAGTAATGTGTATATAAAATATTTTTTTTTCAGACATAAGACAGTCACTTTAATTACACCAGTTTCAAACTAGTTACCCTTGGATAACAGTGCAATTATATGAAAGTATGGCTGGTTATAAGCCTGTATCAATCCAGACATATCCTGTGCTTGGTGAAAAAATCACCCAAGATACACTGTACTGGAACAACTATAAGGTAAGTGTAGACAAAATTAAGGGGGTGCTGTTTTGCATTTAATGCCAATTTCTCCAGCATTTGTAAGACTTTGGATATGCTAGTAAAGAGTTAATAACTAAAAATAATCTGTCAGTAGCTTATAGTTTGGGTAGAAAATTGGATGTCTGATTTTTTTTTCTTGGAATTATATAAAAATCCATATTCCTTAATCAGTTTAATAATACAGGTATCTAACACACAATAGATGATTAATCAATGCAAGTGAATTAAATTTTAGAACTTGAATCTCATATGAAAGAAGGTTTTAAAAAAACTTTTTTTCTTAATCTCAGGAGGAAGAGATGTAAAATGAATTCTTTGCTGTCTGAAAAGGCTAATTAAATGATTTTTCTTTATAAAAAAGATGATTGACTTAATAGAAAAATGGAAAGATGTTTGGATTGGAAAGTTTATAGGAAAGGAAATTTAAGTAGCCAATAAATATATTAAAAGAGCTCCAACTTCACTCATAATTGAATAAGTGCAAATTAAAACAATGATTAGATAATTATTGAGTAATAATTTAGATACCTTTTCATGTATAATGTTGACGCAAATGAAAAATTTTGATCATCATTTCTGCTTGAGGTAGGGAAAATTGGTGCAAACTTTTCAGAGGGCAATTCTGGCATTATCTCTTACGATAAAAATAACTTGTGGTCTTGTAAATTACACAGCTTGGAACTTCACCAGTGAATATACTCTCCAAAATTTGTGTATGTTATCCTTATGTGTAAAGATGCTCATTGAAGTATTATTTATAATATTAGAAATCTCAGAAAAACCTGTTTGTTAGTAGTGGACTGGTAAAGTAAGTTATGATATATCTTATAATGGATGGTAAAGCTATTGCTCACATGAAAAGTTAGCTAAGATATGTTAGTGAAAAAAAGGCAGGGTACAAAGTAGCCTGCATGGTTGTAACTGTGTTAATACTCTCTATTATTTTTCATTAAGACACCTGTTCAGATCAAGGAGTTTGGTGCAGTGTCAAAAGTGGACTTTTCTCCCCAGCCTCCGTATAACTACGCAGTCACAGCTTCTTCAAGGGTAAATGTAATATTTTTCTGTCACGTAGTTTATATTTACTGCTGTTCTTGAGCCATCTAGTAAAATGCTGTGTTTTTTATCTTGTTGTAGATTCACATTTATGGCCGATACTCCCAAGAACCTATAAAAACCTTTTCCCGATTTAAAGACACAGCATACTGTGCTACTTTTCGACAGGATGGTAGACTCCTTGTGGCTGGCAGTGAAGATGGTGGGGTTCAGCTTTTTGATATAAGCGGGAGGGCTCCCCTCAGGCAGTTTGAAGGCCATACTAAGTAAGAGACAGTTGTTTTGTTTTATTTTTTTATTGAAGTATAATTAGCATACATTCTGTTACTTTCAGGTGTACAGTATTTGTGTATATTGTGTAATGATTGTCACAATAAACCGGTTAATATCTGTCACCATACAGTTACAGATAGTTGTCTTTCTGTACATTTGTTGTAAGTTCTGTTGGTTTTACAGGCTTTGAAAGAAAGAGTTCTGTGACGATTATGTACCATTATTGACTTTATTTCCTGATTGTTCTAAGACAGCGTGCATAACTTGGTTCAGTCCTATGGTCCATTTTGATGGGGCTCATGAATTCCCTAGAATTTTTTGCAACATTTTAGGAAATGTGAGTTTCTCTGTGTAGACGTCCTATAGCTTTCGTTAACTTCTCAGTGAGTTTTGTGACCCCATTGAGGTTCTAAAGGCAACCTCACAACTGTTATGGAGAACTCAAGAGGCCTGGATTTAATATAAACAAATAGAGTTTGTTTTTTTGAAATCAAGTTGGAAGGTGGGATTTTTTTTTTCTACTTGTATTTGGTATTTTGCTTCTTAAAAATTAAACAGCCAAAGGCAGTTTTATAACTTTGTTTCAGGATTACCAATGTCATTGCTGAAATTTACTGTTGATTTTAAGTCTCAAAAAGTGTTTTTTATGGTATATTATCAGGATAGTCTTAGTTCATCAGTGAAATGTTTTAAATATAGTAGATTCATGGAACATGATTCTGCTTAGTGGCAAGTCTCCTTAGAATTTTTTAAAATCTACCCATTTTTAAATTTTTTAAATTAAAGTAACTTTGTGCCAACGTTTAGAACATTTAACTTTCCACTGAGCAGCAAAGTAGAAATGTTAACATATCAGAAAATATAATTTTAAGGCCATTGTTCAGTATTTTTATTAACTTCATAGTACCAGGGATATATACATTTTAAATTGGCTGGAGGATAAACATCTGTTTAAAGATTTTTAAGATTTTATTTTTCTCTCATGATTTCTCTCTACAATTACTTACTGAAAATGAGCTGCTTTTCTTGTTATTTAGGATGTTAGACGATACCAGAAATAATTTTTTCTTGTTTTTTGATATATTGATTCTTGATTTTTCAGAGCAGTTCATTCAGTAGATTTTACAGCTGACAAATATCATGTGGTTTCTGGGGCTGATGATTATACAGTTAAATTATGGGATATTCCAAACTCCAAAGAAATTCTGACATTCAAAGAACATTCTGATTATGTGAGGTGTGGATGTGCTAGCAAACTGAACACAGATCTCTTTGTCACAGGTTAGTGAAATCTTTTTCTTCCCTCTTGAAGTTGTTAAGTTTATTGATATACTTGGATGTTGCTTTGGGATTCTTTTTCAAAGAAATATGTATGTGTTTATCCTGTTGTTTTCTTTTCTTTTTCTTCTTTGGGGGATTGTTCTTAATTGTCCTCCACATGTGATTTGAAACATCGTGCTGTGGTTTTCAGAGCTCCCCCAGTGGTCGGGAAGCAGAGGTGATGCAGTCCAGTCGTCATGGGTGTCTGTGTCAGGCTCCCAGATGACTCAGTCGTCTGAAGGCAGGAATAGTTTAAGGTTCCATGCAGGTTAGTGTTTCAGAAACAGACAGTGGTAACAGAGGGTTTATAAGTACTGTATCTTGAGTATACATATGTCTTTTTAAAATTTCATGTAAGCCTTTTCTCCTGGTAAAGTTTTGTTTGAATATGCACACACATACATTTTTGTTTTAGGGTCGTATGATCATACTGTGAAGATGTTTGATGCACGAACAAACCAGAGTGTTATCTCTGTTGAGCATGGACAGCCAGTGGAGAGTGTCCTGCTTTTTCCCTCTGGAGGTCTTCTGGTATCAGCAGGTATTTCCTTTAAAAATTGTTTCACCAGTATTGTTTGTCTCGAGTCAGGTATTTCTTTGTCAGTGTGCACTTGAATCGCACATTTAGTTTTTTTGCTTAGACAGTTGACAAGTGGGATAGGTGAGCAGTTTTTATTTACTGAGTACCTACTGTGAGCCAGGCACTGTGCTTTTATTCTCTCCAGTCCCCTAGATGTGCTTAAAAGATAGTTTTCTCTGTTTTACAAAATAAAGACAAAGTTTTAAGTAATTTGTCCAAGAAAAAGTGGTAAGTAGCAAATCGGCAATCTCAGAATTTGAGAGCCTGTGTTGTGTACTTACCCAGAAATCCAGGTCGGACTCCTGCTGTTGTTCCTACATACAAGATCTGTAGCTGCTTTTGAAAACACAAGTTCTTTCAGATCTAGAATTAGGCTTCTCTCTTTTTATGTGACTCTTGATTGAAATGGCCTTACTCAGCAAAGAGCTGATAGTGCTGGAGGAGGAGATAACGTGGACTCAGAGTGGCCTCAGTGTATTTTTCGTCAAGTTGAAAGTGAGGTATTTTTTTCATTATTGTTCATAGTGCATTTTCAGATTTATAATGGAAGTAGTAAATTGGCTTTTTTCATTTGTTAAGTCAAAATTCGTGTGTTGGCATTAGAAGAATACATAGGTAGTGTATAGCTTTGCTTTGTTTTTTTGCTTAATTCTAAAATCCAAATAGAAGTTATCCCGTTTTATACTCTTTTCCTCATACCTATTTGATTTCAAAATAAGTTGATAATATTGTCAGAGTTTCTATTTTTCTTGCTGTTATTTTGAGAAATGGAAGTACGTACAAGTTGAACAGGGAGAATGGGTGTCTTTATGCCGATCTCCGTCTGTTGCTAATTAACTGTGTGACCTTGGGCCATCCCTTAACCAATATAGATAGATCTTGAAGATGAGAGGTCTATCTGACCACTGGGGGAGGTCAGTGGTTTCAAACTGTGGTCTCTTTCATGAGCTGCTGCCCGTGGGGAGACAGGGACTGAGAATTGGGGTCCGGGCCCTTTTTCACAGTCAGGATGGGTAAGACCTATGTCCCCACCAACCCCAGCTTCCTTGTCCCCTCCCACCCCTAGCTCTCCAGCCTCTTTTTCTGTTTTACCTGCTAGACTTTTGCTTAATACTTATCTGAAAGAAAAGATGCCATATTAAAAAATTTCTTTTTAAACCATTGGATTAAATTGCTTTTAAGAATGCTTCCAGTTCTTAGAGTAAAAGTTATAGAGAAGTTTTTCAGTTTTGTTGGGATTCACAGAATTTTTAGGAAACGATATCTTCGTTATTCTTTCCCATTTTTGTACAGAATTCCTTTGAAGAATGATTTTATGGTGCTTTTCAGTTGTTTTCCAAATTAAACTAATGATTATTTCTTTTTATAGGAGGTCGGTATGTTAAAGTCTGGGACATGCTAAAAGGAGGACAGTTGCTAGTGTCTTTGAAAAATCATCATAAAACTGTGACATGTTTATGTCTCAGCAGCTCTGGACAGAGGTTACTCTCTGGCTCACTGGATAGGTTAGCATTTTAATTTTCTTTCTTAATCATTCTTAGTGTGCATATGTTTACTGCTTGAAGAAATGTTATTTCTGCACAACTTGTGATAGCATTAATATGCTGCCAAATGATTTCCCTGAAAAAAATCTGTTGAGTTGAAAATAGTTTTGACCTTTCATTTATACAGAGCAAACTTATTTTCTCCCTTGATGTAATTTTTTGCTTTAATTTATATACTTCAGGAATTTATTGAATCATTTGAATATTCTTTTAAAATAATTGGTTATTCTGTAGTTTTCTTTTAAAATCATTATTGTATATTTTGAAATACTTATGAGTATGTGTATATATATTCTAGCTTATATTCTTTAAAATTTAAAACTTCGTATAAAAATTTCTGTGTGTTGTCTGGAAATTACATATTTCTAAATATTACTGTATTCAGTAAGCATTAGTGTTTCACCAGTTAATGTTCTAGAACAGTGCTCTACAACAGAAACACAGTCTGAGTTACATATGTAATTTTCAGTTTTGCCAGCCATGTTTAAAAGGTAAAATTAATAATATATTTACTCTAAAATATTATTTTAGTATGTAATCAGCATAAAATTATTAATGATAGACCGGAAACAAGTTCAGCCTCATATACATGCCCAATGATACTTTATGATTTAAGTGAAATATAGTTGTATTTAATAGAAAAATATTTTTATACTGCCTCAATTTTAAAATTAAGTAAAATAAATTCACTTCTTTTTCACTGCCCACATTTTAAGTGCTCATGAGCCATATGTGGCTAGAGCGATGACCCAGTTCTAGAGTTTACTTTCATTTATCTGTTGTTGCTCCTTTTATTTCCATATTTCTTTTTTCACTGTTATGTAAAGCCTTGGTTTTTCATCATATTTATTAAAAAGTATACATATTTTAAAAGCTAGAAAATACTTCTGATACAGAGGAACTTACCATGTAAATATAAAGCAAATTCCCTGCAGTGGTGTTAGTAGACAGTTTGGGACTTGATTTTTAGATGTGTCCCTTCAAAAGCTCCTGGTAAGTTAGCTCTGTTCATAGTAGTTCTCAACCCAGAGTGCCTTTTGTCCCTCAAGGGCTGTTCGCACTCTCTGTGGACATTTTCAGTTGTTGTCACAACCTGGGGGTAGAGTGTTCTTGGTATGTAGGGAGAAGAGGTCACAAATGCCACTGAAGATCCTGCAGTACACAGGACAGCCACCATTACGAAGAATTATCCTGCCCACAGTGTCAGTAACGATGAGTGAAGCTGAGAAACCCTGCTCTTTGACGTCAATGGACTTTGATGCTGTTTCTTTAGTTTCGAGTTTCATCTTCAGGAGACAGTGGTCTATCCTTCTGGTGGCTGGTTGAAGTGTTTATGCAAACAATAAAAAAGAGTTTGTTTTTAAAAGAGATTCAGTGATAAATTACTTTGTAACTAATGTTACTAATCATTTTTCTTCATTGTTGTATGTTTTAATATTCATATATTGAATTTTTAAAAACTAACTTTTTATACTCATTTCTAAGATGCTTTGTGACAAAGCTCTTTTTTTTCTTTTTTTGTTAGGAAGGTGAAAGTATATAGCACAACTTCCTACAAAGTAGTCCACAGTTTTGATTATACAGCTTCAATTTTGAGTCTTGCACTTGCAGTAAGTACTTTTAGCTCTTTTAGCTTTTTTTTTTTTTAAACTTTGACTAACCTTGCCTGTTAAATGAAACTAACGTGAAGTATTAAGGTTTATCTTCGCATTTGAATAAGTATTAGTTTCTTCTTATCACATTAGATAATTGGGTTAAGACAATGGCTGGAATATATGAGTTGTCTTAATAACTAAGCATGAATTCAGATTTAGGTCCTACTCATTGCACAACTCAAACTAACTGTAGTGTTGTATAGGCATTGTTAACACTAAGGGCAGGACCTGGAAAGTAGATAAGTCTCTCTTCAGCACATTTAACGCAAGGGTTAAATACTCCAAAAAGTCAGGTTGGCTCTCTAAGCCAAAAAACAAAAGGGCGGGCAGGGGGTGGGGGAGACAAAGGGGCAACAAAATGGAATGTCTCCTTTTCTTTGTTAACTGCTCTTTCTGGGGTGTTTAGTGTCCAGTTTCATGAGCTATTGAGGAGGAGGAATAGGTTTGAACACCTTATATAGAAATCTGAACTGGCAGTGGAAAAGAAGTTATGCAACGTTTTCTTGACAAGATGTTGGAAAGTCGTGCCGCCTCTGGGGCTCCCTGGTGGCGCTGGTGGGAAAGAACACACCTGCTAGCGCAGGAGACGCAGGAGACGAGGGTTCACCCCCTGGGTCGGGAAGGTCCCCTGGAGGAGGGCATGGCAGCCCACTCCAGTTTTCTTGCCAGGAGGATCCTGTGGACAGAGGAACCTGGTGGGCTATAGTCCAAAGGGTCACAAAAGAGTTGGACACGACTAAAGCAATTAGCATGGGTCCACACACGCATGCTACCACATCAGTCTTTTTCTAGGAGGAGAGTATGGGGAGAAATTATTTTGGAAATATTTCCCAAGATGTTATTAACTGTGTATTATTATACCAACTGGCAGTGATAATTTCCAAGTATAATTAAAAATGAAAATTTCTCAGCGGTGTCTGACTCTTTGCGACCCCAGGCCAGATTACTGCAGTGGTAGCCTTTCCCTTCTCCAGGGGATCTTCCCAACCCAGGGATAGAACCAGGTCTCCCTCATTGCAGGTGGATTCTTAACCAGCTGAGCCACAAAGGGAAGCCCGAGAATACTGGAGTGGGTAGCCTATCCGTTCTCCAGCAGATCCTGTCAAACAGTAGTATCTTAGAGGAATAAAAATGATTTTACTTTAACTTTTCACATAGGTCAGTCACTGTTAGGCAGAGAATCAGTATCCTAATGGAGCTCTTGATGAAAGTACGGACAAGTAGCAAGCACATTATAAATGGTATTTGGAAGAAAAAGCAAGGTGAATTATGAGTTCCTAATACACTAACTTACTTTTCTAATTGCTCTTAGCATGAAGATGAGACAATAGTTGTAGGAATGACCAATGGAATACTGAGTGTTAAACATCGGAAATCTGAAGCAAAGAAGGATTCGGTGCCCAGGAGAAGAAGGCCTGCATATCGAACTTTTATTAAGGGAAAAAATTATATGAAACAACAGGTATTTGTATATTTCATATGTATTTTTTACAGATGAAAGTTGTTAGAATAGCCAGGTTCATCCCTGCACATTACTGAAAAAGTGTAGTTCACCTGGCAGTTAGCTTCATTTTTTAACTTGATTTTACTTTTCTCTACTTCATATTTATCTCCAGATTGCTAGATTGGGGACATTAAATTAATAAGTAATGGGGATGTAACTGTCCAGTTTTCCCAAAACCATTTGTTGAAGAAACTGTCTAATGATACTTCTTAATGCCCTGAATCTTGGCAACATTACTATGCTCAGAACAGTGTCTTTCACACACTGTCTGGTTTGATCTTCTAAATAACCCTGAAAAAGAGTAGAGCCGATAATATCTCCATTTGACATCTGAGAAGATGGAGATACAAAGAAGTTCTGATTGATCCAGGATTTCTCTACTGGTACTAGGTGGTTGCTCAGATTCTTGTTTTCTCTTTCTACTCAGTCACTGCTTGCTATGTAAAGAGAGTTGCAGTGAGCAGTGTCTGCCCAGGATGGAGATGTTGTGTGTGGATCCCAAGTTAAAATCACAGGACACTAAGAACATGGTGATGTGGCAGATTGTACCGTTTTCATTTGATTGACTTCATGGGCTTATAACCCTTCTTTATGATAGACTTCGAGGACACTGTGGAACTATGATTATTTCGAATGAAACTATTTGGATATTGATTTTTCTTTGTAAATTTGCTTTTCAATGCAGGATGACATTTTGATCAACAGACCATCAAAGAAACATCTAGAATTGTATGACAGGGATCTGAAAAACTTCCGGATCTCTAAGGCACTTGACAGAGTCCTTGAGGTGAGTGAGTAAAGTGTGTGTGATTTTTCTTTTTGTAAAAACGTTTTTTTAGAGCAGTTTTAGGTTCAGAGCATGATTGAAGGGAAGGTACAGAGCTTTCCCATCTGCCATCTGCCCTGCACATGCAGAGCCTGCGGGGTGCATTTGTTGGAACTGATGAACCCACAGGACATTATTTTTAACTTTTATAATTATTTTAGCTGCACTGGGTCTTCGTTGCTATGTAGGGTTTCTTTAGTTGTGACAAGTGAGGTCTTCTCTCTAGTTACGGTTCACGGGAGTCTCCTGGTGGCTTCTTTTGTTACGGAGCATGGACTCTAGCCTTGATGTACTTTTGTCTGCAACCAATTGGACCACTTCTTGGCAAATAGGTGGGGAAACAATGCAAACAGTGACAGACTTTATTTTCTTGGGGTCCAAAATCACTGCAGATGGTGATTGCAACCATGAAATGAAAAAGACACTTGCTTCTTGGAAGAAAAGCTATGACCAACCTAGACAGCATATTAAAAAGCAGAGACATTACTTTGCAGACAAAGGTCCATCTAGTCAAAGCTATGGTTTTTCCAGTAGTCATGTATGGATATGAGAGTTGGACTATAAAGAAAGCTGAGCACCAAAGAACTGATGCTTTTGAATTGTGGTGTTGGAGAAGACTCTTGAGGGTCCCTTGGACTGCAAGGAGATCCAACCAGTCCGTCCTAAAGGAAATCAGTCCTGAATATTCACTGGAAGGACTGATGCTGAAGTTGAAACTCTCCAATCCTTTGGCTACCTGATGCGAAGAACTAAGTCATTTAAAAAAACCCTGATGCTGGGAAAGATTGAAGGCGGGAGGAGAAGGGGATGACAGAGATTGAGATGGTTGGATGGCATCACATATTCAATGGACATGAGTCTGGGCAAGCTCCTGGAGTTGGTGATGGACAGGGAAGCCTAGTGTGCTACAGTCCGTGGGGTTGCAAAAGTTGGACACAACTGAGCAACTGCACTGATGAACTCGAAAGTGCCGGGCTTCAGTAGTTGCAGCGCATGGGCTTAGTTGCCCTGTGGCATGTGAGATCATCCCAGACCAGGGATTGAATACGGCTTTCCTGCACTGGCAGGCAAATTCTTAGCCACTGGGCCACCAGGGAATTCTGGAGCTCAAAGAATTTTTTTTTTTATTTTAAACTTTTTATGTTGTATTGGGGTATAGCCAGTTAACAGTGTTGTGATAGTTTCAGGTAGACAGTGAAGGGACTTGACTGTTCATATATTCATTCAGCTGTAAATGTATCTATTCAGCTATAAATGTATCCATTGTTTCCCAAGCTCCCCTCCCATCCAGGCTGCCCTATAACATTGAGTTTATTTTTAAAAGAATTATTTTGTTTCTTGCCATGACTCAAAACTGGGAAGGAAAAAAACCTGTTTACATTTGGTAATTATTAGTGAGTACTAAGACTGGTTCTTTTCTTGTGCTGCTCATGTTGACTCTGAAAAATTTTCTAGCCTACGTGTACAATAAAGACACCCGAGGTTACAGTTTCCATCATAAAGGAGCTAAATCGAAGAGGAGTCCTTGCAAATGCCCTTGCAGGTCGAGATGAAAAGGAAATCAGTCGTGTTCTTAATTTTTTGATAAGGTATGTTTTCTGTCTCTGAAATGCATGTATTTTGCATCTGAAATTTTATCTCCAAATTTACTTTTAGTTTGAGCTTTGTAGAGAACTGACAGAACAGTTTAGTAAATCTGTTTTAAGGATTTTTTTAAAGTTTGCAGGTTTCAGTAAACAGAATTTTTGCTTTGTAGGAATCTGTCTCAGCCAAGATTTGCCCCTGTTTTGATTAATGCTGCTGAAATAATTATTGGTAAGTAGTTGCTAAAATTCTAGCATGCTTGAAGAAGTAGAGGTGTCAGATAATGAAATCAAATAGATTGAAATACCTTGTCTTTATCAAGTCTCCAGTAAAGATTTCATGGAGAAAACAATAATAGTAAGTCAGTGCATTTTAAAGTACAGTAAAATGTATACAATGGATTGGCTTTCAATTGCTAGCACTAGGGTTATTATAATTTAAAAAGTTTTTTTCTTCAAATACCTACAATGACCATGACTAATTTTTAATGAGAAAACGAAAAATAAGTCGGAATTAATTATTTCTCTCTGAAATACATATATTCAGATGGATTATTTATGTAAAACATAAATTGTACAAGTACAGATATTTTGGTGTCTTTTATATTTCATATTTTTGTACTTTTTCTAAATTCTGCTGTTCATATTTTGTTTAGAAAGATGTTTATAGTTAATGTTTCCTCTCTTTCTAGATATATATCTGCCTGTGATTGGTCAATCACCTGTAGTTGATAAAAAGTTTTTGATACTTCAAGGACTTGTAGAAAAAGAGATTGATTACCAACGAGAACTACTGGAAACCTTGGGCATGATGGATATGCTTTTTGCTACCATGACAAGGAAAGAAAGCACTTCTGTGTTGCAGCATAATACATCTGATGGATTTCTAGAGAACAATAAGATTGAATCATAGTGTCTGCTTAACAGGAAACATAAGAACTCCTAACATGGAATAGATTTGATGCTATTAACTATTGGGAAGAGAATCTCTTTGATACATTAAAAAAAATCTATTTGCAGAAGCAATTTTATAGAAGAGACTGGAATAACTATGCTTGGAAAATAAGAAACTTTTTAAACATGGTTTTCCATGTTCTATTTTGAATTATTTCATGGCATCTTCAGCTGGAAGAGATCTCAGTTTTGGTCATAGTGTATGTCCATCTTGGACAGGTCGACATTAATTTTAATATAGCTGAGTTCTGTTTCACCGTTTGAGTAAACACTCAGAACTCTGGAGAGGGTTTCGACTTAAGAATCCTGCCAGAGGAACAGGGCTTTATTTTTTCCTATCGTGGAAAAACAAGAAAACAAATGGCAACAACCAGTGCTTTCTCCAGTCAGTGCACTTGGGGTCGCCAGGCTCCAGCTGAACGTGCCCCCTTTCCTTGCTGTCATCATTTGTCCCAAGCCACGAGTTCCACCTCAGCTGGTAATTGGGCTCTATCTGTTCCCCGTGTGGCAGCTTAGTGGCCAACTCCGAGTGCTGACATGAGTTTGACATGTATTCAGAGAGTGTGATGAGGCAGATTTGATAGCTGGAAATTGTGCTCACCAGCCTGTGTTTTCTTTTTCTTCCCATAATCTTGACTGTGCTGCTCAGGACAGGGCCTGCAGGTAAGCCTTCGGAACCATATTTATCCTCTTCCCCTCAGTATGCAGCCTTTCTACCAGCTTTTCAGCTTGTTTCAGGTCAGGGGAATGATAAAATTTGCCATTTCTCTAGTGACCAATAGCCTTTCAGCCTTTTTATACCTACATTTGGAGCTTATCTTGCCGCTACCTACCTCTGAAAACCGTTTTCTTTGGCCTGTATTTAGGTTATTTTTCCCTCCTCTATTCTTAACATCATTTTGTGTTTCAGAACCCCTTGTATTTTTTATTTTTTTTTTTAAGTTCAACGTAAATCACATTTTTTATAAAGAGACTCTTATTTTCTTCTTGATTTCCTGGGATGTATCAATTCCTGATGGATAGTCACTGACTATTCATTTCTAGCACACTGATTTTACACTTGGTCCCTTTTCCACCTTCCCCCAGTTCCTGAAGTAGTTAACTATCTGTAAGGAAATATGTCTTAGGCTAGAAGAGTCCTTAATTAAAGTAAGGTTTGTGATTGCAGTCTCCTCTTAAATTCACTTCCAGTTCTGTGAATTTATATGTGTATTTTTAAAGCAGAAAGAAGTATTCCCATGTTCTGATAAGGATGTATGCTCAAACAGAGAGTCTGGTTTTCCCTTCATGAATTGATTTAAGCTGTTGTGAAGCCCAGTGGCTTATAAGAAACCAAGAATTTGCTTCCTTGAGTAATTATGAGATTAGTCAAGATCAGAAGCTCTGTCTTTATGTTAAGAAGGGTTAATTTACAAGTTTTTTTAAAAAATTTCATAAATGCACTGATAAGTGGGATACTAGTAAAGCTGAAAGGTTGAGGTTCTTCCAAAAAAGCTAGTTTTTTGGAAGATGAATTTTTGGCATCCAGGGTTGGTATTCTCATTTATCATTGAATTCACCCTTGAATTCCCCAAGCTTGAGTTCCTCATCCCAGCACTGTGAACTGGCCTGCTTGCTGGGGCCAAAACCACTCATTCCCTTTAACACAACTTCACCAGAGTGCTGCCATTTTTTAGATGAGATATGTAATAATAAATTTTCAAAAAGGCTAGGAAACAGTTCTCATAGCCATCAATAGTTCAGTGCTGAGTTCATGAATAGTTTTTAAAGTTTGGGACAAACTGTAGTATTTGCTACTTGAAGTACTATTTGTAATTGGCATATTACAATGTAACATTGGCCTTCATTTCCAACTTAAAATGCCTAAAAATGCCTAACAGGTTTTTAGATTTGTGAATTTTAGTTGAAATGTATTTTTAAGATGTTACTAAACCTGCAGAAATATTGAAGTATTTCAGAGAACTTATTCACTGTACATTTAATTTATTTTATTTATAAAAGTTACAAACTGTGGAAAGTTTTGCTTGTTGGGTCAAATGCTTGTTGCTTCAAATGCTCGTTGATTTGAAGTGCTATTTACAAGAAAATCAAATACCTTCAATGTATAAATGCTACTAAGTTGTTTAAAGGACTCTGGAGTATAAGTTTGTTTAAAGAAATTTGGTCTGTTCAACTTGAATCAGCTCTATCAAACATTAATTAAAAGCCTCATTTAAAATGATTGTTAAAATATAGTAATTTTCTGAAGGGAATGACCGTGAATGCTCGTGGGGATAATTCCTTTGTAGAGAAGGGGAAACTGATGATTATGGGAGAGGCGTGCCGGTGGCTGGATCAGTATCCCTGGGAGGAGGTAGGGGTCTGCGTGCCCAAAGGTTGGCTTAGACAATGTATGAATAGTTTGGGCATTGCTCGGGAAGGAAGCCAGAGATGTGACACAGATGCAGTTAAGTGTGTAGTAGTGACGATGGTGGTTTGTAGAAGTTCTTTACTGAGTTCCTTTATTGAAAAAAACAAGCAAGTGAAACAGCCTGGAGAAATTGGAGATCAGACATGTTGATCATTTGAAAAGAGAACACGGAGTAGGTATGAGAGAGGCCAAGAGCTCATACTTTGGAGCCTGTCTGCTGAGTTTGAACCTTGGCTCAGCCACTCGCTGGCGGTGTGACTGTGTAACTTCGGGCAAGTTATTTTACCACTTTCTATTTCATTTTCCTCATCTGTTAATTAGGCACAGCCACAGAGAGTGGCTGTGAGAATTAAGGGAGTTAATGCCTATAAAAGTACCTAGACTATTTCTGTTGTTTGCTGTGGTTACTGTCGGGGGAATGAAAGTGCTAGAGAGGGAAGCAGCATTACCAGCAGAGCTCAGGCCCACGTGTGAAGAAGTGTTACGGGAGCAAGACCAGTCAGCATGACTGTGCTGTTCTCTAGTCACGTTTGGCTCTGAGGATGCAGATGTCGGGTAGGCTGAGGTGTGGACTTAATCAACAGCAGAGGTTTCATCAGTGAGTGCAGAGTAATTAAGAAAGGGACAAGGACATTGCTGAGACATGAAATGCATAATGCACCATGGAATCAAAGCTGGGTAAGTAAGGCAATGAGATCATGAGGGACTGAGAATGACCGGGTTGACGGACTGTTGGTATGTGTGGAGTTGAGGAGTTACAGTTTGGGTATTAAAAGTAGTGAGCTGGAGACATGAAATGTGCTGGTGAACAAGCCAAGATTATGACTGAATGAAGCCAAGAGTAACGGAGAGAGTGACAGCAAGCGAGGAGCAACAGTGTTGAAAATTCTATGGGGAAGACTTCCCTGGTGGTCCAGTGGTTGGAAATCCTGCCAGTGCAGGGGACATAAGCCTGTGTACCGCAACTACTGAAGCCCGCGCACCCTGGGGCTCTGCAACAAGAGAAGCCATCGCAACGAGGAGTCGTCCCCGCCCGCCCCTGCTCGCCACAACTTGAGAAAGCCCATGTGCAGCCATGAAGACCCAGTGCGGCCAAAAATAATTATTTTTTTTTTTAAAGAATCAATACAGAGTGGCCCTTATTGATGAACAATAAAGTGGAGTATTACATATGTAGTCAAATGACGTTAAAATTTAAGGAGAGGTTTTCTTGGGAAGGAATGGGGCAGAGTGGTCCAGAAGCATTGAGGCTCACCTGCCCTACCTGTTATGACAGCTGTTTGAGGGGTGTGGGGACAACATTAGCAGCACTCGGGAGGACCGCAGAGGAAGCTGGCTAGCAGGGACACAGGAAGCAGGTCCCCCCTGCCTCCTGCCTTCCAAATCTTGTGTGAATATATCTGATTGCTGCTGCTGCTGCTGCTAAGTCACTTCAGTCGTGTCTGACTCTGTGCGACCCCATAGACGGCAGCCCACCAGGCTCCCCCGTCCCTGGGATTCTCCAGGCAAGAACACTGGAGTGGGTTGCCATTTCCTTCTCCAATGCATGAAAGTGAAGAGTGAAAGTGAAGTCGCTCAGTCGTGTCCAACCCTCAGCGACCCCATGGACTGCAGACTTCCAGGCTCCTCCGTCCATGGGATTTTCCAAGCAAGAGTACTGGAGTGGGGTGCCATTGCCTTCTCCAAATATAAGAGCATACATAGCCTCAAAATAGTCTACACATCTGGGCTTCCCTGTTGGCTCAGATGGTAAAGAATCTATCTTCGATGCAAGTGACCTGGGCTCGATCCCTGAGTCAGGAAGACCCCCTGGAGAAGGGAATGACAACCCACTCCAGTATTCTTGCCTGGAGAATCCCATGGACAGAAGAACCTGGCGGGCTATAGTAAATGGGTGACAAAGAGTCGGACACGATTGAGTAACACACACACACATACACCCTCAACTCTAAACAAATGGGAGTACACTATACTTGCAGTTGTGCATTTCACCTTCCACTTACTGTGCATCAGAGAATCTGCCAACTTAGTACATAGAGCTCTGCTTCATCTTTTTTTTTAATCCTGCCCTATCTCACTGAACAAGATGTGCCATAGTCAGTTTAACCAGACTCTTTCCATTCTTGCAGTTATGCATTGAGTAAGCTTTTACGTAAGTTTTTGTGCATTTTGAGATATATAAACTGGGATAAATTGACGTGAATTATCCTAATCCTAGAGTGTAAGTCTTTGTCTTTCCACCCCAAAGTAACATTTCATCCCTGCTGCTCATCTTTATCTAAGGAGGTGCTACCCAGCTTTCAGTCAAGCTGCACCCACCAGAATCACTTGCAAAATGTGTTCTTAAAGACCTCTTCTTCCAGGTACTTTGTGTTCCGTAGGTTGAGTGAGGGTGAGTAAAAGTCACTCAGTCGTGTCTGACTCCTGTGGACAATAGCCCACCAGGCTCCTCTTGTCCATGGAATTCTTCAGGCAAGAATACTGGAATGGGTTGCCATTTCCTTCAGGGGATTTTCCCGACCCAGGGATCAAAGTGGGGTCTCCTGTGTGTAGGAAGATTCTTTACCTTCTGAGCCACCAGGGAAGCCCCTTAGGGTTAATAAGATACTTTAACCTTATTAGGGGCAAGGGCTACTCATATTCCCACTCTACATATGGTGACACTGAAGTGACACAGGAAGTTTAGGTGACTTGTCTAAAATCACACAGTTGGTTTGTGCCAGATCTGGGATTTGAACTTAGTCTGGTTGAAGAGTACCTAGTCTCATCCACTGCAGGAATATTCTAGAAACATGGAATATATCTTTATTCGTCTTTGTATTCTCGACTTTATCCACGATTCCTAGTTGGTGCTTAGTAAATGTGCTGAATAACTGAATGGAGTGAAGGAATGCTTATTGGATCCAGTTCAGGCAGTACACTTGAAAACAGCAATGTGGTTACTGTGAACAAGATGAAATGGTTGCATTTTCTGAGAGCTGCAATGTAAAATGTTTCTGGAAATTGGCCTTATTGCCCATTGAGAATTTTAATCAGGTGGAACTTAAACCATGCATCAGAACCACTAGCTCACTAGTAGTCCACGAGGTGGCAGTATTACTTTGAAAACCATGAGAAACCTGCTTTTTCCGTAGCCTTTTCTCTCAATCAAGTTTGTGGTGCTGAGTCGTCGTAAGGTGAGTTCTCTCAGGAAACAATGAAGATATTTGGTTATTGTAATGTTGACACAGTGGGTTCAGAAGTCATCAATAATTATTAGATGCTAGCCAGAAATGTGGAAACAAAACCTAACCAACACCCATTTTTAATTAAAGATGGAACTTTTCAACAATGTAGAATAATGGAAAGAACATGAGCTACGTGATCCCGGGTAAGTCCCCGGGCCTCAGCTTCCATATCTGTCACATGGAGTTAATGTCACTTCCTTTATAGGATTGTTGTGAAGATAAATGCGATGACATGCCAGAGTGTGTTAGGTGCTTTACTGTGTTATTCATGTTTGTGATTATGAAAAGTATGCTTGCCCTGAACCTCTTTGGAGCTTTTTCTTAATTTCTCTGATTATTAACATCATTTGTATCACTTAATGGTTAGGCTGAAGCTTTCTAGTATAAAGGATGTTTTTAAAATAAATTAATTGCATACACTATAAAATAAGGGGTTGAACTGATTTGAGAGAGACTGCTTATAAGTCTCTGATTTTGAAAGCAAATGGTATGATTTGCAGTATGTACAAATAAGACCCCTATTCATGAAAGTAAGATGTGAGTTCCCATTGGATTATTAGTGTTATAGAAGAAATTTAAAGCAGAATTGTGTCTTTAAACATATATATTAATGCAGACTTTTCTTTATGCAAATTTACTATACTAGCTGTGACTGTGTGATGGCTATATTGACTAAAAGGGTTTTAATTTAGAATTCTGTTAATGAGGGTTGACAATTTTTCAATAAACGCTACTCTAAAACACTGCACTCACATAAGGTTTTTCTTAATTGAGATATAATTGAAGTTATGTTAGTTTCAGGTGTACTAAGATAGATTCTTGACAAAGTGTTCCCAATAAAAAACACAGAAGGCTCGAGTCAAAAGCAGTTTCCTCACAGGAAGCAAGTGGAAAGCAGTGGTCAGATTTTTTTCTTTTACTTTTTTCCCCTTAGGAAAAAAGATTTTGAGGCTCACCTGTCTAACCCATTCTTATCTTTCAATGGGAAAAGATCCACGTGAGGAGAAAGAACTGAAAATAGACAATTGCATGAAATTTGTTGATAGTAACATATCTGAACTTTATTTTTCTATAATTTCTAGGAGAATATTGTGAGGTCATACACATGATTTTCTACCACAACATTATTACCATAAACATCCACATAACCTAGTGGTTTTATTTACTTATCTTGTGAGTACAAGTTATTTAAGATAGCGTGAGACAGTGCATCATTAGTGGTAGGAAACTCTCTCAGTTCAGTTCAATTCAGTCGCTCAGTCGTGTCCAACTCTTTGTGACCCCATGGACTGCAGCACGCCAGGCTTCCCTGTCCATCACCAACTCCCGGAGCTTGCTCAAACTCATGTCCATCGCATCGGTGATGCCATCCAACCATCTCATCCTCTGTCAAACCCTTCTCCTCCCACCTTCCATCTCTCTACTCAATTTGTAAAGAAGACCATGTTTGATTTTGCTTTAACAATAAGAGTGATCAAAACTGGAAAATGATGGACAAGAAAGATAATAATGGTTAATACTAATAATATGCTTACTAAGACATTGTTCTCACCAATGTACATATACTAATTAATTTTCACAACTTTGGAGTTGGTACTATTACTCTATCAAAATTACTGTTTTTGCAGTAAATGTGTTAAGTTAATGCAAATAAAACACAATTAGAAACAAGGTCATAACTGTGTGAGGTGATGGATATGGTATGTAGTTTGGTTGTAGTAATCACTGTATATGTATATCAAGTCATCACACTGTAGAACTTAAACATATACACTCTTTATTTGTCAATTATACCTCAGTAAAGCTGAGGGGAACAAAAGAACAAGCCGCTTAAAAAAAGAATTAACCACAGATGTGGTGAATCTAAGTCATTAAAAGGTGAACACATCAAGCTCTTGCAAAGAACCTCAGGTAACTGGTGGTTATTGTAAATAAAACATTGCCTCTGCTGTTGCTATAAGGAAGCTGTGTGATCAATGCTAGATTTTCTTAGAAAACAGGACACGAGTGTCACTTGATAGTCAGAGGAACACTCATGCTTAATGTTCAGCTCAACCAATATAAACTGTTACATTAATAGTCCAAATAGTAACATGGATTAGTTCTCCTCTGGGTTTCTTTCTCAGCAGTATAGGAGATAAAAATATGAATCTCCTGGATCCATCCTGGAAAGACAGGGGTAAGTACAATATTTAAAATCTGAGTGGTGACTCACTTAAATAGTAATTGATGAAATGTTGAATGGATAAGAGAAGAAGTAAGCTGTGAAAGACAGGGCCATACCTGCCTTAAGTATAGGGTCTGGTAGAAAGGAGATACTAATAAATATTTGCTGCTTGAACGCTGAATCCTCAGAGGCAAATGTCAGACTTGAGATGGAGGTGAGTTGGGCTACTAGAGTGGAAGGTGGCTGGTTCCCTCAGGGCTAAACAAAGAATGAGTTTTCTAGCTCTCTCCTGAGAACTAAATAAAAATGGAAGCTTCAAGGACATAAGGCTTCAAAATCCTAGGATTTTTACTTTATAATTGTGAAGTCATTTTAGTTTTACAGAAAAGTTCTAGGAATAGTGCAGCTTCTCTCAGCTTTCCCCCAAAGTTAACAACAATCAAAACCAGGAAATGAACATTGGTGCAAGGCTGTTAATGAGAACATGCCAGGGCCTCCAGTTTTCTCCCTGATATCCCTTTTCGGTCCTAGGGTCCAATTCAGCATCCTGCATTGCATTTAGTTGTTGTGTCTCCTCAGTCTCCTCCAGTCTGTGATGATGCCTCAGTCTTGCTTCCCTGGTAGCTCAGCTGGTAAAGAATCCACCTGTAATGCAGGAGAACCCAGTTCAATTCCTGGCTCAGGAAAGATCCGCTGGAGAAGGGATAGGCTACCCACTCCAGGATTCTTGGGTTTCCGTGGTGGCTCAGCTGGTAAAGAATTCACTTGCAATGCGGGAGACCTGGGTTCGATTCCTGGACTGAGAAGATACCCCGGAGAAGAGAAAGGCTACCCACTCCAGTATTCTGGCCTGGAGAATTCCATGAACTGTATAGTCCATGAGGCTGCAGAGTCAGACACAGCTGAGCGACTTTCACTTCCTTGTTTTTCATGACTTTGAAACTTTAGACTGGCCAGTTATTTTGTAGAATGAGCCTCAGTTTGAGATGGTCTGATGTTTTCTCATGATTAGTTTCAGGTTACGAGTTTTGAGCAAGAATATCACACAAATGACCTTGTGTCTTTCTCAGAGTGTCAGGTCAGGTGTTCATGACGTCTGTATGTCTTATTACTGGTGACTTTAGCTTTGATCGCTTAGTTAATTAAAGCATTGCAGTCCAGGTTTCTCTACGATTAGGTTATTATTTTTGCCTTTGTAATTGAGAAATATTTAGGAGAGATACTTTGAGATTATGCAAATATCCTATTTTCAGCTTTTGTCGTTGTTATTCAGTCACTCAGTCGTGTCCAACCGTTTGCAACCCCATGAATGGCAGCGTGCCAGGCTTCCCTGTCCTTCCCTATTTCCTGGAGTTTGCTCAAACTTATGTTCATTGAGTCAGTGATGCCATTTAACCATCTCATTCTCTGTCTCCCCCTTCTCCTCTTGCGCTCAATCTTTCTCAGCATCAGGGACTTTTCCATGAATCTTTCTTTGCCCCAGGTGGCCAAAGTATTGGAGCTTCAGCTTCAGCTTCAGTCCTTCCCATGAATATTCAGAGTTGATTCAGCTTAAGCTTTCCCAGTGTCGCCCACTAACTGTGGTTTTGGTTTCATTTCCCTGATAATTAGTGATGTTGAGGACCTTTTCATGTACCTGTTGGCCATTTGGATGACTTCTTTGGGAAAATATCTATCCACATGTTATTTGGATCCATTTTTTCATTGGATTATTCTTTTTCTGCTGTTGAGTTGCATGAGCTCCTTATATATTTTTCTGTAACACCCCCTTATCAGATGGGTGCTTTGTTGATATTTATGGACAAGCTCTTTGTGAGGGGTTAAAAGGGGAAGGATCCTCAAAGCGCCTTTCTAAAAACTGGTTTATTACTAAATCCTACTTCAAAATGTTATCATATTTAATCTTAGGTAATAGGATTGCTGCCAAGAAATGCAAATGATTTAATTTCTGTACCCTATGAAGTTTTTGTTCAAATGTATGAGTTCTTAACCTGTGGACCATGAATAGGACTTTGGTAGGCTTAAGAACCTCCTGAAAAGTAAATTCACAATTGGGTGAATATGAGCAAATGTGTATTATTTTAGGGTGAAAATATGAGCTTTTCCCCCAATTCTCAAATGTGTCTGTGACCTTGTTCCCTCTACCTCCTGGTTAAAGAAGCCGTTTCTTTAATCGGCCGAGTGGACAAACATAGATCATTCTTTTGTACTTACTCAAACCTGAAGCACTGGGTTTGGCAACACAGATAGAGGAGGACAGAATAAACTTTAGTCCAAGTTGATCATTTTGGTTGGAGGAAAACACATTCATACAATGGATGAAAGACGATAAGCTTTCCTTTTATGTTGCCAGCTACACAGATTTGGCTCAGCATTGCACCATGAGGTATGTTTAACTTATAGAGAAACAATTACATTTTGATGCCAACAAAAAAAGCAAATACGTGTTTGGTGTGATTAATGATACACTTTCCCACTGAGGCTTTAATCTTGTAGTGTTTGCTTATTGTGGTTTATACAGTTCATCACGCAGTGTCAAAGGTGTAAGTCGCCCAGCAGCATGTTAAAGGTTTTGTGGAACACCGTATCCATCCTTCTCTCAAGGGCTCTTCACCTGTTTCTTAAGACAGCTCATGTTGTGTGAAGGAAGAATGCAGTGTTTTCTACTAAGGAATGTTTGAAGGATGGTATTTTGTATTTGTCATCAAAGCCATTTTGTGTGTTATAGTGTTAGTTGCTCAGTCGTGCCTGACTCTTTGCAACCTCAAGGACTGTAGCTCGCCAGGCTCCTCTGTCCATGGAATTCTCCAGGCAAGAATACTGGAGTGGGTTGCTGTTCCCTTCTCCAGGGGATCTTCTCCACCCAAGGACTGAACCCAGGTCTCCTGCATTGCAGGCAGATTCTTTACTGTCTGAGCCACCTGTGGCACATTTTAACAGTGCTGAAGTGACTGGCAGAACAAATAGATCCTGAGCTACATGCATATGATGGGGGCAGGGGAGCTGGGAGAAAGTGATGAACAATGAGATTTGTTGATAGTATGTTTAGTAACCTGGTATATCATGAGCATTCTAGGGATCAATAGAAATTATTTATAAAATTGTTAGTAGAAATCATAAAAAATATTTGTCATCTATAAAACCAGATGAAAAGTTTTGCAAAGAAGTTGTGAAAAGCACCTGCCATTCTTTGCTCCTTCTTCCTTGGCTTATTGAGCTCCTTGACCCCTGGGTGGTTCCAGGCGGTTCCTGCTCAGCTCCCACTACTTCACAAACAGCAACTAATTCCAAAGACCTCACATTTTAAAAGAGAAAGACAAGAGAGTTTGTATCTACAACCTTGAGGTTGCAGATGCTATGAAATGTTTCCATTTGTCGCACATCTACATTTTGGAGCCTCCATCCAGAAGCCCTAAGGCCCCATTTTCACCTGTTGCAGTAAGTTCCCCTACCAACAAGTCTAGGTAGGGTGGGAAAGAGAGATTTAGGGATGATAAAGGGGACTTGTCTGTTAGAAAAGTTGGAGGTTGAATGGGAGCTTATCTTTTGCATATTAAGCAAGACTTTTGTGTCCCTGGCACTTTAGGCATAAACAAGGAATATATGTGTACTGGGGTGAGGGTTTGAAAGGGAAAATAGAAAAAGACGCAAAGAATATGTCTGTCGTCTCTAGAGATGAAGTCTTAATAAGGGGCTGTTGGAAGATGTTCATTCTTGCCCAGACTCCAGAGTAGAATGGACACTTCTTTCTGTAAGGTGAGGGGTGGAGGTAACACTGAAGCCAATGTTTATTCAACAAATAGTGATCTGTTGCTTCTGCCAGATTTTGTACTAGATGTCAGAGAACCAAAGATGATTAAAACATACTCCTGACCCTAGTGAACTCCCAGCCGAGGGAGATGGAAGCAGTCACAGACTGTCACGACGCTGCGTAATAAGCTTAGTGATCCAGAAATGCACAGAACAAGAGGGAAGTGTAGATAAGGTACCTAATCGATCTTGGCACGGAGGAACATTTTCTGGAAGCAGAGCCTGAGCTAAGACCGGAGATCAGTAGGAAAACACCGAGATCTTAAATATTGTTTTTAGAATTTATACAGCTGAGCAGACCAAAGAGATGGGAAGCCTGGGGCTGGTGAGAGAGCCAGATGCACCAAGGTAGGAATGGTCAGCATGGTGACTGGGGTTAGTTTGACCATAAGGAAGTCTATGACCCCTGAGGGCTTTTGAAACTCACTGCAAGAGGCCATGCAGGGTATCGGTTATGAATACGGGCTGAGTTTCTTTCTTGGTAAAACGAGTATTTCGGAGTGTTGTTGTAAGGGTTAAATAAGTTAGTATAAGAGCCCTGGTGTGTACTAAGCATCGGTGATAGTCTTGGTTCTGAGGCCGTGGTCCATAGTGAAATTCCTTACAGCACTGGTGAATAAGACCAGTGGCTGATGAGGAAACGGCATTTTAGGCAGCAGTGTCAACAGTAGTTCTTCAGAAGGGAAGCATGGGGAACGCTGGTGTTTCCCCAGGACAGAGCTGGAGAAGAACCTAACAGAATCACCTGGGGAGCATTTGCAAACTACGCATGTTCAGGATGTTCCCAGCTCTGCTGACTCAGTACCTCCAGGTATAGGGGCCAGGCATTAGTGATGGGGAAAAGGCTTTCAGGTGATATGTCTGCTCAGACCTCTGGCCTGAAGAGCATGGCTGGCTCTGCCTAACCGTGGGACCACAACCCAACAGGGAATACATTGAGCGAAGAGCATGCCAGGCACACCCTGCTGCTGGGTCGTTTTCCTGAATACACAGAAGAAATCAGATTGTTTCCCTTTCCGCCCTGCAATTTGATGCTCCCATGTGCAAATGTCAAGAGATGGGGTGAGGCCAAAGATAAAAGGACAAGAGCAACAGAAGAGCTTTGCAACCGAAGGGATTAGGGTGTGGTGCCCTGTGCTTTAGAAATTTGACTTATATTAAACAAGGGAGGGTCTGGGGAGCTTGTGCAGAGGCTTTGTGCTTCTTACTTCACAAACATCCATAGAAGATGTTGATGTAGGTGGAGTCTCCAAAGGAGGGAACACAGATGGGACTGGTCAGGCTTGAATGCATCTCTGTGTCCCACAAGGGGCTGTCTGTGGGTGTTTCTCAGGAAGCAGTCTAAAGTGAATACCTTGCCTCAGTGCACCTAAAGGAAACATCGTTAATGTAAAACATATTTATAAACTATGACACATAAAAAAGGAAAATAAGCAACAATTGTTAGCTGTCTAGAATCTCAGAATTTCAAATGTCCCACAAGGAGAATTCCACAATGTCGCTTGCTGTCCGTGGAGAAGTTTAGTCCCCGTAGCTTCCCTCCTGACTCTGGGGTACTGCCATGCGCCAGTGACGTTCACTGCACTGCTGTGGGCTGGTCTGTGTGCTGCTGGCTTTAGAACTTTCATGAATGTCTGTGTATGTGAAGTCACTCAGTCGTGTCCGACTCTTTGCGACCCTGTGGACTGTAGCCTACCAGGCTCCTCCGTCCATGGGATTCTCCAGGCAAGAATACTGGAGTGGGTTGCCATTTCCTTCTCCAGGGGATCTTCTGGATCCAGGGATTGAACCCCGGTCTCCTGCATTGCGGGTAGACGCTTTAACCTCTGAGCCACAGTTGACAATTCTGTTTGCTGAAATGGCTATTGTCAAGGCATCCAGTATTGTGTTGACACTAGGGGTTCACAAAGAGATAAGTAAGTCCTTTAGAAGACCTTTGAATCCAGAAAGGAAGACATAAACAATAATGAAGTCTACCATTTCACCAAGTTCTGGCTGAGTACGAACTCCAGTCCTCACCAGAGTCTCAAAAATGCACGTAAGGTTCATGTTATGTTCTTCACATTGAGGGTAACTGAAGCACATCTTGAAAGTTAACTTGCTAGAGGAAAATAGTTAGCAAGGGGAAAGTTAGGTCTGTCTGATGACAAAGGCTGCTCTTTCTACTCAACATTGTCTCTTAACCAGCAACATGATTAGCAATCAATTAAAGCATAGTGTGGTAGCTATTGTTACAGTGGTATCTTCAAGGCACCGTGAGTATATGGGTGAGAAGGGACAAAGGCTGACTTCTGTCGTCACATGCAGACCAGAAGTCTACCCTGTACGGGTAGTATAAGGGGTACACGGTTAAGTGTTACTATACCTATTTAGAAAATTGGAGAAATGTCAAAGTTTCTTAATGGAGCTGCGCCACACATTTTTGTAAGTTCAGATATGTAACTACAAAATTAGAAATTAGCTACTTAAAATTTTAAAAAATTTTAATTGTAGTAAAACACACCTAACATATTTACTATCTTAACCATTTTAGGTATATAGTTCAATAATATTAAGTATATTCATTTAATTGTGTAACTAATATTTTATCTACTCTCAAAAATAAGTATCTGTTAGTGTGTATCTCTGGAGAAGGCAATGGCACCCCACTCCAGTACTCTTGCCTGGAAAATCCCATGGATGGAGGAGCCTGGAAGGCTGCAGTCCATGGGGTCGCTGAGGGTTGGACACAACTGAGCGACTTCACTTTCACTTTTCACTTTCATGCATTGGAGAAGGAAATGGCAACCCACTCCAGTGTTTTTGCCTGGAGAATCCCAGGGACGGGGAGCCTGGTGGGCTGCCGTCTATGGGGTTGCACAGAGTTGGACACAACTGAAGCGACTTAGCAGCAGCAGCAGTGTGTTTCTCATTTATTTTTCAGTTTTATTTCTTCTATACTTTTAAAACTCTAAGTTCGTTCAATTTTAAACCTACTTTTTATGACTGATAGGTAACTTGCTAATTTCTTCTCCCCTTTTCAAATATAAATTCTTTTGTCTGCCTTGTTTTCAAAAACCTTTACAGTTTAACCTAATCACTTAGCAAGATGGTTAACAGTCTTTCTTCTTTTCTTCTAGAAATCTTATATTAATAGGAACACCAGTGTGCCCAGCTTAAAAAGCCTACACATTTCCAGCCTCCTGTAATTGCCAGTGGTACCTAATGAGATATAAGTGGAGGTTGTTGGGTATAGATTCCAGGAAGCTTCAAAAGAGGCTGGTTGATCTGGGAGGTATGCCCCTTTCCCTTGCTCCTTCCTTCTTCCTGCTATGTGGAACATAGATATGATGGCTGGTGCTATAGTAGCCATGTTGCAATTATGAGGCTACCTTGAGGACTGGAAGCAGTGTAAAGATGGTAAAGCAAGAAGGAAGGTGTCTGAGGCCCTGATGATGATGATGAAGCTGATGAGGACAATATATCTCTGAGCTCCCTTGACATGAAAGAAAATTAAACCTCTCTCTTATTTAAACCACTGTTGTGTGAGTTTTGTGTTGTATGCAGCCAAACCTAATCTTAACTAACATGGTATCTCTAATCTAGATGTCTAGTCCATCTAGACGGTAGATGGACCCCTGTCCTCACCTTTGCCTCAATGCTGCATGCTCATTAGGATCCATGTCTTCTCTCTTACTAGCTGTTTGGCTTATACTGTTCTCCTTTCTGCCTTTATCATCCTTCAAGGCTTACTTCCTCCATGAAGCATCTTTGACTACTCCGGTCTTTGTTGGTCTCTGTCCTGTAAGCTCCCAGGCTTTGACACTCTGCACAGTTCCAGGCGGCGATGCCACTGAAGTCCTGGCCGCTGCTCCTGAAGGGCCTGGCAGTGCCTGTTGGTGCTTGTGGGCCTCATCTGAGTCATATGCCTTTAGGACACATTTTTAGAGCAGACATATTTCTCTGAATTCAGAGCTGAAAAAAATGTATCTTTGATACTTTCTTTCACTCTCCTTTCTTTCTTCTCTTGTAGCTTTTTTTAGTAGTATGTTGAATATGTGAGCTTAATCCTTAAAAACTTTTATTTTTTACTTCACATTTTCTGTGCATTTGCCTTTATGAAAAAAATTGAAGTATAGATTAACAGTGTTGTGTTAGTTTTGGATTTACAGCAAAGTGATTCAGTTTTGTATATATATTATATATGATTCATTTGTATCATTTTTTTAGATTCCACATTTAAGTGATGTCATATAATATCTATCTTTGTCTGACTTCACTTAGTATGATATTCTCCAGGTTCATCCATACTGCTGCAAATGGCGATAATTCATCCTTTTTTAATTATTAAGTATTATTTCATTGTATATATATACCACATCTTTATGCATTCATCTGTTGATGGACACTTAGGTTGCTTCCATATTTTGACTATTGTAAATAGCGCTGCTGTGGACATTGAGTTGCATGCATCTTTTTGAATTAGAGTCTTGGTCTTTTCCAGATGTATGTCCAGGTGTGGGACTGCTGTTCAGTTCAGTTTAGTCACTCAGTTGTGTCTGACTCTTTGCGACCCCATGAACCACAGCACACCAGGCCTCCCTGTCCATCACCAACTCCTGGAGTCCACCCAAACCCATGGCCATTGAGTTGGTGATGCCATCCAGCTATCTCACCCTCTGTCGTCCCCTTCTCCTCCTGCCCTCAATCTTTCCCAGCATCAGGGTCTTTTCAAATGAGTCAGCTCTTTGCATCAGGTGGCCAAAGTATTGGAGTTTCAGCTTCAACATCAGTCCTTCCAATGAACACCCAGGACTGATCTCCTTTAGGATGGACTGGTTGGATCTCCTTGCAGTCCAAGGGACTCTCAAGAGTCTTCTCCAACACCACAGTTGAAAAGCATCAATTCTTTGGCACTCAGCTTTCTTTATAGTCCAGCTCTCACATCCATACATGACCACTGGAAAAACCATAGCCTTGACTAGATGGACCTTTGTTGGCAGAGTAATGTCTCTTCTTTTTAATATGCTGTTTAGGTTGGTCATAACTTTCCTTCCAAGGAGTCAGCATCTTTTAGTTTCATGGGTGCAATCACCATCTGCAGTGATTTTGGAGCCCAGAAAAATAAAGTCAGCCACTGTTTCCACTGTTTCCCCATCTATTTGCCATGAAGTGATTGGACCGGATGCCATAATCCTAGTTTTCTGAATGTTGAGGACTGTTGTATAACACGTTAACTCTATTTTTAGCTTTTTAAGGAACCTCCATACTGTTTTCCTTAGCGGCTGTACCAGTTTACATTCCCACCAGCAAGGTAGGAGGGTTCCCTTTTCTCTAGCATTTGCCTTTTCTTAAACTTTCTGGAATATTTTCTCAACGTTGTCTTCAACCTTGTGTTGAAGTTTTTAAACTTTACTACCTTATTTTTTCATGTCTAAATATACTTTTTTGTCCTCTGTCCCCTTTTCATAGCTTCCTGTTCTTATTTGATAGACACATTATTTCATTTTATACCCCTGGAATGTACTAATGAGAATTTATAGAAATTTATGGAACTAAAGAGCCTCTTGATGAAAGTAAGAGAGGAGAGTGAAAAAGCTGGCTAAAACTCAACATTCAAAAAATGAAGATCATGGCATCTGGTCCCATCACTTCATGGCAAATAGATGGGGAAACAATAGAAACATTGGGAGACTTTATTTTTTTGGGCTCCAAAATCACTGCAGATGGTGATTGCACCCATGAAATTAAAGGACAGTTGCTCCTTGGAAGAAAAGCTATGACCAACCTAGACAGCATATTAAAAAGCAGAGACATTACTTTGCCAACAAAGGTCCGTCTAGTCAAAGCTATTGTTTTTCCTGTAGTCGTGTATGGATGTGAGAGTTGGACCATAAAGAAAGCTGAGTGCTGAAGAATTGATGCTTTTGAACTGTGTTGTTGGAAAAGACTCTTGAAAGTTCCTTAGACTGCAAGGAGATCAAACCAATCAATCCTAAAGGAAATAAAACCTGAATATTCATTGGAAGGACTGATGCTGAAGCTGAAACTCCAATACTTTGGCCACCTGATGCAAAGGGCTGACTCATTTGAAAAGACCCCGATGCTGGGAAAGATTGAAGGCAGGAGAAGAAGGGGACAACAGAGGATGAGATGGATGGCATCACCACCTTGATGGACATGATTTTGAGCAAGCTCTAGGAGTTGGTGATGGACACGGAAGCCTGGCTTGCTGCAGTCTATGGGGTTGCAAAGAGTTGGACATGACTGAGCAACTGAACTAAACTGATGGAAAGTTCTGTTTTCTTCCTTGCACTGTGTCTGTTTTATTTTTCTTCCCTATAGCTTAAATTTTAATTTCTTTAGTTTAATTCTATAGTTAAATTTTGGACTCTTTGTCATAGTGTGGCTTTTCTTATAGAAATATAATTGTCCATATTTGAGACAATATGCAGGCTTCAGTGGTTTTTAAAGCTCCCCGTGATATTCGAGTGGTCTACAGCAGCGGGCAGGCAGACTACAGCCTGTGGGGCAAATCTGGCCCACTTTGCTTTTGTAAACACAGATTTCTGGAACCCAGACAAGTTCATTTGTTTCCATATTGTGGCTCACTATTTTTGTACTACAGTAGCAGAGTAGTTTTGACAGAGACCATACAGTCCACAAAGCCTAAAATATTTATTATTTGGCCCTTTTAGAGGAAGTTTGCTGGTCCCTGGTCTAGAAGAAGGCCGAGGCCATCTTGTAAGCCCTGAGCTTGTCCATCACTTCTGTCGTGGTTGCTTTCCATGTCATCTATGGCTGAAATGATTTTTCAAAATTAAAAATGAATTATTTACACTATGCAATAATGTCAGCGAGTGGTCATTTAAGACATTTACTTTGATAGAACAACATCCTTTTATGGCAGGGCTCTGGATAGGACACTATATTATTGCAAAACAAAAAGAGTTAAAGGCGTGTTATTTTTGGACTCTATTTTTTCCCAAGTCTTTCAATTTTCCTTGGTACATTATGGATGATTCTTAAGTCTCTTTATCTGAGTTGGAGTCTCAGGACCTGCATAAGCTTACTTGCCCTACCCGCCCCCTTAAAGTCCAAAGGAAAAGCTCTGCCAAAATATACAACTTCAGGGCTGAATGGGGATGGAGTATTTGCAGAATGGAAAATAGCACAACAGTTCTTGTGAATTACACTTAGCATTAACTATCTTTGTCTTTTGAGTTGGATTCAGAAATTTCAGGACATTGAACTTAGGCTGTTAAGCAATTCTTGGATTCTTTAGTGGCAAGATTCCAAACTTAGTTGTTGGGTTATATTTTAGGAGCAATCAAATGCGTCTGAATGAAAAAACTGAGTTAAAATATATTTATAAAAAATTTTTTTATGGGGGGGACTGATTCATACTAATTTTATTTATAGATTTTCCTGTCTTTTCCCTTCCTCTGCCTGCCCTTTGTAAATGGAAAAACAGGATCTCAATCCTCTTTAATGAGTAATAGCTGCCCAAAGCTATACGTGCTTTTTAAGGCTTCCAAATGACATCATGTGCAGAACACTGAAGCTGCGTTCTCACCATCTGTCATGTCACCAGAAGCCTTAAACATAATTACAGCCCATGTGACAGCTGCACACACATTATTTCCCACCTGTATTACCTCCTCTCTACCTAATTAAAATGGTGTTAGAATCTCAGTTATCAACTCTGTTTTTTCAGGGCTTATGTTATATAACTGTGAAGACTTGGGATTTAATATTTTCATGTGAGTACTCAGCAGGTGTTAGGGGATTGGAGAAATATTGGATAGTGAGTTGTTCTGCCCCATACCTCATACCTGAGCTCTCCAGCAGTGCTCTTGGAAGCAAAATTGCTGATGATGGGAGATTTACAGACACATGCATTTGGGGCATTATCCAGCTGGCCTGCCTTACACGGGACTGCCTGGGAGATCAAAAAGGGGCCTTGGAGTTAGTTTAAAAGTTAAGAAGTCAACAACAACTTGAGGACAGCTAGAGTAGAGTCATTTTACAAGAATAAAACCTAAACAAACCAGTGATGCAAATAAACAATCACTTTTTAGGATAAAAACTGTTAGAGATCCTGGGAAAAATCTTTGCCGTTCCTTAGATGGATCAAGAATAGAATTTAATGCACTTCTCAAGTCAAAAAAGGCTAGATTTCTTGAAGGGCAAGGGAATTTCAACAAAATGTTCATTTTCTAGAAAGCCTGGCATGGGTGGTTTAGAAAAGAGGAAAGAAACTGTTGATCTGGGCAGCTGGAAACTAGCTCACAAATAGGAATCAAAAAATGTGCCTGGGCTAGAGTCTGCATACGTCCTCAACTGGCCTTGCATTTCAGAGGGTCCAGGAAGGGTGGGCCCCTCTTTACTTGAAATCCTTGAAACATCACTATCTAATGGAACTTTCTGCAATGATGGAAATGTTCTGTATCAGTGTTGTCCAATGGGTACATGTGGCTACTGAGCACTCAAAACATGGCTCGTGCAATGAGGAACTGATTTTTAGATTTTATTTCATTTTAATTAAGTAGTATCATGTGACTTATGGCTATAGTAATGGACAGTAAAACAATCAGTAATTTTTGTTGAGGTTAATGTATTGAATAATAGTGATGAAGGTGATATTGTTTAGCCATAAATGGCTACATTGACACTTTTAGGAACTGATTAGAATTGATGTTTCTTATAAAATGGAATCTCATTATTACGTTTTTTTCTTTTTGAAGAAAATCCCCCTGATGAGTTCCTGAGATGGGGTCCTAGATCTGGAAGGTAAAAAGAACTGGAGTTGAAAGAAGGTCAGTGTTACAAAGGAAGGGTCTCTAGATAGTGTGAGCCGCTATAGAGTGGCTCTGGAGGTGGAAAAAGTCTCCAGTGGTAGAAACCAGCTGATGAGGAACAGTGTTTTGTCAATGGACCCTGCTGTTCCTCAAATGACGCACATGGGAAGTGATGAACTCTGTAGGGTGTTCGGGCTGACTCCAGTCAAGGGGCAATTTATGTCTTCCCCACTTTCCTGTTCATGTAAATATCAGTATGCAAATATCAACCACAACAGGCTTGGTGTGCTTTCCTAAAACTACCTGGGACTGAAACAGAGCATAGCCACGTTATGGCTGTGGACTTTCGTGGGCCCTAGGCACTTTTGCCTTCACAGGTCACTTCCTCCATAAAAAATGAAGTAAAATAATTACAGTTTAAGACTCCATTGTCACAAAGTCAAATATACTAATATGTTAGAACATTTTCTTTGACCTGAAAGTTCATCTTTTTTCTTCTCTTATAAAATAAATTAAAACAGCTTGCTGGCTTCTAATAGTGTGGTGGGCTTGGGCGCTGAAACTGCTCTACCTGGTGGAGACATTGGCTCTGTTTGAGAGGTTGTACCTTCACTTTAGGGAAGTCTTCACACTCAAAACTGGCTGGAAATTATCTTTTCTTAAAAGATTGCAAAATATATTTTATACATAGTGGTTGTTGTTCAGTCATTTTGCCCGACTCCTTGTGATCCCACGGACTGTAGCACGCCAGGCTTCTCTGTCCTTCACTATCTCCTGGAGCTTGCTCAAACTCATGTCCATTGAGTCGGTGATACCATCCAACCATCTCATCCTCTGTTGCCCCCTTCTCCTCTTGCCCTCAATCTTTCCCAGCGTCAGGGGCTTTTCCAATGATTTGGCTCTTTGCATCAGGTGGCCAAAGTATTGGAGCTTTAGCTTCCATTGGTGTACAATAAATATTCATTGATTGAAAATATTCAGAAATGTCAAGACTTCTAACAATATGAATATTTCTCTCTTTTTGTTCCTAATGGGACACTTTGGATCTCTCATTTGGCTGCTCGGAGTATGGTCCACAGGCCAGCAGCAGTGGCACCGCCTGGAGCTGGTCAGAAATGCAGGGTATCAGCCTCCATCTGACACTGAGTCAGAATCTGCATTCTGACAAATCTGCAGGTAATTCACATGCACGTTACCCTGAAGCACCACGGGCCTGCAATTTAAACAGGATGGTTCATCATTAGTAGAAATGAAAGAGTTGATTCCCTTAACCTCGTATAATCGCGGGCTAGCTCTTACCCTTCTCCAGGGGTAATTAATTCAGTTTTTCAGTCCAGCTGTTTCCAACTTTGGCAGATCATTGGAATCACCTGGAGAGAGCTTAAAAAAAAAAAAAAAACACAACCCAAACAAAAGCCCCCAAAATCTCAATGTGTGGGCCTCATCCTCTAGAGATTCTGAAATAATTGGTGTAGGGTAGGATTGTGGGAATCAAGGTCTTACTTTTAAAGCTTCTAAGGTGATGCTAATGTGTAGCCAGTATGAGAACTGTGAGACATTCCCCACAAGATTTTTTCCTCTGGTTTTGATCATTTTGGCTTCTTTTCTCTGTGTTTCCCAAAACCTTCTCAGTCTGAGCAATCAAGTGTATAATCCAGAACTAGTTTCTTACCTCAGAGTCTGACATGCTCTATTAATTCTCAAAGCTCTGAAGTGTTCTCCTAATATATCCATACCCTGAAATATTAATTGCCACCATTTCCTGCATCCTTATTAAATGTCCCATAATCACCTTCAGTCATTTAATCTTCACAATAATAATAAATACTATTCTTATGCTCATTTAACAGTTGAGGAAATGGAGACTTAGAAAGGTTGGCTCTTCCCAAGCTCATCTTATTTCTAGTTCCAAAACTTGTCCCCCCAACCCCAAATCTATAGTCTTCTAGTATCATGCTTTTATTTAGGAAACATTGAAAATTTCCCAACTGCTATGTCCAAACATTAGATTTACAATGTTATTCAATCTTTGAGAATTACTGGCAAAGGAAATAGAATGAAGAGCAGGAAAGAATTAAGTAGCTAATAGAATTTGGAGTGGTTATATTCCATTAAAGAAAAGTTTGAAAATTATGATATATATTTTTCCAATCTGAATAACTGATATGATAGTGCACTTTAAAAAAACAAGTATTAAATACTCCAGAGGTGCCTGTGTTAGGACTTTGGAGATTACTAGGGTAAGAGACAGTCTTTGCCCTTGAAATGACAAGCGAAGAGGATAAGTAACTGTAATAGTCCAACACATGACAGAGAATAGAATCAGGTGCTAAACTGCGTGGTAAGATCATTAAGCTTTGCCAAAGTTCAGAGGCTGGCAGAAACCGGACAACGAAGAAAGGATTTATGGACGAGCTCTGACTGAAGTCTGTAAGGACGAATGGAGACTGAATAACTAGAAAAGACAGAGATGAGCTGGGACACTGGCCTAATACTCACTGTCCCAGCAAGAATTTTCCCAACTGAATTACCAACCTGTTTTCTTGTTGGCTGAATGACCCTTCTCTGGGGCCAGAGAATAGTCTTTGAATTCTAAACAAATGCCATCCCAGCCAAGCTTAGCACTGTCTCAGTGTCCTGAGTGACCTATATCTGGAGCAACAAAATCAATCAGACACAGGGACTATTTATACAATTGATAGTTTCCTGCTCCATACATTCACAGGCTTCTTTTAAGGTGCTAGAGTACACTTTGCTTAATATTTGAACCAGCAGAAGTTGAAGCCAGGTACTTATTTAAATATTGATCAAGCTCAGAGCTTGAGAGAAGACAAGAAAACTGCAGATAGCATGATTATATGTCCTCAGGTGCTGAGGGTTCCACAACACTAGTTTTGCTTGTTTGTTTCATTTTAGTGGAGAAGGGGTTTGGGGGTAACTTCTAATAATAGTTGGTCCTCCTCCCACATTTTCTTATTTTCTTCTCTGACAGAAGTACTGAAAAAAAGGAGAGGGGAGAAAGAAAGCAGAAAATGCACTGTACTAGTGACATAGAAGAGGTGTCAAGAATACACAGAAGAACTATACCAAAAAAATGTTCACTCTCCAGATAATCACGATGGTGTGATCATTCACCTTGAGCCAGACATTCTGGAATGTGAAGTCAAGTGGGCCTTAGGAAGCATCACTACAAACAAAGTTAGTGGAGGTGATGGAATTCCAGTTGAGCTATTTCAAATCCTAAAAGATGATGCTGTGAAAGTGCTGCACTCAATATGTCAGCAAATTTGGAAAACTCTGCAGTGACCACAAGACTGGAAAAGGTCAGTTTTCATTCCAATCCCTAAAAAAGGCAAAGCCAAAGAATGCTCAAACTACTGCATAATTGTACTCATCTCATACGCTAGTCGGAGAAGGCAATGGCAATCCACTCCAGTACTCTTCCCTGGAAAATCCCATGGGTGGAAGAGCCTGGTAGGCTGAAGTCCACGGGGTCGCTAAGAGTTGGACATGACTGAGCGACTTCACTTTCACTTTTCACTTTCATGCATTGGAGAAGGAAATGGCAACTCACTCCAGTGTTCTTGCCTGGAGAATCCCAGGGACGGGGGAGCCTGGTGGGCTGCTGTCTATGGGGTCACACAGAGTCAGATACGACTGAAGCGACTTAGCAGCAGCAGCAGCACATGCTAGTAAAGTAATGCTCAAAATTCTCCAAGCCAGGCTTCAGCAATACGTGAACCATGAAGTTCCAGATGTTCAAGCTGGTTTTAGGAAAGGCAGAGGAACCAGAGATCAAATTGCCAACATCCTCTGGATCATGGAAAAAGCAAGAGAGTTCCAGAAAAACATCTATTTCTGCTTTATTGACTATGCCAAAGCCTTTGACTGTGTGGATCACAATAAACTGTGGAAAATTCTGAAAGAGATGGGAATACCAGACCACCTGAACTGCCTCTTGAGAAACCTATATGCAGGTCAGGAAGCAACAATTAGAACTGGACATGGAACAACAGACTGGTTCCAAATAGGAAAGGGAGTACGTCAAGGCTGTATATTGTCACCCTGTTTATTTAACTAATATGCAGAGTACATCATGAGAAACACTGGGCTGGGAGAAATATCAATAACCTCAGATATGCAGATGACACCACCCTTAGGGCAGAAAGTGAAGAAGACCTAACAAACCTCTTGATGAAAGTAAAAGAGGAGAGTGAAAAAGTTAGCTTAAAGCTCAACATTCAGAAAACTAAGATCATCGCATCCAGTCCCATCACTTCCTGGCAAATAGATGGGGAAACAGTAGAAACAGTGGCTGACTTTATTTTTTGGGGTTCCAAAATCACTGCAGATGGTGATTGCAGCCATGAAATTAAAAGATGCTTACTCCTTGGAAGGAAAGTTATGACCAACCTAGATAGCACATTTGCCTGGAGAATCCCAGGGACAGCGGAGCCTGGTGGGCTGCCGTCTATGGGGTCGCACAGAGTCGGACACGACTGAAGCGACTTAGCAGTAGCAGCAGACAGCATATTAAAAAGCAGAGACTTTACCTTGTCAACAAAGGTCCGTCTAGTCAAGGCTATGATTTTTCCAGTAGTCATGTATGGATGTGAGAGTTATACTATAAAGAAAGCTGAGTGCCAAAGAATTGATGCTTTTGAACTGTGGTGTTGGAGAAGACTCTTGAGAGTCCCTTGGACTGCAAGGAGATCCAACCAGTCCATCCTAAAGGAGATCAGTCCTGGGTGTTCATTGGAAGGACTGATGTTGAAGCTGAAACTCCAATCCTTTGGCTACCTGATGCGAAGAGCCTGACTCATTTGAAAAGACCCTGATGCTGGGAAAGATTGAGGGCAGGAGAAGGGGACGACAGAGGATGAGATGGTTGGATGGCACCACTGACTCAATGGACATGAGTTTAGGTACACTCCAGGAGTTAGTGATGGACAGGGAGGCCTGGCCTGCTGTGGTTCATGGGGTTGCAAAGAGTCGGACACGACTGAGTGACTGAACTGAACTGAGGTGATGTACAAAGGAGCACATGGAGAAGGCAATGGCACCCCACTCCAGTACTCTTGCCTGGAAAATCCCATGAATGGAGGAGTCTGGTAGGCTGCAGTCCATGGGGTTGCTAAGAGTTGGATACGACTGAGAGACTTCACTTTCACTTTTCACTTTCATGCATTGGAGAAGGAAATGGCAACCCACTCCAGTGTTCTTGCCTGGAGAATCCCAGGGATGGGGAAGCCTGGTGGGCTGCCGTCTATGGTGTCGCACAGAGTCGGACATGACTGAAGCGACTTAGCAGAAGCAGAAAGGAGCATAACAACTAAGGCCACTAATCCATCCAAGCTTTTGCTCACCATGGATTGGAAACCATTTTTGTCCAGTGTGTTGGTTCATCTCAACTCCAGCAGACATTTATGGTTGGAAGTATGTTTTAGTTTTGAAAACAATATTATTGTTTTTATTTTTTGTCCAGTACTTTGAAGACCTGGCAATGGGCAGGAACTTACTTGTCTTTAAAAGGCTATGCCTGAGGCCAGGCCTTGGGGTCCCAGATCTGTGAAATAGGAGGTGGGATTGTAGCATGAGGTCTAGTGTGCAATGACAGGCTGGGGCCCCTTTATCAAGGCAAAAGGCTGAACCTTTGTGACTTTGGACACAAGGCAGGGTTTTCTTGCTCTCCTCTTCAGCTATGCCCTCTTGCTCTGGCTGCCCTGTCTGCAAGGTGGCCTGGGCAAGGTGAGGACGGACAGGGAGGCGAAATTGACCACCGCCTGGGAGGGGTGTTGGTGACAGCTGGTGAAGGGGTGTCTTGGTATACAGTTCCTTTGGCCTACTCCCCTGTCCTGTTCTGTCTGGTTCTGACAGGTCTTTATAGGAAAACCAAAACAAAGACTCAAGGTAATTATGAGAAAAATCAAATGGGTTGTTGTTTACTTGGTAAGTCTAGTTAGACTCTTTTCGACCCCATGGATTGCAGCATGCCGGGCTTCCCTGTCCTTCACTATCTAATTATGAGAAAGATCAAATGGGTACTTTTGTCTTTAAAACTGCTATCATTATCTGAAATCACTTTTAGGAAGGCCTGGTTGATGGAGAGGCTTCTCTGCTTGGGGTTGTGATCAGTTCTAACCAGAAAAGCACCGTGGATGGTAAGGGATTCCCTCTCATATTGCTGTTTATGGTAAGTAACAGGATTTTTATGTTTTTGAATTATGATGATTTTTTGTAAAAATTCTGATTTTAATTTTATTTTTTGTTGATTCTTTTTTAAAAAGTTAATTTTTATTTTAATTGGAGACTAATTACTTTACAATATTGTGGTGGTTTTTGCCATACATCGACATGAATCAGCCACGGGTGTACATGTATCCCCCTATCCTGAACCCCCCTCCCAACTCCCTCCCCAACCCATCCCTCTGGGTTGTCCCAAAGCACCAGCTTTGGGTGCCCTGTTTCACTCATCGAATTTGCACTGGTCAGAATTATGATGACTTCTAATGAGCCCCTTGCGGGCGTGAACACGCAGAGAATCACACAGCTGGTGAAGCTCTGGGCTGGAGGATCGTGAGCCTCGAGAAACAAGAGGCGTCTACTGATGTTTAGGTAAGAACTGGAGCACGTTCAGTCACAACGGTGGTGGCTTTTGGCCGAGGGCAGGCTGGGCCTTCCTCGGGCCCTGCACATCTCCTTTCAGGCGCGGGCAGCCGGCCCCTGACTCCAGTGGGATCCGGGGCGCGCGGGCGCCGCCATCCGGGCGCAACCTCGCGCCCGCGGTCCCGCAGCCTCTCCCGGTCTTGGTGCTGGGGGCCGGGGGAGGGAGGCCCAGGCGAGCGGCCGCCGGCGGCGGGAGGGGGCCGGCGGAGCCCGCGCGGTACGGCAGCTTCAGGTTTCCTCCTGGAGCCCGTGTCGGGCGCGGCGGCGGGCAGGCCGGGCCATGTGATGCCGGATCCAGCGGCAGCCGGCAGGCGCGGAGAGAGCGGGGCGTCCTCAGCGGCGGGCGCAGCCAGCCCGGCCCCGGAGCGCGGCTTCGGCTCCGCCCCCTCGCGCCGGCCGGGCCGCGCCGCAGCCGCCGGGCGTGGGCCGCTTGGGGAGAGCCTCCCAGGCTCGGGCGGCGCGTTCCGGGCGCCCGCGGGCTGGGCGCGGGGGCAGCGCCTCGCTCGGGCGCCGGAGGCTGTGGGGCTGCAGCTCCGGGTAAGTGCTCTTTGGAGGCTCCATCCTCGCGTCCCCCGGCCCCTCGGGGCGGAAAAGTTTGCCCGCCTCACCTGAGTTCGCCGTCGCGGAGCTACTTTCTCCAGGCTCCAGGGTCTCCAGGGGGTGGGAGGAGGTGCTGCCGCGAACTCAGCGGCGCGAAGGATGGCCGCCGCCTCCCGGCCCCTCGGGGACTGCAACAAGTGCAGAGGCGGCGCGGCGGCGGAGCGCGGGGTTCCCCGGCCGCGCGGCCCCTCTCGCCCCCTGCCGGCCCCGCTCCGGGGACCGGGGATGGGTGGGTGGAAGCTGGGTCTCTGTCGTTCGGGTGCCGGGGAAATCAGCGGTCTTCCTGCGGTGGAGAAGAGAGAGCCTCGAAAGCTGGGATCGCCCCTCCCATCAATGCCTGGCTCCGGGGTGAGGGGTGCGCGGCGGGTCCCCGGAGAGCAGCAGAGCGAGCGAAATTCCGCTCAGGACATAAGCGCCAACGTTTCTTTCGCGTGGAAACGTAAGTGTGCTTTAAAAGGTATCTATAGTTATCCTGGTTAGGAGAGGCGGCCAGAATTCCTTTGGACTTCCATAGGATTATGTGGTGGGTCTCTTTTCCACTGGGAACCTGGGGTGTGCGTGGTGGTCCCCTAACGTTCCTGTGCTGGGAGTTTTCCACGGTGGGGCATGATGACGTCCTGTGCTGGCGCCAAGGAGGCTTCCTCGCCTATGAAGGGCTCTGTAGAAGCTGGGTGCTCAGGCCGCCTTGGAAACCCAGCTCTCGTTTCCCAGACACCAGTTAGATTTCCAGGAGAGAATCCATCTGCCTCCCTAGGAACCCATTGCAGCCCCTGCCCCTCTCCTTGGTTTCAGTTGGCAGCAACATCTGTGTTTGCGCAGCGTCTCCCTTCTTGACCCCTGCCTGGGTAGCGATAGACCTCTGCAGATCCAGAGTTAAAGAGGTTTTATCAGCAGACCCCCACCAATAGATAAAAAATAAGAAAATGTAAGATGTTTAGACAGAATTGATCATTTGGGGTCCCATGGGGCCCCAGGTTTTCTAAAGCTTTGCCATCTTGTGTTCTAGGCCTTGAAGATGTCAGGGGAATTGAAGTCCTTTTTTTCACAACAAAAAATCAAAGACCTGTTCTCTTGGGTTCTGTGGGTTGATCTTTGAACAGGATAGTCCAAGCAGTGACAGCTTTACCTGGGAAGCTTTTAAATTTATCTGTCTTGAGTTTTTATATGTGCATTCTTAAAGCACATAGGTATTTACCTTATCCTGATTTATGGCCAAGCTGACTCCTATGGAGTTATTTGGAGGAAAACAAATGACTACTGCAAAAAACCTTTGGCTTTTTTCTTACACCACATAGCATTTCAGTTTAATATTCCTTTGTGGACTTTCTGTGTGATTGTTGTGCTCATTGACTTTGATCCAGTAGGAATTTGGATAGCAGCAGACCTCATGGTTAGTGACTAGAGAAACTGAGGCACAGAGCTAGCTATTGGGCATGTGACTCAGGTGAATGCCCTGGCTAATGTGAGAAGGCAGAACAGAGAATTAGTGTTTGTCCTGCTTCTGATTATGTTTTCTTCCTTATCAAAGCCATATAACCTGGTCAACCAAGAACAGGTTATGTAACAGGTGTGTCCTTAGACTTTCCTTTGAAGCACCTCTCCTGTCTGTTAAGCAGTTTAGAAACACTTAAAGGTAGAGAGGAAAACAGTAGTTGGTAACTAAGGCTCTGTGAAATTTCATCAGGTTCCTCACTTGTGTTTCACACCTTTTTTTTGTTTGTTTGCTTAATCATGTGAGTACTGCAGAAGAGTCTGGAATATTTTCTCATTGTGCTTTTATAAGAAACTACTCTTGGGGCTCAGACTTAAATTTCGCAGGAATTTCAGGTGAGCTCTGTTACGTGACCTCCTTTGGTATATGAGAAAAGGAAATGTGTTCTAAAGAGGTATTAAAACATAAAGGACTATAATATTACTTCTATATTAAGGATTCTGTACAGAATTGGTAGCCCCTATACCGGTACTTAAAGCTCTAACTTCACATTCAGCCAGAGTTTATGACCAAGTGTGACTCCCCAGAAAAAAGATTTATGGTATAAATGTCGGAAACCCCCTTGCAATTGGAATATGGCTAGAATGGTACTGCATAGAGTCCAGATTACTCTCAAACTGCCAGGCCAACTGTAATTTTATTATGCTTTAATTTACTGATCAGATATGGCAGACCTGATTTATGTAGTTTTTGTTTAATTGCATCTGTATTTATGTTGCTTTAGCGGGACCTTGAATTTGTTATGAAGAGATGGGCCAAGCCCAGCAACTCCTGTTGAGAGTTCTAAATTAAAAACAGTGTTATAATGGAAGTGCACCAAATTCAGGGAATTCTGCCATGTTAGAGTTGTACTGCAAATATTATGCCACGTTGTAGGGCTTGGGTCCAGATCCCTCCCTTAGGCCAGGCTGGGCTTAAGAGTTATTTTTCTTAAGAAGTACAGGTCAGGTACTAGATCACAGAGCATTTTGCCCTGATTGGATGGTACTCTGCCATTTTTGTCCAGTCTATATAATCCTTAGTTCTTGTGCTATCATCTTGGTATTTAAAAGTTCTTAAAACCTCTAAGCAGCATCATTGCTATTTTGCATTCTGGCAGTCTCTATCATGTTTCTCTCTTTTGATGAACATTTTCTTATATGTATTTGACAAATATTTGAGGACCTATTGTATGCCTGGCTCTGCTCTCTGCTTTGATTCTCTGTACTGTGCGGTTCATATCTAAGGCAATACTTTGCTGATTTTAGAATTTTTAGGATCTGTTGCATTTTGAGTGGGCCTCTCCACACTCAACACTAAGACTTTTGGCTGATAAAATGTCAGGTAACTTTTTTCTGTGACAGTGCATCTTCTTAGCTTGACTGCAATTTTTCTCTTGAAATTTGATCTTGGGCACAATTGTAATTTTCTTATTTCTACCATGATTGCTCCTGGACTTTTTCTCCTGGATAACCAAGGTAATGAGATTTGACATTTTTAGTATGAAGGAGAGTGAAAACATAATTGAATATTGGGCATTTGTTCCAGTGATCTTGATTTTCGACATTTTTATAAAAAAAATGTAATCTTCAGAGGTACAGTCTCTTATTTTAATCCTCAATTTGGTATTTTGAGGTTTGATTTCTGGAGAGGGTTGATGTAAAAGGAGTGCCTCCTAGCCGAGAATGAAGGCCAGCATAGGAGAAGACGGGCGACACCTTCGCTTTACATAACAGCATGAGTAGAACCAGCACTCAGATACACTGCCTGTTTCAAGTGGCAGACTTTGACTGTTGTGTACATGATCATTTTACCTTTAAAAATGCTTAAAATGTTAATATGCTTTCTATGTTTCTCTCAGACACAAAATCCCTTAAAAAAAGCATGAAATATATTGCATATATCAACAAAATGTATGGTTTAGCTCTTAGATTCATTATCATACACTAGTGATTGTGCCCTTTTCAAGGCTTGCACCTCTTCTTCCATTATTTTATAATTTAAAGCATTTATCCTTTATAAATTATCACCAAGTGGTTAAGAGTGGGGACTCTGGGGCCAGTCCGTCTCATGAGATGGACCTGACTCTGTCGCCTCCCTCTACCTCAGGTTTCACATCTGTGAAATGGGGATAATCCCTGTAACCTGCCCTCTAGGGTTGCTGGAGGAATTCAGTGAGTTAATTTGCAGAGAGCACTTCTAGTAGTGCCTGGCAGAGATTAAGTGTCAGAAAGTGATGGTTAGATTGATAACAAATGGAAAAGAGACATTGAAAAGGGAGCTTGAGCAGGTTCTCCAGGTTTCAGAACGCAGTGAGATGTCTGTGTGATCTCAGGGGGCAGGAACTCCCGCCCTCGGCTGGGAGTCCAGGGCAGGAATGGAGACTGTCTCTGGCCTCTCAGCTGTGTAACCTGGGGCAGGTATAACCCCTCTGTGGGTCTCAGCTTCCTCATCTGGTCACAGAGGAACGAGTAGACTTGATGGTCTCTAAGGACCTGCTGCTTCGAACGTTCGATACAGCCCTGAAATTTGAAGGTGAGGAGGGTGAATGTCAATTCAGCTTTTGCTGTCTTGGGCAGCATGGCCAGGATGTACTGTCGACAGGGTCAGTCCTGCACCTGCAGCGGGTGGTCGGAAACATTTGAAGGATTATGAAATAATACTATTAACTTACCTCACCTTGATCACCAGACAGTCATCAGGTTGAAATGACTGAGTTATCTTTCTGGACTTAGTCCAGAGGGACTTCAGACATGAAAGTCTGGAGCCCACGCCTGTGGGTCATAGACCATCCTGCTCCCTTTCTTCTGTGGAAAACCCCGCTCCTTGTGGAAGAGGGCGGGGTAGAGCTGAGAAGGTGAAAAACAAGTGGGCTGATTGTTTCTGAATTTCATGATTAAAACATTTTCACACCTGATACAAGGGGAAATGTCACCAATGGCCTTTGCAGGGATGCTGTAAACTAGAAGGGTTTGGAGAAAAGGCAGTCTCTTAAGGACTTCTAACTATCGAGGAAGTTTTCGTTGGGCTGAATGGTTCAGGCAAGTCCTTCTGGGGCAAATTTGTCTCTTCCCCACTAATGACTGTTGTTTATTGTCTGTGCCTGGTCCTTTTTCTTGCTCCACCAGACTCCTGGTTTGCTGTGTGGCCAGGTGTTAGTTTAAAAAAGTATGGGGTGCTCAGTGATTAATGAGATTATGGGTTAGTTGAGTCTCTAGCCCAGGATTCGAAGCCTGGCTGTTTGTTGGAATCACCTGGGTTCAGAATCGTTTAACTTGGGGCCAGCATCATCTTTCAAAAAGGTGACACTAATTACTTATAAAAGGGTTTGCTAGCTACTTTCGTAATCTTTAGTGTTTCTGGCTTTCTGCAGCTGAAAGAATCCAGGAAAGGGTGATTTTCATGGCATTCCTTTTAAATGATCGGCAAGTCACATGTCTCCTATTGCCTGGTCTCATGGACCTTCTGCTCCCATTAGCCAGGACTAGTAACTGCCTGTGGAACAAGCCCTGTATTTCCTAACTTCTTTGACGTTGTTCCTTTGTTCCCCTTTTCTTTCTAGCTGAAGTCTCTCGCAGTCCTCAAAGCAAGCTTAAGCCACCATCTCTGAAACTGTTGACTGAATTCTCAATTTTCCAACTTGAGCGTAAGCCCATTTATGGCTAAAACGCCGATTTAGGCTACTTTGTAGGGTCTCCAAGCAGAATATACATATATTGGATGGTTGTTAGTAATTCCACTGTTACATCAAGTCCTAATTTACAGCATCCCCACAGATGCTAATGGTGATGTTTTCCTTTGTATCAGGTGTGGATTGCATTGGAAAATATTGAGATACATGGGAGGGAAGGAGAATGTTGCTCAAGAAGTTAGATGGCTGGTCCTTCTCAGATATAAATGAGAGGCTACCCAGGCCTCTTTAGGTAACTGTACGTTCTGTCTCAGAGAAGGCAATGGCACCCCACTCCAGTACTCTTGCCTGGAAAATCCCAGGGACGGGGGAGCCTGGTGGGCTGCAGTCCATGGGGTCACGAAGAGTCAGACATGACTGACTGACTTCACTTTCACTTTTCACTTTCATGCATTGGAGAAGGAAATGGCAACCCACTCCAGCGTTCTTGCCTGGAGAATCCCAGGGATGGAGGAGCCTGGTGGGCTGCTGTCTATGGGGTCGCACAGAGTTGGACACGACTGAAGTGACTTAGCAGCAGCAGTACATTCTATCTGGGGAAATGAATGAAATTCTTGTTTAGAGTTATAGTCTTAAGACTGAAGGAAACTCGAAAGGTTTTTCTCTAGTTTCTAGCAAGTGAACAATCCCCATGTATAGCATACCTCCAAATGGTTGACCATTTGATTATTGTCCTTGAATACTTTCAGTAATGGGGGATTAATAACCAGAGATACCCCAGTCTGTCTTTGTTTTCTTCCCTCAACTTTAGATACAATTACTTGTCAAATTGTGCAACATGATTTGATATACATGTACATTGTGGAGCAATTACCAGGATCAAGATGATCAACACATTTATCTCCTCACATAGTTAACTTTTCCTGTGATGAGAACACTCAAGATCTACTCTCAGCAACTTTCCGGTATGCAATATTATATTTTTTTAACTATAGCCACTGATGCTGTATGTTGTCTTTGTTAAAATATCTGTGTAGGTTCTCTGCCCATTTTGTTTGTTTTGTTTTATTTAATCATTTGACTGCATGGTGTGTCATGTGGGATCTTAATTCCCTGACCAGGGATTGAACATGTGCCCCCTGCTTTGGAATATTAACCACTGGACCACCAGGGAAGTCCCTACCCATTTGAAAAATGAGATTTTGTTCTGCTACTGAGTTGTATGAGGTCCCTTATATATTTTGGATATTAACCTCTAGATATATGGTTTACATATATTTTCTCCCATTCTGTAGGTTGCCTTTTCATTTTGTTGATGGTTTCTTTTGTTGTGCAGAAGCTTTAGTGGTGGCTCACACGGTTAAGCATCTGTCTACAATGTGGGAGACCCGGGTTCGATCCCTGGGTTGGGAAGATCCCCTGGAGAAGGAAATGGCAATCTACTCCCATTGCTATTGCCTGGAAAATCCCATGGACTGAGAAGCCTGGTAGGCTACAGTCCATGGGGTCGCAAAGAGTCGGACACGACTGAGCGACTTCACTTTCACTTCAGTCACACTTGTTGATTTTTTGCATTTGTTCCTTGTTCTTTCGGTGTCATATCCAAAAATCGTTGCCAAGACTGACATTAAGGAGCTCCCCTGCCATATTTTCTTCTAGGAGTCTTATGGTTTCAGGTCTTACAAGTCTTTAATCCACTTCAAGTTAATTTTTGTGAGTGGTATAGGATAGTGGTCCAATTTTATTCTTTTGCATATGTATGTCTGGTTTCCCCAGCATCATTTATTGAAGAGACTTTTTCCCATTGAGTATTTTTGGTTTGATTGTTAAATATTGACCATACAGGCATAGACTTATTTCTGGGCTTTTAGTTCTGTTTCATTGATCTCTGTGTCTGTTTTTATGTCGGTACCATACTATATTGATAGCTTTGTGATATAATATGCAATCAGGAAGTGTGATGCCCCCATCCTTGTTCTTCTTAAGACTGCATTGTCCATTCAGGCTTTTATTGCTCCATACACATTTTAGGACAATTGTTTTCTATTTTCCTGAAAAATAATTGCAGTTTTGACAGGGATTACGTTGAATCTGTAGATGGCTTTGGGCAGTATGGGCATTTAAACAGTATTAACTCCTCTGATTCATGAACACGAGTATCTTTCCATTTGTCTTCAGTATCTTCGGTGTCTTACAGTTTTTGATGTATAGTTAAATTTGTTAAATTTATTCCTAAGTATCTTACTGTTTTTTGATGCTATTGTAAATGGCATTATTTTCTTTATTCTCAAGATGGTTAATTAGTGTACAGATTTTTGTATGTTGATTTTGTGTTTTGTGACTTTACTGACTTCATTTATTAGATCTAACAGTTTTTTTGTTGGAATACTGAGGATTTTCTATGTAAGATCATGTCATCTTCAAAGAAACATTTTTATTTCTTCCTTTCCCACTGGACTGCCTTTTAATTCTTCTTGTCTAATTGCTGTGACTAGAACTTCTGTACTGTGTTGACTGGAAATGATAAGAGAGGACATCCTGTCTTATTCCTGATCGTGGAAAGCTTTCTATCTTTTCACTGTTGAGTATGGTATTATCTGTGAGTTTGTTATATATGGCCTTTATTATGTTGAGGTATGTTTCTTCTATACCCAATTTGTTGAATTCTTATTAAAGGATGTTGAACTTTTGTTAAATGCTTTTTCTTCATTTGTTAACACATTTATTGATTTATGTATGTTTCTTTTTTCATTAATTTAAGTGTTAATCACTATAAACTTCCCTCTTAGAACTGTCTTTGTTACATCCCAAAAGTTTTTGTATGTTGTGTTTCTATTTTTAATCTCAAGATTTTTGGATTATTTGAGTTCTTCTTTGACCAGTTGGTTTTTTAGAAGTGTAATTTAATTTCCACACATCTGATTTTTATTCTGACATTCTTCCTGGTATTGACTCCTAGCTTTAATCATTGTGGTTGAAAAAGATATTTTATATGGCTTTCATCTTCTTAAAATTTGTTAAGACTAATTTTGTGACCCAAAATACTCTCCTGGAGGATATGTGTGTGCGTAAGAAGAATGTGTATTCTTCTGCTGTTGAATGGAATGTTTTGTATGTTAGGTACATTTGACCGAAAGTATTGTTTAAGTTCTTTATTTCCTTCTTGATTTTCTATCTGGATAATCTGTCTATTGTGAAGTCCTCTACGCTTGCATTGCTGTTTCTGCCTTCAGATTTGTTGTGTGTGTTAAGTCACTTCAGTTGTGTCCGACTCTTTGCGACCACGTGGGCTGTAGCCCTCCAGGCTCCTCTGTCCATGGGATTCTCCAGGCAAGGATACTGGAGTGGGTTGCCATTCTCTTCTCCAGGGGAATCTTCCCGATCCAGGGACTGAACTCGGTCTCCCGCATTGCGGGCAGATTCTTTACCATCTGAGCCACCAGCATGCATATAATTATAATTGTATATCCTCTTGATGAACTGACCTCATTATTATATAATGACCTTATTTGTCCCTTGTTACAGCTTTTCTCTTAAAGTTTATTTTGTCTCATAAGTATAGGTACCCCTTTCTTTTAGTTTCTATTTGCATGGATGTCTTTTCCTATCCTTTCACTTTTAGCCTGTGAGAGTCCTTAAAGTTTAAGTGAGTTTCTTGTAGGAAGCATATACTTGGGTCTTGAGTTTTTGTCCATTCAACTACTCTTTATCTTTGAATTTAAACCATTTACATTTAGAGTAATTTAGTTATTGATAGCAAAAGACACACTGTTGACATTTTGTTAATTGCTTTCTGATCGTTTCATAGTTCTTTTGTTTTTCCTCTCTAACTGTCATCCTTTGTGAGTTGATGAGGAGGCCTACCAGGGTTCTCCTACTGTTCTTTTATTTATGGAGTGAAATCCCTCCAAGGGGATCCTTCTTGACACCAAGCTGCTCTGGACTGAGGGATGGAGTGATGACAAATGCTTCCTAGGCTTTTCTATGCTGTCATCCTCTGTTTTTGAGCTCCACAGGGTTTCTGCTGCTGCTGTGTAGCCTAGAGCTTTCCCAGGACTGTGTTCATTGGTTTGTAGGTGGGCCATCTTTGGAAACCTTACATTTTTGAATGGTTTGTAGGTGGGCTATCTTACATTTTTGAAAACTAATTACATACCCTACCTTGAAGCCTATTTAAGTTGGTAAATCTTTCAACCCTTGTTAAGTGACATGATATTGAATCATCTCACTACCTTGAATACTGAACATATACCAGTTTGCTATGTTCTTCTTATACGCTGACTGATGGTAAGTAGAACCATTCTAACCCTTGCTGAGCTCCCCCTTTCCTCCCCAACATCCCTCCCTGCCCCAGTAAGCACTGAAGCCTCAAGGTTAAGATTGCCAGCTGCAGATTACCAAAGTAGGGAGACTCTTTAGCTGTTACTTTCTGCCTTGTGTTGGGTAAGTTATCTGGACTTTTAGTCTGTTTTTACCTATTTCTCTTAAATAGAGTTGTTAAAAATGCTTAGCACAGAACCTGGGATAGATAGAATAATTTCTCTTAACAATGGCTTTCCAACCGTAGTCCTTCTAAAACAAGATTGCTGACTCTTGATGGTCAGTCATCTCGAAATAACTAAGTTTGTTTTTACACATGTTGCTGCTGAGTCACATCTCTTCATTCATGGATGTGTACAATTGGCTTCTTAGTCCCATGAATAAAACTTAATATTTATCTAAATTTCCTGTATATGACCATCTGTTCTAGCCTTTCAAAGTCTTTTAGATTGTTTATCTATACATTAATCATTCACAACCGTTTTTTATTCCAAGTTATCCACAGATTATGCGTTTCTTCAGTGTTTTAAGGAATAAAATTGTTGCCTAGGCTGAGCTCAAGGGCAGAACAATTTAATGTTTCCGTACACAGGGCTTCCCTTGTGACTCAGTGGTAAAGAATCTGCCTGCAATTCAGGAGACTTGTGTTCAGTCCCTGGGTTGGGAAGATCCCCTGGAGGAGGAAATGGCAACCCACTCCAGGATTGCCTGGAGAATCCCATGGACAAGAGGAGCCTGGTGGGCTACAATCAATAGGGTCGCAAAGAGTTGGACAGGACTGAGCACACTCACACATACAGACTTTACTTCAGATTAATGTTTATCAGTTTTAGGTAAAGTTGTTCAGAGACTTATTCCTGTTTGCACTAGCATCTGATTCTTAATTCGCCATCCTGTCATAAGGATATATGCTATATCAACCAAATCTACTGTACATCTGCTATATGGAATTACCAGTTTGGTGACCACATGGTGGAGTGGGGTTAGTCTCATGTGACTTATTCTTACAGAACTTACCCTGGCTCCAGGTAGCTACTGCTTCCTCTGAGGTACTCAGACACCAGCTTTTTAGTCTACTCTAGAATCTTGCTTGTGATGAGTTTGAAGCTCTTCTGTCTCTAGTTTTTGTTTTTTTAAAAAATCTTTATTGGAATATAGTTGACTTACAATGTGTTAGTTTCAGGTATGCAGTAGAGTGAATCTGTTATATGTATGTCCACTGTCTTTTAGATTCTTTTCCCACATAGGTCATTAGGATTGGCTTTTTTGAAAATTGGCGGTCTCCTATGTTTGAATCCTGTCGTTGTCCACAGTTCTTGGTAGATTATGACTGGAAAATCTCACTGGGCTCTTTTCCATCTTGACCCTGTCCAGAGGTGTCCTCTTAGGATTGACTTTCCCACTTACAGAAGTTCTTTCTGTCCTCTTCAAGTGGAAGGTTTTCTTCCTCCAAGAGTAGACAAAGTCTCAGTCGCTGTGGAGGAGTTCTCCTTATCATCCATCTACACTACATCACCAGTCCTAAGAAGATCTATCTATTCCTTCCTTGATGTTCTGCCTTAAATAAATTGAAGTAAAAATCTGATTATCTTTAGTTTTTTTGGCAACCTCATGTTATTTGGGCCTTTGGTCTGTCTGACACAGCTCTTAAGAGCATGCTGTCTTCATTATCTGTGCTGGAAAAGAGGCAGGGAGGAGGATAAAAGCAAAGCAATTATTTTTATCATCTGAATGGAAAACAGCACAACGCTGGGAATTGGGAGGCCTGGCTTTAGTCTTGAGCTCCTTGAACATAATGATCTCTCTATATCGCCACTGAATCCATATCGTCTGCAAATGGGAGGTCTTGGGTTACTTCTTTGAACCATGGTGATTTCTTTAGGTAGTGATTTCACTGATTGATAATAACATTTGGATGGGCTTCCCTGGTAGCTCAGCTGTAAAGCATCTGCCTGCAATGCAGGAGATGCATTGTGTAGGAGCTGTGGGTTCGATCCTACTGTGTATCAGCATATAAATTCGTGTATAAGAAATGGCTCATTTAACTCTTCATTGTTACCTTTTATGAAATCACCAGCTCTGCAACTTGTCAGAAGTTCTCAGGGATGAATTTCTGGAAGTTGTTTTTATACCCGCTCTCCCAGCCCTTAAAGACTTAGCCAGTTTCCTGCGGGCCACTCACTATTCTTGGCTGTAAGGGGCAACACACAAAACCTATTGTCAGCGCTTTATTAAGTTTTAAATGGATGTATTCTTAGGGGGAATAAAATAGAAGCATTTCTCTTAAATGGTATCATTCATGTCAAAGTTGTTATATAAAATACATATGTATTTTTCTTTTCCCATTTAATAACCAGAAATGATGATAGCCTAATAATTGAATGTAAAACACAATGTCAAAAATCTTTAAAATCGGTCATGGGAATTCGAGTTGTTCTTTGTTCTTTACTTAGAAAGATTCTATGGGACAGAAACTATGAGGCAAAGGTCTCATGGCTTTTGATTTTGGGCCTTTTAATAAAAACTTTTAAGTTGGGGTGAAATAGATTTCACATATAGTTAAATTAGGTTGTTTTGCAATAAAAATGAACACTGTAGATTACTTTCATATCTGTAGAAAGTCCCAAATTAGCTTTTCACTTGGTTTACTTACAAAAAGGGGGCTGAGCTAGGGAAAATTCAAAATTACTATGGAAAACGTTCATTTTGAAAGAAACGCCAAGTAGAATTTAGGTACTGGTTTGTTGGTTTTTCTTAAAATTAAAAATAGAATAAGCATTTCTTTTTTCTTTCACCTTCATAGTAGGAAACTTTATGTTTATTGTCAGTATGGCATCTTTATGTACAAGTAGCTGCAGAAATTAATAGACATAGACAAGATGTCTGGATTTCAATTTAAGAATTTTTTTTAGTGGGAGTGGGACGTGATTGCTGGTGTTTTGTGCCTTTTATTTAAAAATGATGGTAGATTCTCTGTAAAAGAAACATTTTAAAAACATAGTCTGGGGATAGCAAAGGCTGAAGCAGAAGCAGAATTTCTGTTGAAATCTTAGCACCTCCACCGACCTACTGGGGGAGTTGTGCCACCTCTCCTGGCCCTAGTGACCTCATTTGAAACCTGAGGAGTTGGGCCAACCCTTTTCTGTGGCACATCCTGTCTCTTCAGTTCTGTGCTTCTCTGGAGGTAAGGATGGTGTTTTAAGCCTCCCTTAGATTACTGGCCGACTGCTTGGTTCCTAGAGCGCTTTCAGACACTTGAGTGGCAACATCTGAATTGTTCGGGAAACTGGGTTTGAAGAAGCCACTTCAGGGTTGCATCTTTACAGGGAGAAATGGTTGCTCACAGCCTGAGATTTCCCTGTGGTGGCAGCTCATGTTGTTGTTATCTGAATACTTCATGAGCAGTGAGGTGGAATCAGCCAGTAATAATGTCGTAATTATTTTTAATTGAATCCACACATGACTGAAAATGGGTATTCATTTCATTTTAGCAGAAGGAGTTAATGTCCCTAACTCCATTTAGGATAGGTGGAGAATAGGCACTGATAATCATTTTTTGAAAAAATTTTTGAAAAATGCCAATTTTTAGCTACAATAACACTTATAATGGCTCTTTCTTTCTCCTCCTCTGCTTCCCCACTTCCCTCCACTTTGTTTTAAACTTGTAAAATCAAGTAAGTGAAATCCCTTTTTTTTTCAAAAGGTATAGCAAATTTATAAAACCTCTGGTATTTAATGTAGCTCCTGATTAGTGATATTAAAGAAAGCAAAATTGTACTCATGAAAAGGTGCCATTTTAAGGCATGGCACCTCAAGATAAAGATATCTTATTGTACTTGTGATGTGGACACTGGGCATTTTTCTGTTTGGGATTTTACTTACTGGATGTGGGGACTCTAAACATTTATCCAGGAGTTCTTTCCAAAGCTTTTCTACCTCAGGGAGTTTAAGAGTTCTGTTAGAGTTGTTTTTTTTTTTTTTTTCCTATTAAATCCTAGTTTTGCTGGTAGAGAGTTCTGTTATTTTTCTGTTGACCAATCATGAAACAATGGTATTGAGTGAGTAATAGTTACATAATCACAATAGTAAAACATGTTTATCTGCTTTCACAATCAATAGCCAGATGAAAAATAAAAGATAATTACAATTGCAAGCCATAATGGGAACATGATTAACCTAACAATATAAAATAATAACGTACAATTTAGGCGGTCAAGCAGAGTGACGTGGTAAGTGGAAGTGCGTGCATGTACATGTTTTCATCTGCCCAGCCAGTCTTGCTCTTTTGGTTGGTGCATTTAATGCATTCACATTTAAAGTGATTATCGATATTTATGATCCTAACACCATTTTTAAAAAATTGTTTTGGGTTTATTTTCTGTAGGTCTTTTCCTTCCCTTTTGTTTCCCACCTAGAGATTTTCCTTTAGCACATGTTGTAAAGCTGGTTTGGTGGTGCTGGTTTCTCTTAACTCTTGCTTGTCTGGAAAGCTTTTGATTTCTCCATCAAATCTGAAGGAGAGTCTTGCTGGGTAGAGTAATCTTGGTTGTAGGTTTTTCCCTTTCATCACTTTATATATATCACGCCATTCCCTTCTTTGTAGAGTTTCTGTTGAGAAATCAGCTGAGAGCCTGATGGGAGTCCCCTTGGATGTTGTTTGTTGTTTTTCCCTTGTCACTTTTAATATTTAATCTTCCTCTTTAGTTTTTGTCCGTTTGATTACTATGTATCTTGGTGTGTTCCTCCTTGGGTTTGTCCTGCTTGGGATTATCTGTGTGTCCTGGACTTGGTTGATTATTTCCTTTCCCATGTTTTGGAAATTTTCAGCTATTATCTCTTCAAATATTTTCTCAGGTCCTTTCTCTCTCTATTCTCCTCCTGGGACCCCTGTAATGCAAATGCTAGCATGTTTAATGTTGTTCCAGAAGTCTCTTAGACTGCCTTCATTCTTTTCTCTCTATTCTGTTCTGCAGTAGTGATTTCCACCATTCTGTCCTCCAGGTCATTTATCCATTCTTCTGCCTCAGTTATTCAGCTATTGATTCCTTCTAGTGTTATAGTCATCTCTGTTTGTTTGTTCTTTAGTTCTTCTAGGTCTTTGGTACACAATTCTTGCATCTTTTCTATTGTTTTTCTGAGATCCTGGTTCATCTTCACTATTATTATTCTGAATTCTTTTTCTGGAAGGTTGCTTGTCTCCACTTCATTGAGTTTTTTTTCCTGGGGTTTTGTCTTGTCCCTCTATCTGGGACATAACTTTCTGCTTTTTCATCCTGGCTTAACTTTCTGTAATGTTTTTGTTTTAGCTGTTGTGGGGACTGTGGTTCTTCTTCCTTCTTCTGTCTGCCCTCTGATGGAGGAGGCTAAGAGGCTTGTGTAAGCTTCCTTATGGGAGGAACTGGTGGTGGGAAAAACTGGGTCTTGCTCTGTTGGGCAGTGCCCTGGTTATAAAGCTTTAATCCAGTTATCTGCTGATGGGTGCTGATGGGCTCCCTCCCTGGTAGTTTTTTGGCCTGAAGTAACCTAGCCTTGGACTCTATGGTAGGGTTAATGGTGCCCTCCAAGAGGGTTTACGCCAAGGGCGACCTTCCCAGACTGCTGCTGCCAGTGCCCCGTCCCTGTGGTGAGCCCCTGCCGACCCACGCCTCCACAGCAGACCCTCCAGCACTAGCAGGGAGTTTTGGTTCGGTCTCCTGTGGGGTCACTCTTCCTTTCCTCTGGGCTTGGTGTGTGAAAGATTTTGTTTGTGTCTTCCAAGAATGAAATCTGTTTCCCCTCGTCCTGTGGAAGTTCTATAATCAGACTTGCTGGCCTTCAAGGTCAGATTCCTGGGGATACCCAGTCCCTTTGTTGGATCCCCAAGCTGGGAAGCCTGGCGTGGGGTTCAGAACCTTCACAACAGTGGGAGAACTTCTTTGGTATTGTTGTTGTTCTCCAGTTTGTGGGTCACTCACCTGGTGGGTATGGGATTTGATTTTGTCGGGATTGCACCCCTCCTGCCATCTCGCTGAAGCTTCTTCTTTGTCTTTGGATGTTTCTTTTTTGGTGGGTTCTAGCATCCTCCTGTTGGTAGTTATTCAACAGCTAGTTGCAGCTTTGGTGTTCGTGCAGGAGGAGCTAAGCCCATGTCCTTCTACGCCACCATCTTGAACCAGAAGCTGGAATTCTCTGCTAGAGTTTTGAACCTTCACTGAGTTGAGCTTGGCTAGTAATTACTGTGAGGCAGGCTTATATGGGTGCTGGGGGCTTAGAGAGAAGAGGCTTGGAAATATTAATAGCTTTTGAGGAGCTCTCAGTGCTGTCAGATCAGCAGCCATGAAAGAAAGTGAGTGTGTTGTGATGTGGAGATGGCAGGGGCAGGGTGCTCTCAGCTGCCCGGGAGATGTGCCTGGTATAATGGGAGTCAAAGTGTTGCCCGGTCTTTGTTTTGTTGTTATAGTTTCCTAAACATCATCTGTATTGTAAATATGTATCTGCCTCAGTGATGTTATAAAAACAGAAGTGAATTTAAGAAATAGACATTTTAATGAAAATCTGTATACTTAGTTCATAAATATAATTGGAGTATCTTTTAGATGTCATAACTCAGCACTTACTTTGAAACTCTTATTAAACTTATGTAATTGTTGCTAACTAAACTTTTCAAATTGTTTGTTATCAAACATTTACAGTAACTGTTTGGTAAGGGGCAGGGGAGAAATTGGTTATTATCAAACTAAAAGTCCTATTTTGTATTTATTTACATTTGTTTTGGCAATATGCTTATAATGATTTTATATTTTAAATTTGTATGGAAAAACCTAGCTCTATACACACACACATACACACACACACACACAAACACTTTTTTCCCTAATTACAGACACTTGAGAATGGAAGCAATTTTATAGATTTCTCAACGTTGGATCAAGGGGGGAATTGATTCTAATGTTTCTGTTGTTGGGCGACAGCTCTGCAGGACTAAGCACTCCACAACTTGAATTACATTGTGCCCACCAGTTTTAAACTAGGGGAGTCAAATGGTAGTTCTTTATCTTTCCTGATGGCAAGAAAAATAGACATTTCAACTGTGCCTTTAGATTCGCAATCAGGTTGATGGAAACAAATAGCCCCAGGTCATTCACCTTAAAACCTAAGTAAAGAAACAAACAGTCGGCCAACCAGAGGTGTAGAATTGGTATAGAATTTAAAGGCTCAAGAGGCAGTTTTCTATGACAGTTAACCTGGGGTATTCTCTAATGCACATTAATGAAGTCTCCTTTATGTACAGCTGGGAAGGTCCCCTGGAGGAGGAAATGGCAACCCACTCCAGTATTTTTGCCTAGAGAATCCCATGGACAGAGGAGCCTGGAGGGCTACAGTCCATGGGGTCGCAAAAAGTCGGACATGACTGAGTGACTAATACTAATACTGATAGTAGTGACATTAAAGAATACTGCTGTGGATACCCTGAGTACATGCTGGCTTTTATTTTGGAGCACAGCATTGTTTGAACAGTTCAGTACTTAAAATTAAAAAATAAATGCCTTCGTGGCCACAATTCAATATCACTAAACTTACAGAGCATTTAAAGTCACATAGCGCTTAAAAGATACTGACCAAATGAATCACCGCCTCGTGTGTTGTTTTGACAGGAAGTGTATCATGTCTCAATAATTTCCTTAACATTTTTTCCTGCCAGGTGCCTGCTTTCTTCTTGTTAACTTATTCCCATAGAATTCCAAATATGTAGTTGATTTCCCTACTGATACTTTTACAGTTCCTTTTTCCCCTTCTTTAGAGTAGCTGCTGCACTTCTGTTCATATTGAATTCAAGGCTTATTACAGGGGAGAGAGAATGAGAAGCCCTTTTGGAGACTAGGATTCAGCCAGGATGCCTCTGTCTGGTGAGTGAATCTTCTTGGCTCCAGCGTGTAAAATTTTGTCAAGGAGGTGTTAAGACGTGCCTGTTGACAGACCGGGTCTGGGGCCAGATGAGCGTGAAATGTTGTTCAGTCATCTGTGCAAAGATTAGAGGGAATTCTTATTTCCTATGTATATATGCAATTGAATGCTTTTTTTTTTTTTTTTTTACATCAAACCTGAGCTACCCTGAAATAAAACAAGTTAGGAAAATAAGATCCGGGGCTCTGTTTTAAGCAAGGTGCTGTGCAGTGAGGTGCGTCGTGCCGGCCACGCTTACAGGGCGCTGTGTGCAGTGCTCTCGGGGAGGTGTGGGCTTAGGACCCCGAGGTGCTCAGGGTGGGGCTGCGGCTGGGAGGACAAGCCCGCCAAGGGAAGCAGACCTTCTTGGCTTGTAGCATCTTCCGGTGGAAGTAGGTGCAGAAATCTCCTTTTGCTAAATTAAGAAATTATGCGGATGTGGGCAAAGCAGAATGTTTGTCAGTAACGTGCAGCTGTTGGACATTCATGTGTTTGCCTTGGGATATTTGGGTCAGGGGATTTTTGACTAGTAAAAATGTATAGGTAGCATCATAACTAAACTCATGTACGCTTTATTACCTAATAAAAACACTTGTAAATTGTATTTTTATCAGTGAGTTATCAGTCACAGCATTCTATTTTATAGCATGCTTTGTATTTTTTGTGTGTGATTTTTGTGATTTACTGCTTGCTTTCTTTGGTAGGATAATTTTATGGGTTAAATCCCTTATTTTTCTTTCTTGGATACAGAATTATTGCATTTTAAGTATGCAGTAGGTAACTTCTAAAAACAGTGGTTTCTTCCACCAGAAATTTTCCCTTTCTTGTGGTGTGGGATTACATGGTATAGATAGTGTCTTATGTCACTAGACATTAAAAGCATGGAAATTCATAGTGTATCCCATGTAACATTGAAGACTGTAAGTAGATCTGAAGAAGGCATGCCTGTTGAGGTTATCACTTACACAATCACAGATGGTCCTTATGACACATTAGTATAGTATAAGCTTTTAGCTATGCTAGGAAGGTTAATTTTTCACATCTGTACCCTTCTATTTCGGAATAACAAATTTGTGTAGAAAAAGAAAAGCATTTATTGGCAGACCAGTCCATTTCAGAAATGTTAACAATGAATGTCCGATTTTTGTAATGCATTAATACAGGTGTCAAAACCACTATATGATTAAGGCCAGGTGCACGTATGGTGAATAGCATTCTTGAAAATGTTGGACATTTTGCTTGGACATTAGCTCTACGTTATGCAGAGTGATGGGAGTGAGGTGAGCTGGGCTGGGACTCCTCCTTGCATTCTTCTCTGCATTCCTCTGGCAGGGATCAGGCAGGAACCTCGCAACAAACCCATAAGCAAGACCCATATCCCCATCCTCAATTCCCTCATCTGCTCCCTTCTGTGACTCTCTGAGCAACATATAAACAGTTGCATGTACAATATGAAAACCCCTTAAGAAAGTTAAACAGCCTTATTAAGTATATTTTACATGGCTTGGGTCAGAGTGCCATTTACCTATCAGTTTGGCATTGCTTTGATATGTACTGTGCCAAAGAAAACTTCAGCCAGCAGAGGTCAAAGCGGAGCTTTCTTCTGCACTGCTAACATTAGAAAAAAGCTTAAAAGAATTATTCTGTCAGCTAGTTAAGAATTTATTAACAGGCCACTTTTGGGTAAAATGCAGGTGTTCTCAGTCTCAAAATTAAACTTGAGGTTGGCTGTGCAGACCTCGTTGAACTTCAGTAGAGCGTTTTGCACATCTGTGTTCCCTCTCTGAATGGGCATGATGCCAGCTGTCTAGATAAAACTGAAAGTGTTAAGTGTTAGTTGCTCTTGTGTCTAACTCTCTGCAACCCCATGGACTGTAGCCCACAAGGCTTCTCTGTCCATGAAATTCTCCAGGCAAGAATACTGGAGTGGTTGCCATTCCTTCTCCAGGGGATCTTCCCAACCCAGGGAACCTGGGTCTCCTGCATTGCGGGCAGATTCTTTACCATCTGAGCCACCAGTGACACCCCAGATAAAACTGAGTGGTCTGCCAATCAAGTGAAATTGCAGATGGAAATTCTTTGGAAAAGATAAGTAATATATTGATATAAAATCAAAGCCTAAAGCATGATAGCTCTGTGAGAAGTTACTGTGGCATAACTCTGTGAATATACATGTGGAAAAGCAGTGGACGTGATCAGTAGGTAATACACCAGTCCTGTGTCTTTTTGTTAACGCAGTTCTGTATTCAGTGACGTGAGAGGAAAATGTGGAGCCAGTTCAAATTAGGGGGGGGAAGTCTCAATGAGGCCTGTTGTGTAAGAAAAGAGGCCGTGAGGGACATGTTCGAGTAGGAATCCCTGATTCTGTACTGGAGGTTGCCAAAAATAAAACACAACAGCCCTCAAAGACCAGTGTTTTTCTTTTCTTCTATTGTTTAGCCAGAGCGTAAAACCACTTGAGCAGAAGCATTAGTGAGGCATTTTATGAGACCACAATCTCCCATTCCGAAAAAATAAATTACCACCAGGAGAGGAACTGTGAGTACCTCTTTTATGTATCGGTGGGGCTATGTACACTAAGTGATTTGTAAATGTCTTCCTCACTCTCGCGCTAAGAACTTTTCAGGGGTCCCAAGCGTTAGTCTCTTCTAATTCTTCAAAGCCAATGACAGAAAAACTCTTCTCTCTTCAGTTGGTGATTGTCATAAAAAGGCAACCACGGGGTAAAGACATTTTTTTTTTTTTTTGCTTGTCTAATCTGGTTTTTGGAGTCATGTTCAGCTGTAAAATTGTGTTATTACTGTCAACTGAGTCTCCATCCTGGAGATGATTTGGGCTAAGTGTACAGTGGTTATCCTAGAGTCTTGAGATGGCGTGGGAGGAACTGGCTATGTAACACAATTGGGAAAACCCCCTCACTTCTGGATCTTGGGATGGGGAGTGAGGATAGGGTACATAATGTTCCTACTGTGAAAGATGAATTAATTAATAAAGATTTGCTTAATACTTAGTTAAGTATGTGATTGCCATAATCCATAGGTAGAGCCGCTGTGTGTATGTATGGCTTTGTACAGTGGGGGAAATGACGCTTATGGAGCTTATCCAACCATCCAAGCGGTCCCTATATGAGGGCCCTGTTACAGGGAGAATGGGCTGAGATTTTCATCAGCTGTAGAAAGACCTCTTTGTGTCATTTGCTTTGAAGTTTGATAGTGATGATGCTGATACCCAGGTGGTAACTGCTTCCCCTTTGTTCAGCGCTCTGCTTGGAGCCCTGTGTGCATTATCTTTAGTTCCTTCAACAACCTCCTCTGTTTTACAGATAAGGAAATTAAGCAGATATGGGAGGTTAAACAACCTGCGCTAGGTCCAGCAGTTTGTTTATTGATCCCTCCTAGCCTGTGGGACTCCTCTGTCTCCCCACTTTTGCATGATGTCTCTCAGGAGGCTTAGGGGAGAAGGCAGCCTGTCCACATGTCAAAGAGACCAGGAGCGCTTCTGCTGTCTTCAGCTGATCCAGCAAGTGTTCACTGCCGTGACATTTTCAGGTTTGTCTTCTTAGTGAAACTGAGTAGCTCGTCTTTTTCACTTGTCACAATTCAGGAAAGACACTTGTCTGGGGCAGAGGATCTGATTTACATAGCTTGAAAAATAGAAGTTGATGAAAAATAGAAATTCATACACTTTTTCTTGTAGAATGTAGTATGCTATCTGGTGGGTCAATTATGAGCTCTTCAGTTCATGGCAGTTTCTTAGAGGGAAGGCTCTAGACTAGGCACAGTATTCTCAACCAGAGTTCTGACCTCTCGTTACCTGTGCTCTCTTCCCAGAATTTTTGTGCATTCCGGCAGCCTTTTGGTGATTTAAATGCGTTGTGATTTGAACTTGAAGGTGACTTCTGCTTTCGTCACTCCCAGGGATTTATGTTTGCTTCTGTTCAACTCTGCCACTCTGTATTTGTCCCCTGTTGGCCTTGATTCTCTCCTCTTGGGTCTTTTTAGTTTCCTAGGCATCGTCAGGGTGGGCAGGGGTCATGCCCACCTCCTCGCTGGCCACTTGGCCAGGGAACTGAAAAGAAAGAAGTTGTTTTCCTTCAGAAATCGACTTGAGTCAGACTGGTTTTACTGTCGTCATGCACTGGCAATTATAAACGATATCTGTTAATGTTGCTTCTCCTCCACAAAATCCTTCACTTTGTCTAAAAAATTCTTGCAGTCACTGTGGCATTTTAATAATACCCATGAAAGCTTCAAATTAGTGCATTTTAATGACTTTTTAATAAACATTGGATTCAACATGGAGTTTAATTCCAACAACTCCCAGTTATATAGTTGGTCCCCAGCACATAGTACGCAAGTTGGTTCTGAGAGTAAAATCAAGGATTTGGCACTGTTTAAGCTTATCTTGGGTCCAGTTTGTGTGTCCAATCTCTGTAGTACTATTTAATAGCTCATTTAAACAGTTGATTTGGAATCAGCAATGATAGGAGAGGGGTAAAAAAAAAAAAACAATGACCAAACACCAAGAATCAAAACTTAGGTTACTTTAATTCTGTCACTCTGTGTGACTACTTGGAGTTCTTGTGTTTAAAATGTAAAGGAGTGAAGCAGAGTGAGTGTTATGAATCTTAATATTGTTCATAAGTGAAAATTTTATATTTGAAATATTTTATTGCATTTGAATATCTTTCAAATTGAAATTTGTCTCAGAACTAAAACACAAGTGAAGAAAAGTTATTACTGGCACAGTTTTGTAGCTGCCATCTTTGTGTCCTTGGAAGATATTTAAGAATTTTATTGCTGTTAGCACTTTCTTTTCCCTGGAATGATGATGTATTTGTAGTTCAATAAGGTAATATTTTCACTGCATTTCCTGCCATTATCATGCATTTAAAAAACTATTACGGAAAATTTTGTTGTGTATGGGAGGGCGTTTTTTTTGGTTGTGCCATCTGGCATGCAGGATCTTAGTTCCCCAACCAGGAACTGGACCTGGGCCTGGGCCCCCTGCAGTGGAAGTGCAAAGTCCCAGCCACGGGACCACCAGGGAGGTGCTGTGGAGGGGCATATTAAATGACCTGCTTTAGGAATCAAATTCACTAGGTATACCACTGCTAGGATCACCCTAGATGTTGCTCTGATACCTTCCCATCTTACATTATCTGCTAAATTGAGAATCGATGTTATAGAGAAGCTTTTAACTAGCAGACCCTGAGTTAACTTTTGTGGAACTCGTCCTGTGATCTCTACTTCTTGCCCTGTGGTTCCAGCACCTTTTCTCTAGATTACTATGATAGTTTTCTAATGGCAGTCCCTGTTTCTAGGCTCTCTTTACCTGTGGGCATCCTCCTAGCTCACCCACCATCTCCCACTGCTCTCAAGGGGAAGTTGCTAAAATACAGACTTGAGCATGTCACTTTCTGTTTAGAATCCTTCACTGGCTCCGCATAATTTCTACGACCTTTCATGGTCTGGCTCCCATGTTCCTCTCTGGCCTTCCTCTTGCCTGACAGTCCCAGGCAGCTCCCTGAACACACCTTGGTTTTCTGCCTTTGCACTTCTTCGTCCGCTCACCATTTCCTTTTCTCTGCACATCTTTGCTCCCTGCAAAAACCTGCATACCTCCTGTTCTTCTTGGCTTCTGGGTCAGTTATCCGGGTCCTGTGTGCACTCTAAGGACCCGCATCCACTCTCTCATAGTACTTCCTGCTCTCTGTTGTCATCACTGGTGTATATGTCTGTAATTTTCCCTGCTGGACCATAGGCTCCAGGCACCTAGCTCTGTATCTGGTGCAGACTGGGTGCTCGCAATAAATACTGCATGAGTAGATAGACCTAATCTACCCAGGCACAGAATCCAGCCAGCTAGGTTACAGTTTATACAAAAGGGTCTGTGATCTGAGGCGTTTTCTAGCTTTGAGTCTCCAACCTATCTGGTCATTAGAACCACGTGGGGTGGGGTGAGCCTTGATATATAATTTCTTGGGCACTGAGGCCACTTGAATTAGAATCTCTGGCAGGTGGTACCTGGGAATCTGTATTAAACTCCATTGGTATAGATTACTTTTTTTTTCCCCTGGGAAGTTTTTTATGAAAATCATGATTAATTATTGCTATTGCCTTCTCTCTATCCACTAGTTTGCCACTGCACCCACAAAAGAAATTTTAGTAGTCTCATGGAGTTTCTTGTGTATAAGAAAATAAAATTTGTGCATCTTTCTGTAGTTTAGAATAGAGGGCTCCTATTAACATCTCACTTAATCCTCAACAATTCTAGGAGGTAGGAAGGTGGGTCAGATTTTCATTTTAAAGACAAGGAAACTGGAGCTCAGATGGCAACTTGCTCACGGTCATGTTTTTTAAAGGTATTTATGTAACTAGATTTCTAGGGTTCCCAATCATGGTAGGATTTTCACAGTTTAGAAGTGATGGGGTTTCTTCTCAGGTTGTTTCCTAAAAAATAGGCAAAGTGAATTCACAAGTTCTGCAGAAAGAGCAGAGCCAGTGATTTAGAATCTTGAAAAGAAATGATTCACTATGAAATTTTAATCTCATTTGACTAATTTTATAAAACTTAGAATGGGATTGTAGTATCTTTGTGTAATTTTTCCTTAAAAAGTATGGTAATGAATTCAAGAATATAGAGTATTCTAAGTCATTTGGGATATGGTTTTATCCCTGATAAAATTTAATGTACAGGTTAAGAGAGCCTTTTTAGACAAAAGTTTTACTTTGTTTTTGTAATAGTTTCAACTCCTTTTTATCCACCATTTCCCCCTAAAAAGTCTTGTGCACATTTGTTTCTCCACTTTTTTTTTTTTTTCCTGATATAAGCCTGGAGAGTCTCAGTACTGTTTACATTTCTGTGATTTTGATTAATTTCCCCCTCCCTTTCCCCTTCCTCTCCTAGCTCCTGGCATTTACTGTCCCCTGTTGTACGGTTGCTGTCTATGGAAACTGGGTGTCTACAGAAACGTGCCCCCTCCCCACATCTGCATCCTTGTTCCTGGTACCCTCTTTAGGATCTAGTCAAGGACAGCTGTTCATGATGAGCTTTGGCACAAACGGAGGCATCTCTCTCAGTGTGTCTGAAACTGAGCCTGTTACTTCCTTATTCTACCCCAAATGGCTCCTGCTCCTGCCTTAGTCATTAGTTCTTTAAACTTTTAGTTTTGTATTGAAGTATAACTGGCTAACAATGTTGTGATGGTTTCAGGTAGACAGCCAGGGGGCTCAGCCATGCATATCCATGGATCCATTCTCCTTCAAAGTCCCCTCCTATCCACATAACATTGAACAGAGTTCCCTGTGCTCTACAGCAGGTCCTTGTTGGTTATTCATTTTAAATATAGCAGTGTGTGCATGACCTTCTCAAACTCCCTAACTAGCCCTTCCCCCATCCTTCCTCTGGCAACCATAGCTTCATTCTCTGTCTGTGAGTCTGTTTCTATTTTGTAAATAAGTTTATTTGTATCATTTATTTTTAGATTCCTCATATAAGAGATGTCACAGGATATTTCTCCTTCTCTGTCTGACTTCACTCAGGATGACAGCCTCTAGGTCCATCCACGTCCCTGCACATCTGTCTTAGTTGTCAGTCCCCTCCTTTACCCCAGAAGTCTGAGAGTTTGTTTTACTTCTCCTCCTCCTTTGCCCCCTAGGGTGACTGGACCTTTTGAACAGGCCTTAATTCTGTCCCATCTTCTCCATGTTGCCATCGCTGCTGGTCAGAACCTGATCACACTGATCTGGGTTACTCCCTCACTTCCTGCCTTTGATTTGGCCTCCTGAACATCCCCGTCATGAGTGAGCACCAGAATGGTTGTTTCCGCCTTAGGGAGGATCTTCAGTAGTTCTCCATTCTTATGTGAAAAAAGTTCAAGGTTCTCAGTCCACCGTTCAAGGCTTTCAGGCACTAGAGCAGCCTCTGCAGCCTCATCCTTGGGTGCTGCCGCTCCATCTTCCAAAGCTCCTGGTCTCCAAGCTTGTGCTCCTGTCTGAAAGCTTGCTGGACACATCCTACTGACCCTTGCCTTTCAGCCTTGGCTCTGTCATCTCTGCCCCAACTTCTTGCAACTGGCCCTCATGGCCAATGTACCCCTCTCCTTTGCCTGGCTAACTAATACTCTTGAAGATGTCTTTAAAAGTACGATCTCCTTTAGGAAACCTTGTATAGCCTTCTCTATTAGCTAGAACATAGTCGAGGTGACTGTAGAGAGACTTAAACAAGACAGGAGTTTCTCTTACATATGTAAAAGTCTCACTCTAGGAAGTTATCCAGGGACTGTGTTCCTTCTTTCCTGTTGCTCCCCCAACCATAGGACATTATCTTTATTGGCCTGAGTGTAGTTGGCTCACCTCCACACACCTGCATCCAGCCGGCAAGAACAGGGCAAGAGGGTGTGGAGGCCCCACTCCTTCCTTTGAAGAGCCTGACTCAGTCACCGTATACAGTACTCCTGTTCATATCCTGCCAGTAAGAACTTCATCATATGCCCACACTGAACTTCAGGGGAGGCTGGGTAACAGAATTCTTGGCTCAGTACTGAAAAGGATAATGGGAGCCACACATGTAACTTAAAATTTTCTAATAACCATATTGAACAATAGAAAGCAAATGAAACTAACCCAGTTATTTAAGCCAGTATATTTAAGGTATCATTTCAACGTGTAGAATCAGCCACATTTCAAGTATTTAATAGCCGTGTGTAGTAGTGGCTACCATATTGTGCCATATAGCTTTAGCTTGTTGGCCATGTGCACAGCTAAAATGGAAGGATCTCAGTTTAGTCGCTCAGTCATGTCCGACTCTGTGACTCCGTGGACTACAGCACGCCAGGCTTCCCTGTCCATCACCAGTTCCTGGAGCTTGCCCAAACTCATGTCCATCGAGTTGGTGATGCCATCCAACTATCTCATCCTCTGTCGTCCCCTCTCCTCCTGCCTTCAACCTTTTCCAGCATCAGGGTCTTTTCCAGTGAGTCAGTTCTTCTCATCAGGTGGCTAAAGTAGTGCAGTTTCAGCTTGAATAAAGCTGCATTCATGTTTCAAAACGGAGAAGGCAATGGCAAGCCACTCCAGTACTCTTGCCTAGAAAATCCCATGGATGGAGGAGCCTGGTAGGCTGCAGTCCATGGGGTCGCTACAAGTTGGACGCGACTGAGCGACTTCACTTTCACACAATGGAGAAGGCAATGGCAACCCACTCCAGTGTTCTTGCCTGGAGAATCCCAGGGACGGCAGAGCTGGTGGGCTGCCGTCTATGGGGTCGCACAGAGTCGGACACGACTGAAGCGACTTAGCAGCAGCAGCAGCATGTTTCAAAAAGTGGAAGGATCTCACCACTAAAATAAAGGGGAGGGTGGATTTTTGGGGTCGGGCGGTCTGTCACCTCTCTCCTAAGCAGTCTCTGCTCTTCTGTCCTGATTTGGTCCTGCTGCTTGGTACTGCCTGTGGCGTATTAGGCATGTCATCTCTTTCAGTCTATCATTCTCATTGCATTGAGCATTTTAAGGGCAAAGATGGAATCATCTTTTCTCTAGATCTTAGTATTTGGCACATTTAAATTATCCAGTAAATGTTAGTTCACTGGACCAATGAAGTGATGGGGGATTTCCTTAAATTTTTCGATTGTCTTTATTATTATCCTCATTCATGTGGGTGGTTCTCTTGCTTGTGCATCAAAAGTTATATTTCCTCAGGGAGGTGAATTTACCTTGATTTTATCTGACAAATTTGCTGTGAATACACATCCAGTGATGCTTTAGGTTGAGGTCCACATGCTGATAATATGGCAGGTTCTCTGGTTCCATGAATGATGTTTTAGAAAATTGTGTCTGGAAAACTCCTGTTTTCCCTGAAATAGTGAGGTTCCTCTGTACTGTTAACCAGATGGAACTGTTTGCATGGAAACCCGTACATTGAGAGTTCCTGTTCAGTCTTTGGGGAGATAGACCATTTCCAGGAAATCCTATTAAAAATCTATTGCAGCTAGAAGACAGATATTTTACATATGAGACACAGTATTACCAGAAGTCAACAAGCCATCCAAACCTACCAGCGATTCCTAGAATTTTAAATGAAACATGAATGTAGCTTCTCATTAAATGAAGTAGGGGACTGAATGTTCCCTAAACTCTTTCAATTCTAGATGTGAAAGGCTGTTCTCCTCTTGCACAGGCCTGTCTTGCATCCCTCAGAGTCAGGGGGCTGCAGGATTGCCTTTCCTGGGCTAATCCTTGATGTCAGGGCCCTTCTCCTTGGAGAATGGAGGGTAATAGGAGCAAGGATAAATGGACGGGACCACATCTCCCCTCTCATTTTTCATCAACAGCTTCCCTTGTCCCTCACCCCATCTTTCTATTCCCCCTGCAAACAGAAGCTTCTCCTCCCCATCTCAGGAGTGGCTCTTGGGTGGAGTTTTATAAGTTAGTTATCCTTTGGGGGAAGAATCTCTTTTCAATCAGGCTGTTAATCATCCTTCAGGAAAATAATATTTGTAGCAGCAATAATCACCACCACCACCACAAGGATGGTTTTATGGTGCATGCGTGTGCCAGGCTTCTAAGGGCTTTATGTGTGTTACTCACTTCTGTCTTATGAAATAGGCATTGTTATGGTCCCCATTTTATAGATGGGGAAACAGAGGCTTAGACTAAGTAACTTGCCTGGGGTTACAAGCTAATAAATTGCTCAACTGGATTGACACTCATATTTGAATCTAAATTTTGGGCTTTTAACCATTATATGGCCCTGCCTCCAAAATATCACTTCCATAGCTTTTTTCCTGTTTGATAGATGATATGTTCTTGGTGGTGGTGGGGCTGGTGAGAGGTCTGGAGAGGGAGAGGGGCCCAGGAGTACCTGACTTGGAATTGAAGGGGTTGAGGGGGGTTTGGATGAGGCTTTTCAGAACAAGGATGATTTGGCTGGTAGAGCAAAGAAGAGCCAGAAATATCAGACTCACACTCTGTGTGTTGGAAGCACTTTCTCTGCGACCCTCTTTATGATTGGGGAGCTGTGTTGTCAGGCAGTTCAGCCCTCTTGTTTTATTGATCAGGAAACTGGAGCTCAGAGACTTGAAACTGCTTGCCCGGGGGCATTCTCCTAGTGAGTAAAATAAAGTGTGGTCTGCATACTTGAACCTGCTCTTCTGAGTGAATTTCATTAATATTTTGTAACCAACTCTTTTTTTGTTGTTATAATTTTTTATTGAGATATAAATGACATATAGCATTAGTTTCAGATATGCAGCATAATGATTCAGCATTTGTATGTACTGTGAGATGATCACTACCATAAGTCTGGTTAACGTTGATCACCACAGGTAGTTACAATTTTATTTGAGAACTCTTCAGATTTACTTTCCTAGCAACTTGGGGGTGATGAGGCAGTGGGAGGGAGGGAGGTTAGTGGGGGCACATGGATGAAGGGCGTCAAAAGGTACAAACTCCGGGTATAAAATAAATAAATCCTGGGCATGTAATGTGCAGCAGGGTGACTCTAGTAACCAACTCTTGTTTGTTATTTCTGTTGTATGTTTCAGTATCAGAAGAGAGTGTGTGCTTGCTTGGAGAATAATAGGGTAATGAAGAAATTGGGACGGAATCTGTTTCTGTTAGACACCTTGGTGTCTATCACGTGGGGTGGGTAGTGGTAGGCAAGGGGACCGTGGATCAGCCCCTTCCATCCCCCTGCAGAAAAGGAGAGGGGCCCAGACACAGGTGTGGGTCCCTGCTGTAGCCCCCACACAGGTTCTGTATCTCACAGGAGTTGGGAATGTCCTGGCTTCCCTGGCTCCGTGACTATGGTGGGGGAGAAGGGTCTAATCCCATCACTAGGATTATAGCGGGAGGAAGTACGTTTTTGGAATCGTAAATGGGAACTTTGATTGTCCCATAGAAACATGGGTGTACATGATGCTTAGGACAATACTCACAGATTAGTATTGGAGGTATTAATAAAAAGGCTCTTGTGGGCTGATCTGGATGTTTAACCCCCTTGGCATGCAGGAGCTGCAGATAGCCCATTTACAAGTGTTGTAATCTGGCCCATTCATAACCTGTACTAATTGAAATTACCTGTGTATGAAAGTTTCTGATCTGTCCAAATGAAAAGCTTGTCTGTGTAAAGGTTACTTGATAATTAATGTGTGGAGGAATTACTAGGCACTCTGAACCTCTGCAACTCAGGGAGACCACAACAGTTTTGAAAGACAGACACTACAATTAGGCCTCCTATGTTTAGGAGAATTAGAGAGGATTTAGCTGGAAGCTCAGCCCTGTCCTAACCACACACGTGGGCCTTGGACAGTCTGCTGAGTTGGGTTGACCCTAAGAGGAGGATGGACAGTGCTGTGGTGGTCCAGATAGTGAGCTCAGGATGAGATATGCACAGCTGTAACTCCCGGCTCTACCATTGTTTAGCTGGTGACTTTGAGCCTTCAAGCTGTTTTCTCATCCGTGAAATGAGAGTAGCAACACTTTATGGACGGTGGTGCAGAGTAAATGATGAACGAATGTTAAGAGGTGACTCCAGCTTTCTTCTGTATAAGAATGAAGGGAATTCTTACACTGTTGGTGGGAATGCAAACTAGTACAGCCACTATGGAGAACAGTGTGGAGATTCCTTAAAAAACTGGAAATAGAACTGCCTTATGATCCAGCAATCCCACTGCTGGGCATACACACTGAGGAAACCAGAAGGGAAAGAGACACGTGTACCCCAGTGTTCATCGCAGCACTGTTTATAATAGCCAGGACATGGAAGCAACCTAGATGTCCATCAGCAGATGAATGGATAAGCAAGCTGTGGTACATATACACAATGGAGTATTACTCAGCCATTAAAAAGAATACATTTGAATCAGTTCTAATGAGATGGATGAAACTGGAGCCTATTATACAGAGTGAAGTAAGCCAGAAGGAAAAACATAAATACAGTATACTAACGCATATATATGGAATTTAGAAAGATGGTAACAATAACCTGGTGTACGAGACAGCAAAAGACACACTGATGTATAGAACAGTCTTATGGACTCTGTGGGAGAGGGAGAGGGTGGGAAGATTTGGGAGAGTGACATTGAAACATGTAGAATATCATGTAAGAAACGAGTTGCCAGTCCAGGTTCGATGCGCGATACTGGATGCTTGGGGCTGGTGCACTGGGACGACCCAGAGGGATGGTGTGAGGAGGGAGGAGGGTTCAGGATAGGGAACACATGTATGCCTGTGGTGGATTCATTTTGATATTTAGCAAAACTAATACAATTATGTAAAGTTTAAAAATAAAATAAAATTAAAAAAAAAATGTTAACTAAAAAAAAAAAAAAAGAATGAAGGGAAAGTAGTTGTACTAGAAGAAGGGGGCTTGTCTTGAAACCACAGTGTTTTAATTAGGTTGTGTTATTTGGGGAATGCTGGTGGAGGTCATGGGGGATGTGGAAGTTCTCACCCAGGCTGGCCTTGTTGTGGTCATTGTGTAAAGTGCTCGAAGTGGAGTTTGGTGGACAGCAAACTTGTGTTCAAGCACAGCTTGTTTCACCGTAACATGTACATGAGCCATTCTTCATTTTTTACTTTTGATATTGTTAATATGTTGGATATCCTTCAAAATTTACCTTTTTCAGTGACTGCATAAAATTCTCTTATATTATTCTCAATGTGGGACTTTTAGGTTATTCCCAATATTTTGTTCATAATGCGTGAAGTGCATCAGAATTTATGGCTCAATTCCTACAAGAGAAGAGGCAGTTTTATGTTTCAACCATGGCGATAGACTGAAAATCAATATTAGAATCTAGTGCGATAACTCTTGCGGGCCACGACTTCCCATGTTCCACTATACTGAAGTCTGCCATTGACCTGTTGGCATGAGCCTCTGAGACCTGGAAACTTACCCTGCTCACCATGGTTTCCTTACCAGCAGCACAGAGTAGGTGTTTGTTAAAAATTTGTCAAAATGAATGGAAGATGGAAATTTTTGTGCACAGAGAGAGGTGAGAAACTCTTGTCCATGTTTTATGCTGTTGCACTATTTTGAACTTTTTTAGGGAATGGGCATAAAAATGATATGCTCTCTTCATGCAAGATGCTTGTCATTTAATTGAAGAGAACAGTAGCAGAGAAGAGAAATTAGGGAATTGAGTAAAACATCAACTGAGAGTCTGGCGAGGAGAAGAAAACTAGAACTAGAAGAGAATCCTTATTGCTGGAGGGATCAGTGGTGTAATGGAGCAGATAGAATTAGTTGGGTTAGATTTTAGATCAGTCAGATCTAATCTAGACAGATTCTAGATCAGTCGAGAGGTTAGGGATGGGTGCTTTAGGCAGGAGGGGTCAGCTCAGGGGCGGGGCTGAGTGTGGACCATGAGTAGGAGAGAGTGCAAATCTGGGGGTACAGGAGGAAAGAGCATTCAATAGCCAGGTGGGGTGGGGCCACGTTAAGGAGAGTCGGAAATCAAACAGAATTTGAGAGACCTAGCGAGCAATAAAGAGTCTTTGTAGGTTCATGAGTGGCATGAGGAAAGTGGTTGAACTGGAAATTCCAAGGTGGTGTCGGAACTGTGTCTCAGGGCAGGTCACTTAGAAGAACACAAATACTCGGTGATGGTGGTTTATGTACCTGGAGTCCGTAGAAGCCTCAGCGACTCTCCCTTCACCCTTGCATGGCCAGGACTGGGCAGTGATGTCCTCCTTCTGCAGATAGGGAAATGGAGCTCCCAAGTTGACCTCTCCCAGTCACATAGTTGGAGATGGCAGTGGTTGGAACCCTCCTGGCCCACTGGTTTTCCAGTGATTGCCTCAGGGTGTGTGGGACATGCCTTCTAGAAACTGAGGTCTTTGAAGGGCAAACTGATCCTTGGAAAGAAGGAGATGGCGTCAGTGCATGACTGATGTGAACCAAGTGCTTTCGGTATATTCAGTTTCATCACACTGACAGTCTGCTAACTGTTGGCTTCATTAGCTACCTCTTACAGATAAGGCAGTCGAGGTTGAATTGAGTAGCATGCCCCCAGTTGCGCGTCTAGGTAGAGACGGACTGGGGACTCTAATCCAGGCGTATGTGTCTCTCTTCTGCCTTGGCCCTTCCTGCAACCTGACACTTGTACACACTGCAGTTGCTTCTGTTTCCTGCTTTGTTCAGGAATGTGATAGGGTTGATTTTTTTTTTTTCTTCAGGTTCTATGTGTACAAAACTAAATGATTTTGGAATGAGTTTAACTGAAGCAGGTGTCTTGCAGGTGTCTTGACTCGAAACTGTTGTGTTTTATGGAGGTAAGTGCATATAGTTGGAGTAAATGTTAGGAATTTTGGGAAGTTAATTGGGAGAAACAATTTTGGTCTCTTTTTGGCTTTTAGGGATTTATTCTTACACTTCTTGTAGGCCACCCCTTGGGTTTCAGAGTGGAGACTCCACAGTCATCATGTACCGAGTGAGGAGAGCTCTGCTTGCGTCTCTGGTCTCAGCTCTTGTCCTCTTGTCACGCACACAGCTCTAAAGAAGGGACATCAGGTCCGGCACAGATCAACTTGCTCCCTGTCCTCAGTACACGTGCTGGAATGGTTTCCTCCCCAGCCCCCTGTCCTTCTTGTCTACTTCACTCGAATTCACCTTCAAGACTCAGCATGCCCAGCTCCTGGACTGGGTTTGATGTCCCTGCCCTGTGCTTGCCCTGGTCAGGCACCCCTGCCCGGATTTTCCAGAAAGATAGCATAGGGGCGGAATTGTACCTGTGGGGTTTGGGTTGGGGGTTGGGAAGCGTACCTGTGGTGTTTGGGTTGGGAGAGGTGGGGCCATGCATTGGCCGCCCTCATAGAATAGCCAGCTGGTGATGGGAAGTTATAGGAAATAGCTGGAGAGTGCCTCAGCCATAGATCTTGGTGATAACAGAAACAGCCTTTGCTGCCTAAACATGATCCTAACTGACCCTCCGGCATTCCTTTGCATAAATTCTCTAGCCACGTACCTAGCCTTGCATGTGTGTGCGTGTGTGCGCGCATGTGTGTGCGCGTGTGCGCGCATGCGTGTGTGTGTGTGTGCTCAGTTGTGTCCAGCTCTTTGCAAGCCCATGGACCGTAGCCCGCCAGGCTCTTCCGTCCGTGGGATTCTCCAGGCAAGAATACTGGAGTGGGTTGCCGTTTCCTTCAGCAGGTGCAGAAGGGGGACTTTGCCTCTCTTGGCAGTGGGGAGCCACAGGGAGGCTCAGAGTAGGTTAGGGGAGCTGAGCAGTATTTGAATAAGTGGACTCTTTTGCTCACCGGCCACATGGACTGGAGGGAGCTGGGGCTAAAAGCAGGGAAACCAGATGGGAGATTAGTGTCCATGTGCAGTAAACACAGAACTGAAGTCCGGAATTTTCCGTGAGTCATGAGCAACTCAGGGATTAGAACGCACTGACCTTGGGCGCGTCAGCCCTTCCTGCCTCAGGTGTCCATGGCAGGGTGACTGTGCCAGCCAGCTCGGGGAAACTTGGTCAGGATGAACTCATCAACATTTTTGGTCCCAATTCAGGTTAATCATGGTGTCATTTTGAGCTTGTTTTTGATACTTTTCTAGCCACCATTAGCACTTCTTTTTCTGAGATAAAAAGTTGAGGTGCGAGAAAACTCAATGTTCACAGTAATCCAGGCACCTGCCTGCTTTGTGGGGAAAAGATTTTACCTCAGACTGTGCATTCATCTGCTCTCTGGCACAGTCTGGGCCAGGAATGAGACAACGGGAGAGGTTGATTGAATGCTGGTGTAAAATCACAGCCTGCAGAGAAAACCATCTCTCTGGATTAGGGGCAGACTCCATACAGTGGCCTATTCACTTCAATGTTAATCGTGACCATTTAAGTGAACTTGGACAGCGTCTGGAAAATAAGGGAAAAGGCTTTCAACAAAGCTCTTTTCATGGATGGCTCTTACGACGTGCTCAGTTGTACGGCTCTTAGACAAAAGTCCATATTTTTTTCCCGGGTCTTGTCATGCTTCCAGCAGCAACTCAGAATACGGCCTCTTAGGTCAACACATTTAACCCCCGTAGGGAGCTTTACTAGAACCACAACTTTTTGTTGATTGGTTACCATTCTTAACCTGTTTAATATTGCATTTCTATCTTAAGGGATCTTTGCTGGAAATCCTAACATTGGCGTTGAATGTCACAAAGAGCTTTCAGATCTTATCTCATTTTGTCTCTTCCCGTCCATGGAGGATAACTTCTGATATCTTAGTGTGCTTTTCAGTGGGGTTTGTAAGAAAAGAGTTAAGATTGCTCTGTCTTGGCCTCAACAGCTTACAAATAGAGTTCCATTGTCCTTGTATTTGAGTAGCTCATAGTGTTTTATACACATTAATTCATTAATCGTCACAGAAGTCCTGTGTGTAGGTGGTGGAAAATATTTTCCCTGCTGCGTATTTACACATTGAGAAACTGAGTCAGGAGGCAGAGGCGAGGCGGGGCCTGTGGAGGGGCGCCAGCTGCCCTGGTCTCAGTGTCGTCTTCTTGCTTGACCATTAGAAAACCCGAACTCATTTTCCTTTGGAAAATAATTATGATTTCCAAGGAAAATAGCCGTGTGGGCCACACTATCTGAAGAACGGAACTGTGAAAGGGAAGACTTGGGGGCGATTTATCGCAAAATGGTTGATGTGGTTTCATTTTCTCGTATCGCCGGCTTTGGTTGTAGCTGCAACCCAGATGGTCAGCACGGTGGTGTGTTTTTGTGTCTGAAAACACTCTTTGGATATACTCATCTCATTCCTTTGATGCCTTTCCAAGGGTTAGAAAAACAAGACGCTATTTGCCGTTCCAGCCTAGGCTGTGCCATAGGTGGCAGAAAAGGCCACCCTTTTTTAGATTTCTACATTCTCAAGGGGAGGGAACTACTCCCCACTCTTCCTCCCGTTAATCTTTTATCTTCTCACTAGTGCTTTGATGAGAGCAAATCAGTAAAAGGACTCGGTGGGCAGAATAAACTGCATTCTGTGTGTCTCAGTGTCTGTGCGGGCATCTCACACTTATGTACAAACCTGAATTCCTGGTTTCCTTTCCCAAATCCGCACTATTTACAACACTCCCCATCTCTGTTAATGGCAAGTGCATCCTCAGCTCATTCTTCCAACTTTGGAGACACCTTCTTTATCTTATATCTCACTTTCAACTTGACAGGAGATCCTATTGGCTTAATCTTCAGAATGTGTTCAGAATCCAGGGACTGCTCATCGCCTCCCTTGCCACCACCCTGTTCTTGCCCCCCAGCATCTCTTGCCTGGATTATTGCAATGGCCTCCAAAAAAGTCTCCTGCCCTGCTCTTGGTCCCTTTGTTGACCTGCACAATAGTAGTTAGAATGATACTTTTAGTGTATATATCAGATCATGTCATTTCTGAGCATGGAATCCTCAGATGAATCTGTTCATACTCTGAGAAACCAAAGCCCACACGTGACTTTATGTGTAAAGTCTTATGTGATCAGGCCTTCCGTTTTTCTCTCCACCCCCCTTTTTAAGTGCATGTGTATGACTTTACTACAAGTTTTGTGCAATAAAAATACAGATACGACTTGCTCACAGGCTCTTAAATGTAGTTATAAAGATATCCTTCTTAGGAAGCTCCAGCCTTCTGTCGGCAGAGTGATAACCTGCTCAAGGTAAAGTTTCAGGAGGAGGCAGAAGACTTGGGCTTCCCTGGTGGCTCAGCTGGTAAAGCATCTGCCTGCAATGTGGGAGACCTGGGTTTGATCCCTGGGTCGGGAAGATGCCCTGGAGAAGGAAACGGCAACCCACTTGAGTATTCTTGCCTGGAAAATCCCATGGATAGAGGAGCCTGGTAGGCTACAGTCCATGGGGTTGCAAAGTCAGACACGAATGAGTGACTTCGCTTTCCTTTTCCTGCAGAAGACTTAAGCAGTTTTCAGTATTTTTTTTTTTCACTGCCCCAGGGGATATTGAAGGTTCAGAGGATACAGGAGTCTCTAAATATTTAGTTGTGGGTGATGCAGTGAGTCTAGGAAGGGGTGTAGCTCTTGAAGTTGGTGGTGCAGCTCTGGGTCTCCTATCTCTTCTGGGAGGTGGTGAGGCTTCTGTGATTGTTTCAGCACATGTGATGGTTGAGGCGGGTTTGGAAAATTTCTCAATACGTAATGGTAATTGGTACAACTCTACTGGTGGGTTTCTTGAAGATTCTTTTTTTTTTTTTTAATTTTATTTTATTTTTAAACTTTACATAATTGTATTAGTTTTGCCAAATATCAAAATGAAGATTCTTGTTTTAAAAAAATTTGTCTGTTTTGGTTGCATGAAGTTTTTACTGTATATTAGACTTTTACTAAATATCAGGCAACATAGGTGATAGAAACATTACAAATTAAGCCTCTCTTTCAGGAGTCATACTTTGTTGTACGACAGAAACCATATGGGAGAAATCCTGTAAGTAAAATGAGCATCAGGAAATTTCTCTCAGGGTAACCATCATAAATCAGAGATTCCTCTCAGTATTCTGAGCAGCAGTTGGACTCATATGAGCACACTCTGAAAGGGGATGATCACAAAGACTGCAACATATGTGGAAGGCTTTATCCAGAAGTGATGTTTTGGTGAATGTCAGATTAATGATATAAAGTGTAGAACCTTTAAAAAATATTTGAAATACGTGAAAGCTTTTTAATAAAAATTCTCAGTAAATCTGTACTGAGGGAGACATTTATATTAGAAGTCATGTTGCAGAAATCTGATTACAAGGTTGTTTTTCTTTTAAAGCAACCTACAAATATCTAGGAATATGAAGCTTTTTAAAAAGCACAAATAAATTGAATAACGTGACATCATTAAATACACGTGAAGAGTCCTTTCATCTGTAGGACTCATGTGTGAATGTCAGTGTGTTTCAGAACACAGATGGTGGATGTTTCATGTATGTGTGAACCCGTCCATAATTGTATGTAATGAAATATGTAGTCTTATTTAGTTCAGGAACTTTTATGTATATGAAGATACTTCTCATTAAGTCTCAGTAGGGACTCCAATCATTAAAAGACAATGTATTTAATTGTAATATTCTTTTAAAATTATAATGTATCTTTTCCTCCTGTTTTTGAAAGGATATGGATTTTACTGAACTAATCCTTCAGAAAGAAGCTAAAAATATTTTTGTAAAATTTGTAACTCTCTCGTGGTCAGCCAGATTTTACATTAGTGAAAGTCACTCAGTCATGTCCAACTCTTTGCGACCCCATGGACTATACAGCCCATGGAATTCTCCAGACCAGAATGCTGGAATTGGTAGCCTTTCCTTTCTCCAGGGGATCTTCCCAACCCAGGGGTGGAACCCAGGTCCCTCTCAGTGCAGGCCGATTCTTTACCAGCTAAGCCACAAGGGAAGTCCAAGAATACTGGAGTGGGTAGCCTATTCCTTCTCCAGCAGATTTTTCCAACCCAGGAATCAAACTGGGGTCTCCTGCATTGCAGGTGGATTCTTTACTAACTGATCTATCAGGGAATTTTACATTAGGGATACATTTATTTATAGGAAAAATGCTTCCCAGGTGGCTCAGTGGTAAAGAATCCACCTGCCAATGCAGGAGACGTGGGTCTGATCCCTGGGTTGGAAAGATCCCCTGGAGTAGAAAACGGCAACCCACCCCAGTATTCTTGCCTGGAGAATCCCATGGACAGAGGAGCCTTGTGGGCTACAGTTCAGGGGGTCACAAAAGAGCTGGACATGATTTAGCGACCAAACAACAGTAACAACAACGGAACACAGCAGAGGACGCAAGAGAATAATTTAGCTGGGGAAATAAGCACATGGAACAGTGAGCAACAAGTGCTGAGATATAATTGTTAGATTGTATAGGGGCAGTCATTGGGCATATGAGGGGAGGGAGGACCCTGCAGTTTACTGAGTACCTAGTCACGAAGAGTCGGACACTTACTGAGCGGCTTCACTTTCACTTTTCACTTTCATGCATTGGAGAAGGAAATGGCAACCCACTCCAGTGTTCTTGCCTGGAGAATCCCAGGGACGGCAGAGTCTGGTGGGCTGCCGTCTCTGGGGTCGCACAGAGTCGGACACGACTGAAGTGACTTAGCAGCAGCAGCAGCAGTGAGTGTCAGTACTACCCTAGTAATAAGAGTTCTTCAAAACCATCTCTTCAAATATTCTTTTATCTCGGTCTGAAATTCCTATAAAAAGTATGTTGAACCTTTTCATCATATATTTCGTGTTTCTTAACATCTTTCGTATCTTTCTCCTCTAGCTTTTTGCTATACTATATATTCTTTATAACCCCTTAAGATTCAAATTCTAGTTTACTGATTATGTTCAAAGGCCATTTAAACTCAATCTTCAGAGCTGAGACAAGTCAAACTCTTTAGGGCAAAGATTCTTATTATGTCATCTCTATATTTTTCAGTTCAGTTCAGTTGTGTCTGATTCTTTGCAACCCCATGTACTGCAGCACGCCTGGCTTCCCTGTCCATCACCAACTCCTGGAGCTTGCTTAACTCATGTCCATTGACTTGGTGATGCCATCCAATGATTTCATCCTCTGTTGTCCCCTTCTCCTCCTGCCTTCAATCTTGCCCAGCATCAGGATCTTTCCCAGTGAATCTGTTCTTCCCATCAGGTGGCCAAAGTATTGGGGTTTCAGCTTCAGCATCAGTCATTCCAATGAATATTCAGGACTGATTTCCTTTTGGATTGACTGGTTTGATCTCCTTGAAGTCCAAGGAACTCTCAAGAATCTTCTCCAGCACCACAGTTCAAAAGCATCAATTCTTCGGATCTCAACTTTTTTTATGGTCCAGCTCTCAAATCCATACATAACTACTGGAAAAGCCACAGCTTTGACTAGATGGACCTTTGTCAGCAAAGTAATGTCTCAGCTTTTTAATACGCTCTCTAGGTTGCATAGCTTTTCTTCCAAGAAGCAAACATCTTTTAATTTCATGGCTGCAGTCACCATTTGCAGTGATTTTGGAGCCCAGGAAAATAAAGTTTCCATTGTTTCCCCATCTATTTGCCATGAGGTGATGCCATGATCTTCATTTTTTGACTGTTGAGTTTTAAGCCAGCTTTTTCACTCTCCTCTTTCACTTTCATCAAGAGGCTTTTCAGTTCCTCTTCGCTTCCTGCCTTAAGGGTGGTATCCTCTGCATATCTGAGGTTATTGATATTTCTCCTGGCAATCTTCATTCCAGCTTGTGCTTCATCCAGCCCAGCGTTTCACATGATGTACTCTGCATGTAAGTTAAATAAGCAGGGTGAGAATATATAGCCTTGACGTACTCCTTTCCCAATTGTGTGTGTTGTTCTATGTCTGGTTCTAACTGTTGGTTCTTGACCTGCATACAGATTTCTCAGGAGACAGGTAAGGTGGTCTGGTATTCCCATCTCTTTAAGAATTTTCCACAGTTTGTTGTGAAAACACAGTTTATTGCTATATTTTTTGGTGAGTCTTAATTTGGTGACTTTTGGAGAGCTTTCTTATTTTCTTGGGAGAGTTCTCAAGAAATAGGCATTTGCAGTGATTCTTAAATAGGCTCCCTTCGAATATCGTGCTTCATGGCAAATAGATGAGGAAAAAATGGAAACAGTACAGACTTTATTCTCTTGGGCTCCAAAATCACTGCAAATGATGACTGCAGTCATGAAATTAAAAGACTCTTGCTCCTTGGAAGAAAAGCTATGACAAACCTAGATAGCATATTAAAAAGCAGAGACATCACTTTGCTAACAATGATCCATTTAGTCAAAGCTAGATCATGGCATCTGGTCCCATCACTTCATGGGAAATAGATGGGGAAACAGTGGAAACAGTGGCTGACTTTATTTTTTTGGGCTCCAAAATCACTACAGATGGTGACTGCAGCCATGAAATTAAAAGACGTTTACTCCTTGGAAGGAAAGTTATGACCAATCTTGATAGCATATTCAAAAGCAGAGACATTACTTTGCCAACAAAGGTCCGTCTAGTCAAGGCTATGGTTTTTCCAGTAGTCATGTATGGATGTGAGAGTTGGACTGTGAAGAAAGCTGAGCACCGAAGAATTGATGCTTTTGAACTGTGGTGTTGGAGAAGACTCTTGAGAGTCCCTTGGACTGCAAGGAGATCCAACCAGTCCATTCTAAAGGAGATCAGTCCTGGGTGTTCTTTGGAAGGAATGATGCTAAAGCTGAAACTCCAGTACTTTGGCCACCTCATGCGACGAGTTGACTCATTGGAAAAGACTCTGATGCTGGGAGGGACTGGGGGCAGGAGGAGAAGGGGACAACAGAGGATGAGATGGCTGGATGGCATCACCGACTCGATGGATGTGAGCTTGAGTGAACTCTGGGAATTGGTGACAGACAGGGAGGCCTGGCGTGCTGCAATTCATGGGGTTGCGAAGAGTCAGACACGACTGAGGGACTGAACTCAACTGAACTGATGGTTTTTCCAGTAGTCATGTATGGATCTGACAGTTGTACCATAAAAAAGGCTGGGGCTGAATAATTGATGCTTTCAAACTGTGATGCTGGAGAAGACTCTTGAGAGCCCCTTGGACTTCAAGGAGATCAAATCAGTCAATGCTAAAGGAAATCAACCCTGAATATTTATTAGAAGGACTGATGCTGAAGCTGAAGCTCCAATACTTTGGCCCCCTGATGCAAAGAGCTGACTCATTGGAAAAGACCCTGATGCTGGGAAAGATTGAGAGCAGGAGGAAAAGGGGATGGCAGAGGATGAGATCATTGGATGGCATCGCCAACTCAATGCGCATGAGTTTGAGCAAACTGCCGGAGATGGTGAAGTACTGGGAAGCCTGGTGTGCTGCAGTCCATGGGGTTGCAAAGAATCGGACACGACTGAGCAACTGAATGATAAACAGCAAATGCTTTGAGCAGTAGAGTTCTCAGGTTGTTTAACTCATCATATTGGCAGAAAGGAAGTCTGTTTTCTTAAACACTTAAATGAACAAGTGCTTGTCAACTGATCTTACAAAGGTAGCCAGCCCATTTCTGGTAGGATTGGTGCCTTTCTTTTGTTCTCTGTTAGCAATCGGTTCATCTCTTTGCTCTAGCGTTAATTACATGACACTGTTTCATTGTATACTTCCTACAGTAGAGCAGGAGTTTCCAAGGGCAAGGACCCTGAACTTCTGTGGGTGAAAAGTCCCTTGGCTGTTGGGAACAAATGGGACCCAGAATACAGGAGGAGAGTTGGATGAGGGAATTGGAGGCAGAACCAGAAAGACAGAGCTCTGAAGGCCTGATATGTGACCAGTTGATGTTATGAAATGTTGGTTTCAAAATAGGGAATGAAGTCTTTGTTCAGAATGTCGTGATATCTTAAGGATGGGGTAATAAAAGGAAAGAACCATAGTCATTCTTTCCAATAGTTTAATGTAGTTAGAAAAGGGAAATGAATTGGTAGAGCATAACTTGCATGAGCTCATTTCAGAGATGGGCAGTGGATGTGGTCTGGAGCTGATATTATAGACTTCAATAAATATTATAGTCCTTCAATAAATCACTCATTTGCTGTGATTAAGTTTACTGGGTACCTTCCACACCTAGGATATTTTGTATAGTATCGGTGTTTTACTAAATGCTTTGTCAGCTCTCATCTAAAATGAGGTTTTCCCCACAAATATGTAATATAAATGTATAGGCCACACACCTAGACAGATCTGTAATAAAACATGGGCACATACGCATGCACTGAATCAGGGCCGGCATATTTTCTGTAATTTGGCTAATAGACCTGCTTGCTCCAAACTCCGTGCCCTGCCTTTCTTCCTGTATTTGTGTCTTTGAGTCAGTGTTTCTGAATCAAGGCATGATTTGTTGGTAGGGAAGATCAAGGCTTTATATCCACGATTATCATTACCATATTAACCTGGATTGCATCACTCCATTAGTTAGCTTTCACCTACTGGAAGACAGGAATGTAAAGAACTAGGAGAGGAAAGGTAAATGCGCATGTGTGTATGTGTATACGTTGGGAGTGGGGTTAAGATGAACTAAATTTAGTGGCCTTATGAGAAATCCTAACATGATGAGATGGAGAAGGCAATGGCACCCCACTCCAGTACTCTTGCCTGGAGAATCCCATGGACGGAGGAGCCTGGTGGGCTGCAGCCCATGGGGTCGCTAGAGTTGGACACGACTGAGCGACTTCACTTTCACTTTTCCCTTTCATGCACTGGAGAAGGAAATGGCAACCCACTCCAATGTTCTTGCCTGGAGTTTCCCAGGGATGGTGTAGCCTGGTGGGCTGCCATCTATGGGGTTGCACAGAGTCGGACATGACTGAAGTGACTTAGCAGCAGCAGCAGCAGCAGCAACATGATGAGAAATAGTGATTAAGCGTGACCATGTATTTGGCCTTCATATTATTAAACATTTATTTCTTACAGTTCTGAGGCTAGAGGTCCAAGTTCAGGTGCTAGCATGGTTGGATGAGAGTCCTCTTCTGGATCACAGACTTCTCATTGTGTCCTCACCTGGCAGGAGGGGCTAGGGAATGGGCACTCATTCCATTCATGGGGCCTCCACGCTCACCACCTAAGAACCTCTTCAAGGCCCCATCTCCTAACCCCATCATCTTTGGGGTAAAATTTTCAGCATACGAGTTTGCGGGGGAGACACACTCAGGCCTGCACTCACCACACCTGTGTATTCTGTTGATGCAAATGTTTTCTAGACTGCATTTCCACCCCGAGAGTAGGTAGAGAGTGGTTCAGTTCATGGCATGTGCAGATCTGCCTTGATGTGCTGTTTACTTTTTTGCTTCAGGTTCTGCAAAGTGTGGCCTTTAGTTCCTAGTTCCTTTCTAATAGTGCATTTTTCAGAATAATGGGCTCAGTGTTGCTTTAGGGAACACATTGTTATGTGAGAGCCATAGAAAACATGATCTGAAAAGAGGACTTCTAATTTTCCTGAGGACTTGAGTAAATAGTCAGAGAGAAAGGGCCAAATTCTACCTGCCTCACGGCAGGCATTGCAGTTTTTGGAGCACATCCAATCCTGAGAGCCACCCGCTTGTCCAAGTTCAGGTTGACAGAAAGACAGAGCCTTATTCTTTGGTCTCCCTTGGTGAGGACTATCACCAAGGAACTTATATGCCATGAAATAGAACCATTCACTCCAATAGAAGTTTTTCACCAAGACTTTATCTTGATGACGTAACTAAACTGCGCCACCACTCCCCACCCCAATTTGAAGGAGGATTAGTACAGTGGATATTATAAAGCAGGTATGAACAGTTTGAGGGACTGGAACCAATATTAACTGACAAAAACCAACTTCATCTAAATCATCATAAAAATGTTTAAGTAAAAAAAAGGGTGGGGAGGGTGCAAAGGGGTTTTCAGATTGAACAAGATCATCACATTTTATCTAATACATTCAATTCTGGCTAGGGTATACCAAAATGGAAACAGGGTAACTATAAAACAAAACTTCCACTACAGCACACTGCACACACCTGTGTCCCACCTGTCCCCCTAATGCTTCCAAACTCAACCATTTCCCAGCCTGTTGGGCCTGTCTATGAAGGAGCACGTAGATCTTCTCTTTAATCCAATCTTTGTTATAAGGCTGGTATGTCTGGGTATCAGCTTGGTAAACAAGTCAGCTGAGGTCTGCCAGGTCATCAATAAAATCAAAGAGCTGACTGATATCATATGTGATAGAGGGGCTGTTGGGATTCATTCTCTTCAGATGTTCTTCATACATTTTACAAACACCTTCCATACGCTCATTCACAGATTCATAGCGTAAGTTCTGCCTTCTGGCCTCTTGGTAGGCTATACCAGCAAGGTGGTGTGAGACATCGCACCAAAGTCTCCCCCTGCAGCCGATGCCGACTCCGCCACCACACATGAGCTTACTCCTCTGTTTTCATTTTTAACTGAAAATCAACATTAATATATAATTTATGAGTTGGGTAATTAAATGATAATTTAAATGAAAATATTAGGAATTTTAACGGTAGATCTGAAAAGAAATTATGTGCTAATTTCCTGGGGGATTGTATAAAGGATAATATTATGTAGTTAACTGGTATGATTTTCTAGAATGTAGGAACTCTCCCATGAGGAGGGCCCCTTTCTAGAGGAGACTTGAAGTTGGCTAGGCTCTCTTTTGAAGAAAAGGCACACCCGAGCCATCAGGAGCAGAATGGAAATCTGTCCAGATTTCTAAGAACAACATGGCACAGTTCTTCAGGATGCAGGACTGTTCCCGTTTTAGGACATTTCACATCCTTGGTCACTGGGTGCCAAGTGCCAAGGTCTATTCTCGTCAGCACTTCGAACATTCTTCCCTTTCCCTTCTCCTTGTAAGTATGCACAGGTCCCCACCAACATAAAAAGACCAAAATATCGAACAAAAGCCCCTTCATCTTCCTCTTCACTGCACTAGAAGTGATTCCCCATAACTTTCTAATTTCCAAAGACCATGGCCCCTTCTGAGTCCTCATTCTCCCTGACCTCACTGTAGTCCCTCATGAGCTCTGCACACTTATGTACTATTATTATTTAAAATTCTGTATTTTTGGCTCTGTGCTGATTCTTCGTTGCTGTGAGTGCTTTTCTCTAGCTGCAGTGAGCAGCGGCCACGCTCTAGTTGCTGAGCACTGGCTGCTCATTGTGGTGGCTTCTCTTGTTGCAGAGCTTGGGCTCTAGGGCGTGTGGGCTTCGGTAGCTGCAGCGTGTGGTCTCAGTAGTCGTGGCTCCCAAGCTCCAGAGTACGGGCTCAGTCGTTAATGGCCCTTGTGCTTAGTTGCTCTGTGGCGTGTGGGATCTTCCTGGACCAGGGATTGAACCCATGTCTCTGGTCCAATCGAATCCACATTGGCAGGTGGATTTTTCTTTTTTACCACTGAAACACCAGGGAAGCCCACAATTATGTATTATTATTGAATTATTGTTTAAGCTCTTAAATTGCTGCTGAACTCCTCATGTGTTTGAACTTGTCTCTCTATAAATGTCTCGAGGGCGGGATCTTATATTTCTCTTTGCCTTTAGTAATATTCAGGACAATGTATTTAATATTTAATTTGTTAGTTGAAGATTTTTTTGGTAACTCATTGGACTGTTTTAATATTTAATCTGTAGGAAAGTTCTTTTCTGTTTTAATCTTGAATCCCCACTGCTGATTTTACATCCTAATTATATATGTGATAGAAATTTGTAGTTCTTCTTCTTTTTTTTTTCTTAATCAGGGCAAAGGTGAGACCCAGATTGGGTCTTTATTTAGACCTCTAGTCTTAGTCTTGCCTCAGACAGAAGAGCACATCTGTGTTCATGCACACACTTACACATACACACACATTCACAGACATACACATGCCTAGGAGTATACCAGCCAAGCTGGGAAAGAAGAGTGAGGAACACTGGGTGACTTAATGCAAATAGGGGTCAGTTCAGCCCCTTTGCTGCCTGTCTGGTGGTGAGCTTCTCACCTGAGGGCTTAGTAGTAACTTCCCTGTGTGTTTCTCATTGAGTGTTAAAACAAGGCCCACAGAAAAAGGCACAAATGTAGAGAAATAGAGACCAGCAGAGGAGTGTAGGTGAAGAGAGAGATCTAAAGACAGAGATCCAGGCAAGGAACTACAAAGAGAAGCACAGACACCAAAGCAGAGAGAGTAGGTTAGAAAGCAGCAGGGAGGTTGGGAGCCAGGAGGAAACTGGGGAACAGGACACCAACCCCAAAACTATCTCTGGCACGGGAAATTTAGCCTGCTTGGGGGCGGGGGCAGGGCAGGGAGAGCGCTGGGAAGGAGAAGCAATTGTAGGAACTGGATGTTCCACCTCCCCTTGGGCCTGGGAGCTGTGCCCTGTTCAGTGGTGGCCCGCCCCAGACCTCCACACATGAACCTGTAATCCTGTTCTGGTAGCTGAGAACCGGGGCCTGGCTACTTGGAACAGGAGAACTGGCCTGGCTACAGGAGCTGGGGGAGGTCCCAAGACCCCTGGGAGACTCTGGAGGAGGGGGTGGGCTAAGGACAGGGACTGAGGCCAGCTCTGTCCTCCAGATGGGCTCATCCAATGTAGTGGCTGCTCTGGGGGCAAGCACAGTGGGGGCCAGGGGTTCCGCAGTGGGCTGGGGCGCTTGAGTTGAAAATCGGCGGATCTCCTGGACTCAGGCAGTTTGGGGAGGCCCTGAGGAGGTGGGTCCAAGAGTCGGGGGAACCTCATCAAAACAGAACATGGCAGTTTTAAGTTGGCAGGGCTGGTGCCGCATGAAATCCAGAGCCTTAATGCCCTGCTTAGCGGCTGCCCGAGGCCCTTGGGATTGGGTCTTACTAGGGAGAGTTTGGGCAGCTTGGCGGAAAAAGGGTGGGAGCAGTGGGTTGTAAGCAATAGAAGGTGGAGCACGTATATTGGGTGAATATTTCCAGGAAGAAGGCAGTGAAGGGGTAGGAGAAGGGCTTCTGGGCCGAGGGCCAAGGCCAGGACCAGGTGGAGCTTCCACCACATACCTGTCCGCTCGGCTCTGATGTTTGGCAAACAGCTCCCCTCCCCTCCCCCCACCCTGAAGCCTTGGTGTTTCAGGGATTCCAGCCGAAGGGGCCGCCCCGTTCTTTAACCCACCGAGGAACCCTCGAGAAGGGGGCTTAGGAGCCACTGGGGGTGGAGTCTTAGGAGTCGTTGGGGGTGGGGTGTTGAGAGCCATTGGAGGCGGGGTTTTAGCTGTCACGTGAGGCAACGTCTTGTAACTCCTGCCCCCTGGTGGCTGCATGAAGTTGCAGGCTTCAGCCCTGAGGCTCAGAGCATGCTCCTCTTGACCAGATTCTGCTCCCCCAGCCCGGGGTTTTTCATCCAGGTTTTGCACCAACGATAGCAGCTCGGGGTTGGGCGAGTTATTCGTCTCCTTATTTCCCGACCAGAACATCTGCTTTTGGGTTCCCCGACGCCGGGCCTCCTGGAGGATGCCCGTGCGAGCAGCTGGCACGGAGATGCATTGCTCCTGGGCGCTGTGGGGCTCAGGGGCCGCGGAGCTAGAGGGGCAGGCGCTTCTGGGCACGCAGCAGGTCGCAGAGGCGATGACAGGAAGATAGAAGTGGTGGAGGTCATGGCAGCTCCGCAAGCGGGGGCGGGGGCCTCTGGGGCTCCGCCTGGTGTAACAGGATGATTAGGGGCTGGGATGTATAGGGAGCTGGTGGCCGTCACGGGGCCGGAGGAGCGTGGGGTGCTGGGGGAAGTGGGGACTGGCACGTGGCTTGGAACCCCTTAAGTGAAGCTGGGCACAGGAAAGGTACCCTGCGGAGGAGATAGGAAAGGCGGTGGGGCGGTGCTGAGGCCTCTCAGGCTCTCATTTGACCTCTTGGGAGCTAGGGGCCGGAAAATAACCAAGGTGGTACCTGACCGCTGCCCTTGTAAGCCGGGAGTGCTAGCTGAACGGTTAAAGATCCTTGGAGCTGAGGTAGAGGTTCCACAGCCGGGGAGGAAAGGTCTGGGGCTGACTACAGGGGCTGGCAAAGGGCTGGATGGGAGTAGAGCCGCCTCTGGCGGAGCGTTTTGTGGCCGACGTGGAGACTGCAGGCCCTGCCCCTTGAGCGTGGCCGCTGGACCTTCCTGGGCCAGCTGCTGGGTGATGGAGGCTGCGCGCTGGCACTGCTGTTCAAAGAGTTGGGCCCCTCGCCTGGAGGCCTCACTCGGCTGCCCTCCCAGCCCCCGGCCCTCTGCTGTGCCTGAGCTTGGTCTGGCTAGCTCCATGTCCAGGTAGGGGCTCTCCCAGTCGGACTGGTTGTTGAGGCTGCGGGCTTCGGAGAAAGCCTCTTCCTCCAGCTCGGACTCACTGGTTGGAGGCAAGCCGTCCTCCTCCTCAGCGCCGGTCCCCACGGCAGCCCCAAAGCTCACTAGGGTGTATTTCTTGGCTCTCTGCTGACGTTTCTTAAACATCAGTACCCCCTTGGAGTGGGGGTTAGGGGCTGCGGTGAGCAGGATGCAATCGTCTGGCATTTGGTCTTGGCCTCCTTCACACTCGGCTCTTGGAGGCTCTCTGCCCTTTGTAGCTTGGCTTGTTTGGCCTTCTGGGTATAGGTGGTGGTAGGATCTTCTGCCACTGGGTGGGGAACAGGCCCCGCCATAGGGATGAGATGAGGGCCAGGCCGGAGGGGGCCATGAGGCAACAGCAGGGCCTCATCAGGGGGTGGCTGAAGAGTTGTCCTATCCTCCCAAGATGGGGAGCTCACACGACTGTCACCCTGGCTGGGAGGGCCAAGGACAGCAGGTGCTGGCTCTGCAGGGCTGTCAGACAGGTAGACCTCATCTGGTAGGGCTCCTGGAGGGGTGGGCCTTGTGGAGCCTCAGTGGTGGGGTCGGCGGGGCTTTTCCTGGGTGGCTGGGCTGTCAGCATCACTGTCTGTCTGTCCTTAGTAAGCCTCACTGTCGGGGCGAGAGGAGACACCTGGGCTGGAGAGGCTGGGGAACCGGAGCTCCTGGGGGCTCAGGACTCAGTGGAGACACTGGTGACAGTGCCTGAAGCTCACCCGGGGATGGCGATCGCACAGGTCCCTCGTCCTCTACCCGCTGCACAGCGAGGACAGGCCGATTCCCTGAGACATTGATGAGGCTTGTGGCACTGGCATGAGAGAGGCTGGTGCAGGAGACCCCAGTGATGGCCAAAAGCTGATCCCTGTCTTGGAGTCCTGCTCTGCCTGCCCGGCTCCATCTTCGGATTTTCCTGTGCATGAGCACACACGTTAGGACCAGAAAGATGGTGAACTATTCTGGGCAGGGCAAAGCCGGAGGAAACTCTGGTGGAGGTCCGTAGTGGTCCTGATGTGCTCATCAGTCATCCGACTATGGTGCCAGGCAATCTGTGTGTCTTAATTCCATCCTCTCAGCAAGTTATTACAATGGCATTCTTCTTTTCTCCATTCTACAAATGACAGAAACTGAGGCCAAGATTAAATTACCCAAGTTAGGGAACTGCAGGGACAGACATTGAACACATGCTGCCTAAAAGCAAAACTATTGCCCTTTAAAGTCTAAGTGTTGCAGCAATTCCCCAGTAGTTCAGTGATTAGAACTCTTGAATTTTCACAGCCAAGGGCATGGGGTTGGATGCCTGGTCAGGGAACTAACATCCCGCTAGCCACAAGCCCTGGCCAGAGTAAGTAAATGTACAAAAAGTATACAATATCAGAATAATCATAATTTTTAAAAATCCCCAAACCAAAAAACATTATACTTTCCATTCCACAAGTCTTATGACTGGCAAAGGTCATGGGTGAGAGAACCTCCAAGACGAAAATCAAAGGGGCCGGGGTCAGCAGGAAGTCGCTACAAGACTTTGTCTAATATGTCATTGGAAGGAGAGTTACTAAAGATAGTTCAATCGCATCTCGGTTTGGAGTGGGACCATAAAGTTACCACGACATCTCGGGGGGGAGGAAAAAAGGAAGTACATAGAATCCTCAGAAGCCGCCGCAGACGGCCAACATAGAAAAGAAACTAGTGCGTACTCAGTAGTTATTATTCTTATCATAGGTGGGTCACGTTTGTTCAGATCACAGGAGCCCAGGGGTATAGATGGATCTTAGTCACAGTAACAAAACAGTTTTTGACGTGGCTTTTGAAAACATTTGAACCCCAGTTCTCAGTCTGTTCCTCCTTTCTGAGACACAGCTTGAGAGACACACCAGGCAGAGTCTTTTCTAACAACTTCAACTGCAAAGCTCTCTCATTTTCCTAAACTCTTAAAGCATTTGCTGTTTAACATTACTTTCTCCACTCCTCGCCTCCTGGTTACTGCTGCACTGCTCTCATTAGGCTGCTCCTTCCAGCATGGGTGTGGCCAGGCAGACCAGCGACCTCTCCAATCTCGGCTTCAAGTGTTCCTTCTCAGTTCTTATCTTGCTTTGCTTCACAGCTTTTGCTCCCTTGTTCATTTCTCTTGGATTTTGTCACATTTGTCCCCTTCTAAATTTCTAACATGGTAATAGATGGTTGGGAGTGTGGAATCTGGAACAAGACTGCTTGGTTTTAAATTTCCATTCTACCATTTAGTTGTGTGCCTTTGAGCAAAGTGTTTAACCTCTCTGTGCCTTACTTTTCCCATCTGTAAAATGGGGACAATAGCGGAAGGTACTCCATATGTTTGTGAGGACTGGATGAAAATTGTCTAGTACAGCTCCGTAAATGTCAGCCCTATTTCTCTGTTCCTCAGTGCCTTTTGTGAGCTCTCCTTCCTCTCCGTTTCTCTTGGAGTTCTCCAAGTTTCTGTTCTAAGCCCTTTTTGAGTTTGTGTGTATCCACTTCCTTACTCCATCTCATTTACTCCCAAATGACTTTAATTACTGTTACTGTATTATCAAAATCTTTCTCTCCAGCCCAGATGTCTTTCTTGAACTCCAGGTCCCTGCTTTTGACCTGTCTTGGACACCAGTCATCACATCTCAAGCTCTTAACGGCCATAACTCATTTTTATTTCTTTCTCCAAGTCATCTATCTGCCTCCCCTTTCACTTTCCCCTTCTTGGTCAGTGGCACCGTCTTCCCATTGTCTAAGCCAGGAACCAAGGAGTTCCCATAGATTCATTCCTCCTGGTCCTTATGCCCTACATCTAGTTAAGCACCAAGGCCTTTTCATTTTGTTCTTTAATCTCTCACATTTCTTTGTCCTCCCTAAAACATCGCTTTGAATCAGGCTCTCACTGTCTTTCACCTGAACAATAGCAATGGTCTCTTGCTTGACTTCCCTGACTTTGGTCTCTCTCTTTTCAGTTCATCTTAGCCCTGCGTCACAGAGATCTCTCTAACACGCAATTTGGGTTGCTTGTCTCTGTTGCCTAAAGCCACTAATTGGCTTTAAGTTCATGTTACTTAGTATGATGTAACATTGGGGCCTGGAAAAATTTTCCATCTTTCTCTCCCACCACTGCCCTATGCATACTTTCAGTAGTCCTGGAGGTGTTTGTAGCTCCATGAATAACCCTTTCTTGAATGCTGCCGTGTAGTCACTCCTATTTCTTCTACTTGAAATGTCCTCCCATTTCACCATCTACCTGGTGAACGTCAGTGATTTTCAACAAGGGTCGCTATTGGCATTTGGGTGGGACAGTTCTTTGAGCACAATCAGTCCAGTATTATTGAATGCTCAGCATGCACGGTTCCCAATGCTGAATGCCAGAAGCAGTTCCCTTCCCTCTTCTGCTCCTCCCCTGCCCCACCAACTCAGTCACATAAGAACCAACATGCTCTGCCCTCATTTCCAAATGCTTTTCTAAGTAGGAATGCCCTTAGTAACAAGCAGTTGTATGTATTCTTTAAGACTTAGCTTAGGCCTCATCTCCTTGGGGAACCATGCCTGATACCTCAGCTGCTGAGTGATTTGAGCATTTCTATCTCCCTGGATTCGCAGAATCCCACACATTTTATATTCTCATTGTTTTCCGTTTTCTCGCTGGGCTGGCAGTTTCTCTAGGAAGAACTCATCCCTCCATCCCCAGTACCTAGGATATAATAGACACTCAATAAAAGTATTGTCAGGCGAGTGTATGCTCCTCGATTCTGTCTCGTCACAACAAAGATTTGGAGTGACGGACATTAAAGCCCTTGGCGTGTCACAGCTCTCGGGTCTTAGACCGTGTTATAGCTCTTAGACAAATCAGTGTTACAGCTCCATGTTACAGCTCTATTTTATTTAGATAATAACAGGAAAATCCATCCCTGATGTGTGAGGGCGTGTGGACCCAAAGACGCGAAGAGAAGAGTGCCCCAGCATGTGTGGGTCGGGGGGAGGAGAGAGAGAGAGCCCCAGCCCTTTGGCTCCTTTTTTTATATGTTTCCCTCCCCCGGCCCTGCCCTGTGTAAATTGGGTTAGCCAGGAGTGCTGTTTGTTCTACCTGAGGTCCTCACTCCGGTCCTCGGGCCTTCCTTTGTTCTATTTTCGTGGGCTTTTCTCTTCCTTATCTTTTAGCCACCACCATTTTGAACTCCTTTTCCCTGGTGGCTCAGACGGTAAAGCGTCTGCATGCAATGCAGGAGACCTGGGTTCGATCCCTGGGTTGGGAAGATCCCCTGGAGAAGTAAATGGCAGCCCACTCCAGTATTCTTGCCTGGAAAATCCCTACCAGGCTCCTCTGTCCATGGGGTTGCAACGAGTTGGACACAACTGAGCAACTTCACTTTCCCTATTCTAACTACCTAACAGTATTTATAGAGAAAGTGAATGGTTGTGTTTTCCTTGGTATATAGTTACCTGTTCCTCTAGCTTATTTGCCTGTTTCATATCAGTATACCCTTTCTTTTCAAATAGATTTGATAGACATTTGAAGGGAGACATTTATACTTTTTTTTTTTTTTTATGAGTACTAAGCATATATAGGAAGTTCGGAGTAAATGTGCTAAACTAAATGAAACATTTAGAAACTAGCTGTTTCTCTGAGGTTAAGCTTCATTGCTTTTAATCATTAAGGTCATATTTCTAAATGTGAAAGCATCATTTGAGAATTTTTCCAGGCTTTACTCATTTGTCCACTAGTCTTATAGTTTAGAATTGGGTGCAGTAATCTAGCTATTCTGGTTTAAGAATGTAATTTTTGTGGTTAGTAGGTGGAGAGTACCTTTATGTTCCTGCAGAGACCGTATAAAACCTAGTTGGGAATGGGGAGGTGGATGGGGGTGGTGTAAAGCCACAGTTTGCTGTCTGAAATGCAGATGAAAGCCATGGGGGAGGTGGGGCCTTCCACCTGTGGTTGGATTTGTTAACATCTCAGTAGCCATGCTCCTAAGTTATCAGGAGAATTTTCCATGTGCCTATTCCCCCAGCTACTTTCTTTTGTCTCTATAGTCTGTTTAGCAGTCTTTGGGTCAACCTTGTGACAAGACGACCTTAGGTAAGTTACTGCCTCACTTCAAATACTTCTTTGGCTTCACATTGCCTCTAGAAGGGATTTTCAATCAGAAGTATGTGGTTTTTTAATCTTGGATCTCACAAGCTTAAACTAAGCCCGTGACTCCACAAAAGAGAACCACTTTCATGACTTAGTTACTTTGTTTCTTGCCCATAAAGAGTATTTCCTACTTTGTTCACTTCTTTGTTCACTTTATTTCTTCTCTAACATAGTTCTGAATTTCTTTTGACATTTTAAAATTTGAAATTTATTCTTAAAGCTGTCACACAGAATAATCAAAACATGTCACAGGCTGAGAAAGAATCCTAAAAATATTTTAAGCAGTAGCAATATCATTGGAAAATGACGGTGAGAGGTGAGGGGCTGTGGACCACCTATGGTAGCCACTGCAAAAGAGAAAATCGATTAGGATACATAAATTCTAACATGACTTTTCAAATTGACAGTTTTATTGAGCTAATTGTACAGTTGCATTCAGTTATAAGAAATACTATTAGTTGTTGGTTGGTTGCTAAGTTGTGTGTGACTCTTTGCAACTCCATGGACTGTAGCCCACCAGACTCTTCTGTCCATGGGATTTCCCAGGCAAGAATATTGGAGTGGGTTGCCATTTCCTTCTTGAGGGGATCTTCCTCAGTCAGGAATCTAACCCATGTTTCCTGCATTGCAGGCAGATTCTTTACTGCTGAGTGCCCTAGAAACAATGTAGAAAACCTTTATACTCTCTGCCCAATGGTAATATTTTATAAAACTATAATAAGCTCAATTGCCCTACAGCTCAAATGGTAATGAATCTGCCTGCAATGCAGGAGACCCGGGTTCAACCCCTGACTCGGGAAGATCCTCTGGAGAAGGAGATGGTAATCCACTCCAGTATTCTTGCCTGGAAAATCCCATGGACAGAGCAGCCTGGTGAGCTACAGTCTGTGGGGTTGCTAAGAGTCGAGCATCTAACTGCTACTACTACTAAGATCAGTTGATATTGACAATGATACAATGTACTCATCTTATTCAGGTTTCCCAGTTTTACTTATATTTACTAGTCTCTGTGATCTTAAATTTCAGCATCCTTTTTTATCACCTGTGTAAGTTCACGCATTCACCGCCACAGACAAGATACTGAATGGTTCTGAAACTGCTAGGATCCCTCATGTCGCCCTTTTATAATCATGACCACCTTCCCTCCTTACCCCTCCCAATACTGTTTTCTGCCTCTGGCCACTACTAATCTGTTGTCCATTAATTTTTCTCATTTAAAAATGTTATTATATATGTGGGATTATGGTCTGTGACCTTTTGGGATCGGCTCCTATCGATCAGCATAATTTCCTAAAGATTGATCCATGGCGTGTAAATAGTCAGTTCCTTTTAATTTCTGAGTAGTATATATTGCTGACTTAGGCATGTACACACATAAGTGTGCATACAGACAGCAGACTGTGCTGTCTTCAACGTTCAACTGTTGAAGACATCTGGGCTGATAATAGTTTTTGGCTGTTATAGATAAGGCTATTACCAATGCTGCTGCATACAGGTTTTTCTGTGAACATAAAGTTCTATTTCTCTGGGGGTGGAGGAAATACCCATTAGTGGAATTATTGGTGGCAACGTGTATTTAGTTTTTAAGAGACTGCCCAACTGTTTTCCAGAATGGCTATATTATTTTGCACTCTTACCAGCAATGTGTAAGTGATTAGTATCTCTACATCCTTTCCAAGATTTGGTTATGCACTGTGTTTTGTTATAGCCATTTGAATGCTATATTGATATTTCATTATGTGTGTGTGGTTTTTGATTTTTTTTCACATTTATAGCCTTCTCATGTCTTTTGTATACATATTGTGTACATATATTATTTGCAAAAATGGGATTACACTATATGTTTTAAATAACTTTCATTTTAAATTTAACTTGGAATGAACATCTTTCCAAGGCATTAAGTATTTCTTTCTGTAGTAGATATAACAGCTGTGTAGCATTCCAATACATGAACCAAAGTTCTCTTTTTGAATTAATTGACCTAGAACATAGTATTTGTCTCAGGTATAAAACACAATCATTCCTTATATGTATATACAGGTATCCCTTGGTATTCGTGGAGGACTGGTTCCAGGCCCACTGGTGGACACTCAGATCTGTGGATGTTCGAGTCCCTTGCAGTCAGCCCTTTATATCTTCAGGTTCCACATCTGCGGATATGGGAGACTGATTGTATTGTGAATTGATCACCACAGTAAATCCAGTTAATATCCATGGTGGTTTTAATTTGCATCTCTAAAGTGGTTAATGATGTTGAACGTCTTCCCATGACCTTATTTGCCATGCAAATATCCTCTTGGTGAAACATCCATGTCTTTCGTCCATTTTCCAACTGGATTGTTTGAGCGTTCTTAATATATTCTAGATCCTAGTCCTTTGTTGGGTATTTTCTCCCAGTCTGCAGCATGCCTTTTGATCTCCCTCACTTGGGCTTTCACAGAGGAACACTTTTTAATTTTGATGTCTAGCATGATGGAAAAAAAAGAGGTCTTAGTCTTTAATGTCCAGTAGTCCCTTGAGAATCTGAAAGCTATAAACTCTTGTCAGAAAAATGCACATCACACAAAATTTCATACCTAAATTTTTGGTGTTCACAGACTCTATAAAGTTCATCAATGAACTATAAGTCATATGAATCCACTTAATTTGCAGTAATCCTGCAGAAGACTCTGGGGAGAGTTATTTTTCTTTTGTTGAAGTAAAAAGTGAGAAACTCTATACTTTACAAAATAAGAGAAAGCTATATTAGCCAGGCTTTATTCTGTTGAGGACCTAACTCAAATGCCTCTTTCTCAGCAATATTTTTCTTGACTACTCTGGGATACATTGCCAGATTGCTGCTTTAAACTTCTTGGGCTGAACAGCTCTGCCAAGAAAACAGTCTTTCTTGTATTGAATTTGAGCTTTAAGGCATCAGCAAATGAGTGAACTTGTGGGCATTTCACACCTGCCAGGTCAATTTTAGTAGCATGGCTCTTTACAGTACGTGACTTATTTTTCTTGCTCCATTTCCTTGTTTTATAAAGATGAGTGCACAATAAGAAAATAGAAATGAGATGCTGGTGGTGAAGCAAGGGTTGATAAATTTGATATGATCATTATCTGTGCCCAAGCAGAGAACTGTCAGCATCAGTTAGTTGTATTTAACTTGATCATGCATTCCATTAAGATGGAAAAGTAAAAAGCTCATTGTCGGAAAAACTGGAGTGTATTTTGTTTACATTCTGACTCAAAGCAAACATGAAATTAGGAATGTTGTTAGGTCTTTGGCAAAGGAGTCTCGCCCCTTGGAAGTCTGTTGTTCACTTTTGTTGCAGATTTTTATTTATTTATTTAAAATTTTGGCTGCGCTTGGTCTGCTGTTGCTGCGTGGGCTTTTCTCTAGTTGTGGTGAGTGGGGCTACCCTCTAGTTGCAGAGATGCAGGCTTCTCATGACCGTGGCTTCTTTTGTTGCAGAGCGCGGGCTCTAGGGCATGTGGGCTCAGTTGCCCTGCAGCACGTTGAATCTTGCTGGACCAGGAATTGAACCCACGTCCCTTGCACTGGCAGGCATGTTCTTAACCACTGGACCACCAGGGAAGTCCTTGTTGCAGATTTAGTATGTGTTGTTTTGGGGATGAATTGTGTGTTAACATAAAAGGCCAGTGACCTTTACTCCCTCTGGTTTCTAGACCTGTTACTCTAATTTATCTAACTCCTCAGTGTTTCATAAAAATATCATGTATCCAGGTCTGTCTTCATGCTGAATCCTCCTTTCTCTCGTTCTGTGTATGTAACTCATTTATCGCTTCATGCTCGTCCTATACTATCGTGTTCTGCCAGCTCAGGGGTGTTACTCCTTTACCCTTAACTTTTCATGGCTATAGATCTTATCCTGGCCAGGTTGTAAGCTCATCCATGCTAGGGACAGTATTTTATTTATATATATATATACTTTATGTATTTTATTATCCCTCCCATGACAGCCTGCATAGTGTTGTGCAGTGAATTGACTTTGACATGAGAGAGGAGCTTTAGAGCTGTGTTGCTAATAAGGACATTGATGCCCTGATGAGATGGAACTTGCCTGCGATGCTTGAGTGATTGAGCTTTGCATTGACTATGAAGGATACACTAAACAGATTAATAGCAAAAGTGAGCCAGTAAAGGGAATGTTCCATTGATGTATAAAAAAGCTTTTTGAGGGCTTAATCACTCTGTGTGCAGATACGTCCTGTGAAATACAAGCAAGTGTGACTGGTTTGGCGGAACATTTTGCTAGCAGCTAGCTCCTGCTCCTCTTTGTACTTTACAAACGTCCTCTAATTTAGGCTGTCCCATTTCAGACTGACTGGCTCCCCTTCTTCCTCCCCACCCCCAGTCGTTGGAATTAATGAGATCCTTTTGAATGGTTATTGTGTTGCCTGCTTTCTAATCTTCAGACATTTCCCCACACTGAGTTCACCAAGTAATTCTACTCTTTCACATAAAGCTGCTTAGACCTGCATAAATCAGGTAGATAACTCCAGTCTGAAGCAGGTCTGTAGACACTGCTGTGTATTCAGCAGTAGGTTTATTCTAAAATGCTTTTTTCCTGCCCATCCATTGTGTTGGCATGGAAGGTTTTTACTTAGACTTACCTCCAGTTTAACTGATCTTCTCTCCTCCTGTTAGTATAACAGTTGTGAAATACAATTAAAATTCTACACTCCAAGGTTCACTGAAGGAGCAGTGAATCAAGATTTCCGTCTCCAGTGCCACAGGTTTCAAACTAAGGTAGCAATAGAATTACCCCAATAGTAATTGCTCTCTGCTCTTTGAAGTTTCAAAGTGGAGGGGGAATATTTGGTTCTGTAAAATCAGATAAAATTCTGTGGAATTAGGACTTCCCTGGTGGTCCAGTGGTAAAGAATCTGCCTTGCAGTGCAGGGGGACATAGGTTCATTCCTGGTTGGGGAACTAAGATCCCACATGGCGCAGAGCAACGAAGCCCATGTACCCTGGAGCCTGCATGCCACAACTGCTGAGCCCACACACCACAGCTGGAGTGTGCGTGCACCTCGGTGAAAGATCCCATGTGCCACAACTAAAGATCACACATCCTGTAACCAAGACCCAACGCAGCCAAATAAAAAAATTAATGAAAAATCCTGTGGAGGTTGACAGTATTATAGTGATGTGGTACAGTGCTCTTCAGAATTCCTGATACCTGGGAATTCTTTGGGGCCGCCAGAATGAGGCTGAGCTGAATAGACCTCATTCTTACCCTTTCACCCCAATTACTGCCAAATCATTTTGATCAGTCTAATATGTAGAGGTTCTGAATGATTTTATTTGAAATAAAGATTCAAATGCTTAAAAAACCCTTTGTGTATGCTTCACATGCAATGACTGGACTTCCCAGGCGGCACTAGTGGTGAAGAATCCCCCTGCCTCTGCAGGAGATGGGAGAGACACCAGTTTGATCCCTGAGTCGGGAAGATCCCGTGGAGAAGGAAATGGCAACCCACCCCACTATTCTTGCCTGGGGAATCCCATGGGCAGAGAAACCTGGCGGGCTACTGTCCATGGGGTCGCAGAGAGTTGGACATGACTGAGCATGTATGCATTGTAATATGCAATGATGATAAATGATAGTTACAGCTAGGATTTATTGCGTGCCCATTAAGTGTTTTCTCTTTTTACTCTATCAAATCTCTTGATCATCCCAACAGTCTTAAGAGGTAGGTACTGTTACTGTTTCTACTTGACACATGGCCTAGGGAAGGGAGGTAAGTAACAGGCCCAGAGTCACACAGAATAGGGTAGAACTGGTGTTCAAACACAGTCTGTTTCTGAGCCTATATTCCTTGCTATGAGGTTCTTACAGCTTTTTAGCCAAATGAATTTCTGTCTTTCAGATTGTAGTAATGTTACAAAAGGACTGTGCTGAGGCCAAGGAGAGCATGGGCTCTGGGGTCAGACAGGCTGGATCCACATGCCTTGGCCACAGTTAGCCTCTTGGCTTCATTCTCAGTCACGTGGCACAACTTTGCTGAGCTTTTCTTTGCCCGTGTGAAGTGGAGACAGGGGTGCGGGAGGCCCTTCTAGCTGAAGAGGGCAGGTATCAGGAAGGCCCTTTAAAGTGAAGCTCCTTAAAATGGGGACCACAATTCAGAGGTAACAGTGGTGGAGAAGAGATTTGCCTGGGGTTCTAGTTTTTGAAAATGAAATTCTGAAAATATTTATAAAATTTATATTTTATTCCTTTGGCTGAAAGGCAGCAGAGCATCATGGCTAGAGCTTACCGTTCTGGAGTGGCTGCTTAAATACCAGCCTAGCCTTGTTCAGGGTGACCTATTACACAGTTAGTTTTCAGCTCTGTTGACTCTTAGAAGGAACATAAGGTGAATCATGTGTGTGTGAGAGATTAATTGAAGGAGGTTGTGACTTTTTTTTTTGGCACAACTTATACAGTCGGACATTGGTGTTGTCTTATTTGATTGCAAAGCATTATTATGAGGGTCATTTTTGTTAGAAACACCCAAGATTGTCTTCTATTTTCTCCTAGGTGGGAAGAAGGTACTTGTATTCCTTTACTGTTGAAATTACTGTCTTTAAGCTTTTATCTTATTATGATTATTTCTTTTTACTTGTTGATGGATCTCTGTCACGTTCTCATTGATAGTTTTGTATGTGACTTGAAGTTCTCCAGTACTCAAACTCTCTTCTCAATTTTATTTAACCTTATTTCATGCTTAAAAAAAGATTTCCAGCATTATTTTCAGCATTATTTGCTTTCCAAAGCATACAGCTATAGAAGAAGTTTTGGTGTATAGGATAAAATTGCTAGAGGGTAGATGCTGGTGGGGGGAAGAATGAACACGGGAGGCTGTTGCTTGTAATTCTGTAAGTGGTCTGTTCATTTGAATATTTTTGTTTAGGTAACTTGCTTTGCAGTTAACATTGTAACTGGAGGGACTTGTAAATGAAGGTTTAGGTAACTAAGTAGCATTTTCTCAATGCTACTGAATCAGTGGACATGAGTTTGAGCAAACTCCAGGAATTAGCGAAGTACAGGGAAGCCTGGAGTACTGCAGTCCACGGGGTCACAAGAGTCGGACATGACTTAGTGATTGAACAACAGCAGCCATGAGGATTCTCTAAGATGATGTTGGTAAAATACTTAATGCAGTACTTCACGTACCATTATCCTTCTAAATGTAGTTGTTTATAGTATTGATAAATATTTGATCTTTATCTGTTAATAGGTTGTGTGAGAGGCATACACACCAGTTTTTAGCATGTTGAAGACAAAATTAGCCATGGTTTTATATTGACTCAGTCTTAGAATATTTCATTTAGATGCAAAAACTTGGGAAACCCAGAACTTCAAAGAATTGATTTTTTTCTGTATTAGTTAAATGTTATTTTTAAACATTAAAATATTCTTTTCACCTGTTGAAAACAGTCTAATATTTTTCTTTAGAGTTAACTAGCAATCAAAGATATTGGAATAGTATATATTTTTCAAAAAATATCTAAAATATTGAATTTTTTGTATCTTGATGATCTTTTCACAAGATTGTTTCCTCTTTTGGGAGTAAAATTAAAAGTTGCGGCTCTCTACTGAGACCCCAAATTAGTCCATGGTGTCTGCCAGCAAGACTAGAACTGTATTGGCTCTTCAGTTTCTCAAATATTAAAAAAAAAAGTGCAGTACGATATAAAAGTACTTGAGTCTCAATTTTTGAAATCGCAGGTGGAGAACTCAAGCGTTAGAAAATGAAGCGCAGCGCATGACACTTCTCTTGCATTGTGCAAAGCTACAGCATGTGAAGAACTTAGGCAATTGTGACTTGTTTAGCAAATACAAATTTTTTATCATTAAACTTGATGTAAAAGGAGGTGTGGCCTCATTACACCATGCAGCTCTGCAAGTGAACACAGAGGTTACTGCTTTTAGCTATAACAGAGGAATTAATTTCAGAAAAGTGAGGATATAGTTTTTAATATCTGATTTGGTTTGAAGTTTTATTTGAGGATATATTTGCTTTGAACTTTTTTATTTACAGCTTAAGTAGGTGATCCTGATAGAGGTTTTATAAGTGTTGGAATTGAGGCTGAGAACTGTGGGGGTTTTGGTTTTAGTTTATTTTTTCAAGCAGTGAAATATAGTTTCTCTGGAAAACAAGAAAACTGATGCTCAAAATGGTTCTTAACTGTCTTCACTGAAAACAGGCAAAAGGTAAACAGAAATAATAAAATATGAGTTGTTAAATATCAGGTGAAATGTAAATATGTTGTTTAGCCCTTGATGTTTTGCTTTTCGTCTGAGATAATTACAGTCCAAAGCTGAGGCAGGCATTTGATGAAGTGGGCCTTGTACTGACTGCAGACCCTGGATCCTTCACAGAGCTGTGCCAGGTTGGATTCTGGACTGCACTTCAGCCCACGTGGGCCTTTTCACTGGATAAACACACAACTCTAGAGGCTCTGGTGAGCGCCCTGCACTCCATAGGTCATGCCTTAGTCTACTGAACACAGAGGAGGAGGACTTGGGCAAAGCAGCCTAAGCATTGTGGGGAAGGCTTGCTTACTTTATAGAGCTGAGCTTCAAAATGTTGTCCTGTACCCTTAAGTATGAAATGTTAGCATGTATCCCGTACTTAATGTACTTATTAATAAAACATGCTACTGTAGCACGGACATGAATTTGAGCAAACTCCGGGAGATAGTGAAGGACAGGGGAGCCTGGCGTGCTGCAGTCCATGGGTTGCAAAGACTCAGACATGACTTAGTGACCGAACGACAATACCTACTGTAACAGTGTATATTCTAAAACATACCTCAAATCTAAAAAGCTGTAAAGGTTAAACATTGTAGTAAAAAAAAAAAATTTAATAGCCCCTTTTGTTCTCACTAAAAGCATTGACATGTAATACATGGCAGAGTAATATAGTGATCATGTGCCACTGTTTTGAAAATCTATGCTTAGTAATTTTAATGCTGTGTAGTACTTTGGCTTGAATGTCTGGTTCCAAGTACTGTTTATTTTGAAATTGGTTTTGAAGTGTCATAGCTGGAAAGGATACCATACTATGGTAAAAAAGACTCTAATTGAAGAAGTGAGTGCTGGGTGTACTTATAAATAAAGGGATTTATATTTTAATCCCATCCAACAATTATATAAGAGTTTGTTTAAATGTAGCTAGTAAATTCCCATTTTTCCTGATGTTAATCATTCTTCCTGCAAATTAATCAGAAGTTGTTGCATTAAAAAGGAAAAAAAACCCATGAAACATTTGGCAAGGTTAAAAAAGTATATTAGAAAGCCTTTCCCCAAAATTTAAAGCTTGTGTGTATGAGGGCTTTAGTAGATGGCAAACTTTAAATAATTTTTGCATCAAAATCACAAAAACATACAAATACTTTTTCAGCATGTTTTTACGATGGTGTATACTGTCTATAACCTGTTTCTTTTGAGATGCCTTTTCTTTTTCACTTATTAAATATCACCCCTTTCTAGAAGGGATAGGATATTTATTTGAAAAATATTTTAAGAAAAATCTGCTGTAAACAGCCAGTTTTAATCTTAGAAAACCCAGCAAAAGTTTGGAACACTTCTATTTTTGTTAGAAGATTAGGTGGTACATGGTTGGCAACTTTTTAAAGTACTTTGTTGCGATATAACCAACACCCTTTAATGTGGTAAAGATTTTTATGGTCATTTCCCGTCTTGTTGCAGCAGCGGCTGTAAAGATTTGACCGTGTTTAAAGGTCTTATTTCTATAAAATTAACCACACTGACATCCTGGCAAACTGTGTGCTTTTGGCTTCAGGTTCTTTGTTACGATATCTCACCCGTGAATGACACAGTGAATGGATTTTGCATTTGTGCTTTTTAAACTTCCTATCTGAGAAGTTGCCCCATCAGGGTGGTATTTTGAACATTATTTACTGAAGCAGTAATTCACTCTTCAGAAAATCTTCATATTCTCACCCAAAGTGACTTTTTAAATGTATTTTATCAGACAAAATCTAATACCATCTGTACTTTTCTCTAACTCTATGGCAAGTCTTCCACACAGCTTAATTTGTCCTAATGGGTTTCTTAGAACATTCCGTTTTAAAAGTTTCGCTCCTAAAGGAACGTGCTTTAGTTTTTAACTTCGTGTTTTTTGACTCTGTGTTTCAGCCATTTTTTCTTAGCACTGTGCTTACCATAGAGTGCATTCATTTCTTTTACTATTAAGTAGAAATCTTCAAAGAATCTTCTGATTTTATTATCAAGTTCAGTAAAGTTTTATAAAAGATTGGAATTGTGTATGGCATGACTGTTAACAGGTGAAAGAGGACTAGTATTTTGAGACACAGCATACATTTAGTGTGAGAGTCATGGTACATGTGCTGTGGATATACGTTCATTTGAAAGTGAAAGTCGCTCAGTCGTGTCCGACTCTTTGTGATCCCATGGACTATATGGTACATGGAATTCTGTAGACCAGAATACTGGAGTGGGTAGCCTTTCCCTTCTCCAGGGGATCTTCCCAACCCAGGGACCGAACCCAGGTCTCCCACAGTGCAGGCGTATTCTTTACCAGCTGAGCCTCCCAGGGAAGCCCTGCATGTTTTAAATTTTATTTATTTATTTTTGGTTGCACTGGGTCTTTGTTGCTGACTGTGGGCTTTCTCTAGTTGCGTTGTGCGAGCTTCTCATTATGGTGGTTTCTCTTGTGGAGCACAGCTCTAGTCACACGGGCTTCAGTAGTTGTGGCCCTTGGACCCTAGAGCACAGGCTCAGCAGTTGTGGCACAGGGTCTTAGTTGCTGCTCAGCATGTGGAATCTTCTTGGCCCAGGGATCAACCCCTCCCTGCGCTGTCAGGCGGATTCCCATCCACCGTACCACCAGGGAGGTCCTACATTCATATTTTAAATGCCTTCTTGATCATTTTGAATCTTGGGGGCATGTACTTGTCAATGCTCTCAGGTTGGTCATTATTTTTATTTTATAGTGTAGCTGATGAACAATTCCTTTTGGGATTGGGAGTCTCAGTTTTGTTATTTTTGTGGTTATTTTTATTTTTAATTTGAACTTTCTTCTGGACTCCTTAAACCATTCATCCAATTTATGAGGTTAGTTTCATTAAAAATTGTTAACGATAACCTGTAAGCCCATTTAAGTGTGTCCACATGAACTGCCACGGGGCCCAAAGTGTTGAAAACGAGGACCAAGGCGGGGCCCAGCTCTCAACCCCTCGGCCTTGTGATGCCCTCTGTCTTCTCTCCAGATGAGTCATGGAAGGTAACTTGTGACCCAGGAAGGTGGCCAGCACCAGCATGTTTATGAACTATTAGTAAAATGTGAGCTAAATGATTTTATAAAGAAATAAAATAGAAATCTTTGTATTTGTCCTCTGGGTCACGTGTGTCCTCTGGGGATTACTGTACTCAAAATCACAGTTCAGGTGCTCTGTGTCTGCCTTCTTAAGAGACATCCCCAAAGTACTGCAGCTGGTGGTGGCCTGGGGACCAGAGCCAGGCTTGGCCTGGTGAGCAGAACTGTGTCCCAGAGGACGCACGTGGGTGGGAGGAGAGAGGAGAGGTGATGGGGGCCGTGAGTCTCCTTGTCGGCCCTCCTCAGAGTTCACATGCAGCCCACTCTTCACTTTCTTCCCATCTTTAGGTGTCCATTCAGCTGTGAGCTCTGTGAGGAGTGGATCGTTTCCTGGTCATCTTTGTGCAATGCTGAGCCCATTGAAGGTGTTCAGTGAACCTCATTTAAATGATGCTCCTTTTGTCTAAGCTGCTAGCTGGTTTCTGGGTGCAGATGGGGTGTCTACAGCTAGTGGAGAGGCTGGTTAGCCTGACAGTGGGCTGCCTCCCTCCGGAGAAAGCTTTCAGGTCCTGAGTAACAGGTCCGAGATCTGTCTTGTCACCCATAGCCTCCTGCCCCGTCCAGCCAGGAGTGGATTCTGACCTCAGAGTGGCCTAAGTGATTAACTAAAGCAAAACTTGCCACATGCTTGTGTTGGCCTTTCTTGGCTTTCTGAAATATATTGACAATTTCTGTTTGGGAGCAGTCAGTGGGATAATGTTGGGGGTGATAGATTTTCCTTATTGTAGATATTCATGTGAAAGAAGAAAGGGGGGAAGTTATTTTATATGGAGAGCATCTTATTCCTTTGTTCTTAGTTTTTGACTCTGCAGTTTTCCTATCTAGTGGGTATCTCTTCCCTCCATGATGTTAACTGAAAGGCAGGATACAGCTCTACTGGTTGGTCACACGGGGACTCCTCCAATAACTCTCTTGTTTGTTATTTTCATTGCAGATGCGGAAACCATGGAGCTGAACTGCAGCGAAGTACCTCTGTATGTAAGTGCCTAAGCCCTGGGCTGCAGGCCTAAGTGGCTCATTCCTGGACTTGAAAGCCACGGGACCAAAGTGGGAAGAAATGTCTTGGTTACTGTTGAGTTGGGAGTTTTAAAAAAGTCGCACACAGCATTACTGTCTAGTTCAAGTTTTTGCATGGAAACTTTTAAAACTGGTTGACTCCTGGTTCCAAAGTCTAGGTTTTAATGGTATTTTCCTGAGTAACTTTTAACTGTATAACTTCTGGAAGGCAGCTCTGCTCACCACTATACAACCAATGCTTAACTGTATTAACTTCTGGACTCAAAAATAATTCAGTTTATCTCTGTGGATGATTTTTGAACACATTATTATATGATATGCTGATAATAACCAAGAATGCTTTCTGTGTGTATCTTTGGAGGAGAGGGGTTCAATGATAGTTGGTAACATGATAGTAAGGTAAAATCATGAAATAGGAATTCAAAGGCAAAAGTACTGGGACATACATAGATAGGTGGTGGTGGGGGTTGTGTGGGCAGAGAAGCCGGTGAGGTTCCTGATCAGATGCACCTTCTGGGCTGACAGAGGATTCTGTTCCTGAAGGCAGTTACTAGGTGTAACAGAAGTGAACCAGTTGTCTCCCCACATAGAAAATGACAGATGATTTTCTCTACCTTCCTTATTTTAGGCATAACGTCTTCTTGGAACCTGTGTTGGTGGCGGGTGGGCGTGGGTTGTATGCATTGGAACTGGGCTTTCAGGTAGCCTTTGCATCATCCACTCATGAAATACACCAAGAATATTAAATCTAGAATGATCTAGTATGATCTCAATTTATATATATCCCCAATAGACAAAATATCAAGGAACTGGAACAAATTTAAATAGAATCTTAAATCAATTAAAATATAGTCATTCGTTTCTCCTTACACACACATCACTCCCCAGGTGGCCCTCCCTCTCTCCTCCTCCTCCTCCCTTGCTGCGTCCTCCCCTCCCCCTTACACATTCCACTCTATTCTCTGGAGAAAAACAAAATGATAAGATAACTGAATAATGAAAAAGCTGCCTTCTGGGTTACCCAGTGTCTAGAGTGTTCTCTCTAGGTTGTGATTTGGAGGTCATAAAATGATTTATAGATGGTTAGACTTGGCCTAGCCATAATTAAGATTAAGAAAAGAGATTGGTTCAAGGCTACATTAGACCAATTTAGTCCCAAGTTTTTAATTTTTTTGGTAACTTAATCCTCTTTAGCTTTATTCTTTCCACTCTGCTCCCCTACCTCAAACCAAACAGATCTAAAATCCAATCATCATATAAAACTTTGTAGCTTTTTAAAAAATTGAAGTATGTTTGACTGACAGTGTTGGATTAGTTTCTGCCGTACAGCAGTGATTCAGTTATACACACACACACACATAACTATATATATAGTTTTTTCTTTTTTATACTCTTTTCCGTTATGGTTTATTATAGGACACTGAATATAGTTCCCCGTGCTGTACAGCGGGACCTTGTTATTCGTCTATTTTATGTATAGTAGCTTGTATCCCAGCTGGCTCAGTGGTAAAGAATTCAGCTGCTAATGCGGGAGTCATGGGTTCGGTCCCTGGGTGGGGAAGATCCCCTGGAGAAGGGAATGGCAACCCACTCCAGTATGCTTGCCTGGGAAATCCCATGGCAAAGGAACCTGGTGGGCTGCAGTCCATGGGGTCGAGACAGACTTGGACTCGATTTAGTGACTAAGTGACTAAGCAACAGCAAGAATCTGCTAATCCCAAACTCCTAATGTATCCCTGTTCCACACCCTTTTCCCTTTGGTAGATGTAAGTTTGTTTTCTATGTCTGTGAGTCTGTTTCTGTTTCATAAATAAGTACATTTGTGTCATATTTTAGATTCTATATATAAGTGCTATCATATGGCATGTTTTGTTTTCTTTCTGACTTTATGTAGTACAATAATTTCTAGGTCCATTCATGTTGCTGCAAATGGCATTATTTCATCCTTTTTTTGTGGCCGAGTAATATTCCATTGCATACACACACACCCCACATCTTCTTTATCCGTTTATCTGTCGGTGGACATTTAGGGTACTCCCATGTCTTAGCTATTGTAAACAGTGCTGCTATGAACATAGGGGTGCATTGTATCTACTTGAATTAGAGTTTTCTCCAGATAAATGCCCAGGAGTGGGATTACTGGATAATATGGCAAGTCTATTTTTATTTTTTTAAGGAACCTCCATAGTGTGTTTTCTAGGGGCTGCATCAGTTTACATTCTCACCAGCAGTGTAGGAAGGTTCCCTTTTCTCTGCACCCGCCACCCACCCTGACCCCAACCCCAGCCTCCCCAGCATTTGCTGTTTGTAGACTTTTTGATGATGGCCATTCTGACCAGTGTAAGGTGGTACCTCACTGTAGTTTTGATTTGTATTTCTGTAATAATTAATAATGTTAAGCATTTTTTCATGTGCCTATTGGCCATCTGTATGTCGTCTTCAAAGAAATGTCTATTTTGGTCTTCTGCCCATTTTTCATTGGGCTTTTTTTTGTTTGTTTGTTATTGAGTTGTATGAGCTGTTTGTGTATTTTGAAAATTAAACCCTTGTCAGTTGCATCATTTGAAAATATTTTCTCCCACTCAGTAGGTTGTCTTTTTGTTTTGTTTATGGTTTCTTTTGCTATGAAAAACATTTGAAGTTTGATCAGATCTCATTTGTTTATTTTTGCTTTTATTTCTATTGCCTTGGGAGACTGAGCTATGAGAACATTGCTGTGATTTATGTCCGAGAGTGTTTTGTCTGTGTTCTCTCCTAGGAGTTTTACAGTGTCACATCTTGTATTTAAGTCCTTAAGCCATTTTGAGTTTATTTTTGTGTCTAGTGTGAGGGATTGTTCTACCTTCATTGATTTATATGCAGCTGTCCTGGATAGCTGCATTCCCGGCACCACTAGCTGAGGAGACTGTCTCTTCCTTATTGTATATTCTTGCCCCCTTTGTTGCTGGTTGACTGTGAGTGTGTAAGTTTATTTCTCTGTTCTGTCCCATTGATCCATATGTCTTTTTTGGTGTGTGCCAGTACCGACTGCTCTGTTTACTGGAGCTTTGTATTATTGTCTGATGTCTGGGAGGATTATGCCTCCAGCTTTCAAAACCTCGTAGTTGATCAACATTTTGGTATATTTCGAACCTAGACTACCAGATTAAGACCAGATTTGGGAAGAGTCAATATGCATTGCTTAAGGAGAGAAGACACTTAAACAGACCAACGGAGAGCAAAAAAGTTTTTTAATTATCAAATAATATAAACTAATTAGAAAAAAACAAAAAAATACAGAAAGTGTTAAGAAAATAAGCCACTCATAATCTCGTCCTCTATAGATGGTTTAAAACAGGGATCCCCAGCCCCTGGGCCACAGACTGGTACTGGTCTGTGGCCTGTTAGAAACTGGGCCATACAGCAGGAGGTGAGTGGCGGGTGAGCAAGCAAAGCTTCGTCTGTATTTACAGCTGCTCCCCATCGCTTGCATTGTCGCCTGCCCCACCTCGTGCCAGATCATCGGTGATATTAGATTCTTATAGGGGTGCGAACCCTTCTGTAAGCTGTACATATGAGAGATGTAGGTTGTGTGCTCCTGATGAGAGTCTAAAGTCTGATGACCTGAGGCGGAGTGGAGGCACTTGAATCCTCCCGAAACCATTCTGCACCCCCAGTCCAGGGAAAACTTGTTCTTCATGAAACCATTCCCAGTGCCAAAATGGCTGGGGACTGATGGTGTGAAACGTTATTGTTATTTATCAGTTTAAACGTGTAATTTTCTCATTTTACATCTCTGAAATTGAGAGACTCTCCCTTCAGTGTTTATCCTGGCGGGTGTCATGATGGAGCTGTCAATACCTGCTCATGTGTGACCCGAAACGTTATTGTTATTGATCAGTTTAAACGTGTAATTTTCTCATTTTACATCTCTGAAACTGAGAGACTCTCCCTTCAGTGTTTATCCTGGCGGGTGTCATGATGGAGCTGTCAATACCTGTGCATGTGTGACCTTGGTCACAATGGTTCACACTGTTGTCATTTTAAATTACATATGTGCCTTTCTGGTTCTATATGAATTAATTGCTTTCAAAATGATTTCACTGTGATTTGGCATTAAAAAGTCAAAGTTACTGTGTGTATAGAAAGACATGGAAAGAGCAACATGATAATGTGGTAAAGTCTATAAATTTCGATAAGCTCTTTTAAAAGTATAAAACTCACAAAAACTTGGCAGTTTTTCTCCTAGTGGAATATAAAATGCATATTATAACTGGTATCTCAGATGAAATACACTGTATTTAGCATAACTGAAACGTGCCTTTCCACTTGATGTTTTGTGTCAGTATCTTTGTGGATTGACCTAAACCAATCTTCCCGTTTGACCTCATGCAGTAAGCAGTCAGTGGGGAAGTATTATAATGAAAACACGTTTTAAATCAAATTTCATCAGATGAGTAACACATAGGCAAAGCAGACACAAGCTAGGCTATTATTTGTTTTTGTATCTTGGGGCAGGCTTCCTCTGTGACCTTCTGTCTTCAGATGTTTCGTAAATATTCACTTCTGTTTTCTCCTAGTTTATGGCAATCTGGTTATAAACCCATAATATTTTATTCATATTTATTATGTTATATATATTTATTTTAAAATACGTGCAAAAATCAACACCATTTTTAGTCCTGTTATGTATAATGATGTTGAAATTTTGGTGTATTTTTTCCCGAGTTTTATCTATAAATTTGTGTTGAATTTTATTGAAGGTTCTTTTGGCATTTATTTACATGATGTGTTTTCTCATGTGACTGATACACTGAATCTTGGAATTTTGATTCTTTCCAGTGTATTCCCAGTGATTCTGTCTAGTTGTCATGACTAGTTCTTTTGGAAAAACAAGATAACTCTAAGTGTGGTTAAGAGAGAACCCAAACAAAACTAGAAATTATGAAGAGTCCTTAACCTATTGAGATGATTTGCTGTTGTCGTTCAGTCCCTCAACTGTGTCCGACTCTTTGAGACCCCACGGACTGCAGCACACCATGCTTCCAGGTCCTTCACCATCACCCAGAGTTGGCTCAAAATCATGTCCATTGAGTCAGTGATGCCATCCAACCGTCTCATCCTCTCCTTCTCCTCCTGCCTTCAGTCTTTCCCAGCATCAGGGTCTTTTCCAATGAGTTGTCTCTTTGCATCAGGTGACCAAAGTATTGGAGCTTCAACATCAGTCCTTCCAATAAATATTCAGGACTGATTTCCTTTAGGATAGGCTGGTTGGATCTCCTTGCAGTCCAAGGGACTCTCAAGAGTCTTCTCCAACACCACAGTTCAAAAGCATCAATTCTTTGGTGCTCAGCCTTCTTTATGGTCCAGCTCTCACATCCATACATGACTACTGGAAAAATCATAGCTTTGACTAGACGGACTTTTGTTGGCAAAGTAATGTCTCTGCTTTTTAATATGCTGTCTAGGTTGGTCATAGCTTTTCTTCAAGAAGCGATCGTCTTTTAATTTCATGGCTGCAGTCACCATCTGCAGTGATTTTGGAGCCTAAGAAAATAAAGCTGCCACTGTTTCCATTGTTTCCCCATCTATTTGCCATGAAGTGATGGGACCGGATACCATGATCTTCGTTTTTTGACTGTTGAGTTTTAAGCCAGGTTTTTCACCCTCCTCTTTCACCTTCATCAAGAGGCTTTTTAATTCCTCTTTGCTTTCTGCCATTAGAATGGTATTATCTGCATATCTGAGGTTATTGATATTTCTCCTGGCAATCTTGATTTCAGTTTCTGCTTTATCCAGCCCGGCATTACACATGATGTACTCTGCATATGAGTTAAATAAGTAGCGTGACAATATATAGCTTTGACATACTCCTTTCCCAATTTTGAACCAGTCCATTCTATGTCTGGTTCTAACTGTTGTTTCTTGATCTTGATTATAAAAAATATTAAGCATAATTGTACGCTAATACACTGGAAAAATCATTTAAGACAGGCTTTAGAAACATAAATTGTGAGATTTACCTCAAGAAGAATTAAATCACATAATGGGGCAATAATCATGGAGAAAAAAAAATAGCAATTATTCCCCAAATTCTGTCCATCCTTCACAAAAGGATTCTTCATTCAAGTGGGTCCTATAAGTGATTTCTTTTTGGTTCCTTTGATTATAACCTGTTTTGATTTATTTCTTACAAAACTTTTATAGTTAAAATGTTTTTCCATTTTTATTTTTGGGTCACCATAGAGAATCCTTCCTAAAGATGGTAGATTCTTTATACCTATAGAAAAAAAAAAAAAAAATCTATGGATGTAAGTCTTTCCCTGCCCCCTGTCCCATACATTTTGTTTGAATCCATGAAAACTTTCAACTTCTTTTTAAGGTTTTATCCTTTGGTCTTTCAGCATTGTCTTCACCTTCTAGAACAGCTGATATTCTAAGGTTGGACTGTTCTAACTCTTCTATCCTTTAAAAATTTTTCTTTTAGTCTGATTTCTGCCAGCATGGTTTCTTTTCTATTTTACTTTAGTGTTCTGTACTAATAAGTTTATTTCCTGCTTGCCAGAACAGTTTTGGGCCATTACTTTGTTTTCAGTTTCTATGCAGTATTTTCATATCTTGGCATGGTATATTTCTTCTATACCCACCTAGTTTTATTGTGAGCACAAAGCAAGAACTTAATCTTCTTTTCTCTATCTTCCAGGAATCTGTTTCAGAGGGAGGAAGTATAGTCTCTGATTATGTGTTTATCTGATCATGTGCTTTAAATGTTTTCCTTTATTTTTGGGGGTCAAACTTTTTTCTCCTTGGCAAGCATTTGTGTTTGCTTATCTTTAGGAATGGGACAGTCTCAGTACTGGGAATGCAGAAATATTCCTGAACTCAGCCTTAGACTTACCCTAATTTTTAAATGAACCATGGAGGTCCGTTGAGTTGTTATTGCAGGAACAGAGAAACACTGCAGCATAATAAGATTACAGAAGAAGATGGAGTTGGCAGGACTGATAGCCAAGAGTTTATAATATTGATTTGCAAACCTTAGGGATATAAGCATTACATATCCAATTTTCAGCCTCTAGCAGCTTCCTGCATCTGTATTTTGAGGGGAACTAAAGGAAGCAGTTCTGAAAGGCCAGGCGTTTGTTCCCCGTAGAAAAGCAGAGGCATGCCATCTGGTTTGAAGTCCAGGCTTAATTTTCAGATAGAATGGTAACATGGTTTTAGGAGGAGATGTTTTAAGCTAGCAAAGAGCTGTAGTGAAGAAACTAATGAGAAATGGGAAAGCCTGGAAAAGTGTAAATTACAATGATTATAACTGATCTGAGATACTTATTTTCTAGCTTAATGCTATTTAATGGACACCACTTGGGAACTTACATTCTATATTTGAAGTCATAAAGTTATTTTTTATTTTTAGTTGGTTTTTGTTTATTTTCTAGTCTGTATGTAAAAAGAGGAACTGCTGCAAGTACAGCTTAAAAAGAGATTTTGCTGAGTATCAGATTGAATTTTGAAAGAGAAAACGTTTGTACATTCACAAGAAAGATTGTATGTTTTTGCTGAATTTTTTAAAAAATTGTATAGTTGATTTGCAATGTGTGTTAGTTTTACATGTGCAGCATAGTGATTTAGTTTTTTGTTTTTTTTTTTTTTTTACAGATTATATTCCATTGTAGGTTATTTTTGATTACTTTAAAAATTGAGTTTTCTCTAAATTTTTGTTGACTAAGAAAGGTTATAAAATACACATATGGCTTCCCTGGTGACTCAATGGTAAAGAATCCATCTGCTAATGCAGGAGTTGTGGGTTCGATCCCTGGGTCAGGAGGATACCCTGGACAAGGAAATGGCAAACCACTCCAGTATTCTTGCCTGGGAAATCTCATGGACAGAGGAGCTTGGTGGGCTGCAGTCCATGGGGTCTCAGAAAGTCAGACACAACTTAGCAACTGAACAGCAGCAGCATAAAGTACATGTCGTTATGCACTTCATCCAAGAACTTCCTTTTCCACATTAATTACATTTTTATTTTAAATAAAGTGTAATTAGCATTCATCTTTACAAAAATATCAGTTCAGTGCTGTAAACAAAATAGAAGAGCTTTTCCTTGAGAAATTGATTTCCAAAGGTTTTTTCCTCAATAAAATGGCTTTATTTCAAGGATTATTTAAATCACACTTGCTTATTATAAAAAAAGAATAAGAAATTACCAAGAAGAAAATAGAGATCACTTCAAATTCCACCTTTGGATGAATTTTCATTAGTATTTTGATGACAGTCCTTTCAGAAATTTGTGGGCATGCACATACACACACACAGTGGATGAAAGAAATGATGTAAAAAGCTGTTTATGTTATCTTGCACAGATCCCCATTATTCTCTCCCCGTTTCCATACCTCCACTTCTGTCTCACAGGTAACTCTTATTGAAACCTATTGCAGTCATTCTCAACAGCATTAGCCTCCTTGGGAAACTTGTTGGAAATACAAGTTCTGAGACCTTACTGCAAACCTACTGAATTAGACACTCTGGGTGTGGGGCCTAGCTATCACCTTCAGGTGATTCTGATGTCTGCTAATGTTTGAGAATCATTGACTTAGTGTGTTCATTTCTACATTTCTCTGTGCTCATACAACCCTACACGTCCGTAAATATAGACACAGGTTTTAGTAAAATCATTTAACAAGTCTGAATCAGGGAATTCTCTGATGGTCCAGTGGTTAAGACCCTGTTCTTTCAATGCAGAAGATGTGGGTTCAATTCCTGGTTGGGGAGCTGAGATCCTACAAGCTGAGTGATAAATGGCCCAAAAAAGAATCTGGATCATATTTATATAAACTTCTATATCTGTTCTAAGCCAGCATTACTTTGTGGAAATCTTTGCAAGTCATCAGGTGTAGCTCTAATTCATTCTGTTTAATAAATGTTTGTTTGGGTTAGGCCCTTTCCCTGTGGATCAGTATTTACTAGACATCGTTGTCCATAGTCCTTATTTATGCATACTTTCATTTTTATGGGATAGATTCCCAGAAGTGGAATTGTTGAATGAAGACTATTACATACTTCAATTATTTCTTTGCAAATGAGGTGTAAGAGTTCACATTTTATTTAGCAACTTTCAGATATACTTAATATCTAGTTCTTTAGCCCTAACAATTGTGGTAATTATGAAGTTGGGGGTTATAAATTCATTTTCACTGTGCAAAGAAGGGTAGCATGTTACATTTTGTAAAAGTTCAAAGAAGTTCCCTTGTTTTAATCTTTGTTTTAGGGAGAGGCATGGTGCTTCGTTTCTGCTGTTTCTCAGATTCTGGCTAATATGAACATCTAATCCATGGAGACTTTTATAACATCTGCAAAGGGTGTGTCTGTGGAACTTTGTGTGTGGGCTCTTGCTCTCTTCCACCTTTTAGATGTGTTAATGGTAGCAATTGACTGAGGAGAGTAATCATTTTTTTTCTCCTGCTGCTGCAGATTATACAACCATTTGGACAACAGAGTTTTAGCTTCAGGAGATTGTTGCCAGTTGGATCTTAGTGGCTTCCCTCTTCCCTTAGCCTTTTATGGTCGTTATTCTTTTATTTTGAGTCTCAGTATCCTGCTGAATTAGGTCCCAAGTATGTTGGTTGTTGTTGGGCCCACTGTGTGTAATTGAAGGTGTAATCTGGTGTTTGGTGATCTAATCAGTGCTGTAAGTAGCTGAGCTGAACCTCCTCCATTCAACCTCTTCTATCTCTGGGGCTTGGTGAAGTGTCCTTGAATTCCTTAGCTGAGCACACTCTCCCAGGCCCCAGCCTTCTGGAGTGGGACCCCAGGACAGGGCCCAGGGAGGCCATTTCCTAAGGAGGCTGTAAGTGACTTGGTCGCTTTGTTCTGTGCTCACCTGGTGGACACCTCCTTCCTGACTCCCACAGATTCCTTCTGGCTTCTGGTTCCTGTCGAAGGAAATCCTGTCCTCCAGATGCTGCCCCCTCTCTGCCTGTAGCTCCCCCGATGGGCCTCCTGTGATCAGTCCCTCTTGACCATCAGCTTGGAATCTTGGTATGTGAAGGCACCTTTGAGATCTTTGCCTTAGCCACTCGCACTTTGCAGATGAGGAAATCCAGGCTCTGAGAGGGAGAATCACTTATTTGACTGTGTTAACTCAGCTGGTTTGACACTCAGGATCTGTAAATGATGTATTGGAAGCCATAACGTTTTTTTTTTTTGCTCAGAAAGTTTGTTGGTGGCAGATCCACAATAAGCCTGGGAGTTTTGCATCTTCACTAGCTAATCAAAATGACCTCGCCACTGCACTGTTACTACAACTTCATGTCCCCATTGGCCAGGTCCTCATTTTGTCCTTCACCACCCTGAGGTCTCTCTTTGAGCTTTAGGACATTGAAGAATGATGTAACTTCTTGGACTTTCAATTAAAGTATCTCTTTTTTCCCCTCACATTTTTTTTTTTATCCTGCTAAAGGATGCTGCTTGTCACTAGGCAACCCCTGACCCTCTAAAGCTCCTTTGCTCACAAAAATCGGGGCCTGGGAACTGATGATCCTTGGTGCCATCAAGCTCTCAAGCTCCGCTTAATAGTAATGTCGCTAGTTCCGGTGTCAGGGCCCTGGTGAGGGTGTCTCTTAGCACATGTCCATTTAGCTAATTCTGGCTTTGAGAATGGGACCAGGAGGGGCATTTGCCTGAGATGAACTTACTGATCACATGTTTACTTTGTGCAAATTTGTTTTTAGGAAATTATCCTAAGTTTACCTGTTCTGACTTAAACAGGACGGCATGAGCATCTCAACTAATCGCTACCTGTTGGGTGGCTTCCTCCATTGTTGCTTGAGCTGGACTGGCTGAAGTCAGCGCTCCTTCTATGGCTCTTGCTTTCTACCAGCTTAGCTTGACCTTTTTCTGCCTGGTCTTTCTCTGCTTGATCCTGCTTTTACCTTTTGGCCTTCTCTCCTGCTTTCCCTAAGGAAGGGGCAGACCAACTCCAAAGCAGTATGTTGTTCTCACTGCAGAGCAGGAGAACCATGGTAACTGCCCAGCCCTGCCAGCAGTCACATGATGTCAGTTCCTGTGAAGTCCTGAGCGCCTTAGCTGCTCCAGGAGGTTCTCTGATGGTTCTGGCAGGTGTAGAGGGGGAAAAAACCACTTCTCAAACTCTAGCAAAATCTTCAACCTAGAGATGCTACATAAATCCTCCCTTAGTTTCCTCCCTGTCCAGGTTCTTAAAGAAACACTACTCTTTGCCCTCAGCACATTGGCGCTTGATGGTGCCCCCTTCTACTGTTATCTTGAGATGCAGGCTTCTGAGAAAAGACCTGAAGGTAAAATGTACAAGTGCAGGAAGCTGCTGGAAGAATTCACTCCAGCACACAGCATCTCTGGAGGAATGTCTTTGCTGGTGTGGGCTGGGGGCTGTGGGTACGTAAGTACCAAGTGTTCTACAAGTGTTCTTGTCGCATTTCCTGTGTTTCAGTGGCAGCCTCCACAGTTTTGGGTTACACGCAGGCTTGTGTCTTTTAATATAGAACTTGTAATAATTGACATTTTTGTTCTATTTGATTTTTAAAAGATGTATTGCCACCTTAAGCAAGAATTTTAGGCATGATGGGTGTGGGTCAGATTTTTCTTTGGGAGAACCTGCAGTAGAAGAAGTGAGATGTGAAGCAGTAAAAATGTTTTATTTGCTACATAGTGATTCTACATTCTCAACAATTCCTGTCCTGCACCCCTGAGGGCATGTGCTATATGGTTTGAAAACTGTTATCTCAAACTCCTGACTCTTTTTCCTCTCTATAACTTGATCCAGTTTGGCTTTAACCTTGTTCTTTTGTTTGTCTTTCTTTTCCAAACTAGATTCCTGAAGGGCACTATTTGGCTCTTGCTCAGTCTAGGGTTTTTCTTAAGTCCCCATGAAGTGCAGTGAGTTTTTCCAGTCAGTAAGGATGTAGTCGAGAGGGAAAGAGAAAAGATCCTAGGACCTTACTCTGTCAGAGTCCACTGTGAGTGGAGAGGCAGACAGTCAGTAGGTAAACAAAGACAGAACAATTTCCACTTGTGATGTGCGTTAGGACCAGACCGTGGTATGGTATGGTAGAGAAGAGTATGTGTGTGAGTGAGGTTTGATTGATTAGAAACCAGAGTCCCTCGATAGCCTTCTGGTAGAAGCTCTGAGGCCCTGAAGTTGGGCCTCATGTACCCATGTACCCGCGGGATCGTCAAAGGCCCGTGCGGCTGGTGTGTGGTGGGGGAGAGGAGATGGGTTGGAGAGGTGGGCGAGGCCGCTCATGGAGAGCTTTGTGGCCAGGGTGATGAAGTGAGAAGTCAATGTGGGAGTCTTGGTGGGGAGATTGCCCGCTCTGGTTTGTACTTTAGATGTGTATTCCCAGTGGTCTCAAACTCTGTTGATCCTCTTTCAGCCTGTGCTCTTTGTCTGTTGCACTTTCTTCTCCCCTGCTTACGTGGGGGTTCCCCCAGCCCCCTGCTTTCTCTGGCAGCTCATTTCTCCTTGGTTTTTCAACCACAATTTCTCCTCGAAGACTCCCACACGCAGGCCCTCCTCCTGAACTCTGCCCCTGCTACATCTTCTGTTTCCAGCTGGCCTGTTGGCTCTTTCCACTCAAATTTTCAGCTTTGGCTTCAAATCCAGACTGTTATATTTTTAAAAATTTTTCAAGTTTCCAAACCAATCCCCTTTATAACCTCCTGATTTGTGTTACTCTACCACCATTCTCCCAGGCATCCTGGCTTTAAATCCGAGTTTTCCTTATTCCTCTGTTACTGTCTTCTGTATTTGATCAGCCGTCAAGACGTGCTAATGGTCATGACTGTCTCTCTTCTCTTATCTGCTGTGATTCTCTTTCATTTTTGGATTGGTGCCTTTACCCTCTGCAGAGCTGCCTGTTTCTCAGACTTTGGACACTTTCTTCTCTCTTTCAGATGTTGGTTATCATCTTGTGTTCATCTCTTGCTTTGTACTCTTGTCTGTTCTGAGACAGGTCCTCTGAGACAAGTCCCCTTTCTACCTTGGTGGGCTTTCTTTATTCTCTCATTTGCAGAACTTTGTTCAAACTGGTCCAGTTCCATAACCAGGAATAGCCTCAGGTTGGGGGCTAATTTCACTGTTAGTTTGGGAATAGATGGGAACCTTCATTTTGAACTTTGGAGACTTAAACCACTAAATTATTGTGGCAGAAACATTTGGATTTAGAATGAAGTTAGTAAGTAGTAGCTGTAGGGGTCAATGTGGGTGAGAACTACTTGTAAATTTACTCAGTGAGGTCTTTGGGCTGGTTATCTTGGCAAAACAACTGTTTAAGGTTTAAAGCCAAAATTAAGGACCACTAAGCTGAGTGAAGGCTGCAGTCCATGGGGTCTCAGAGTCAGACACGACTGAGCGACTTCACTTTCACTTTTCACTTTCATGCATTGGAGAAGGAAATGGCAATCCACTCCAGTGTTCTTGCCTGGAGAATCCCAGGGACGGGGGAGCCTGGTGGGCTGCCATCTATGGGGTCGCACAGAGTCGGACACGACTGAAGCGACTTAGCAGCAGCAGCAGCAGGAATGGGTTACAGTGTGGTATTTAGGTTACAATGCTAGACATCTGTACAATGGGTATCTTTTTGGCAGTTTCCTAAGGCTTGGTTTCACTTTATGGGTTAAGTTACCATTTTGGAAGCTGTTTCTTATCTCCTGGGTATGTTGGCAATGATCAGGATGTATTGTTACCCCAAAGTACCTTGGGCATAGCCTGTGGCCTAAATGGCTGGGCTTTCCAAAGGTGAGGCTAAAATTCAAAGAGAACTACAGCTTTTTGCTTAAAAGGAATGAACTAGGAAATTTAAATTGCCACTAAATAATACTAGGTTCACACTTAAGTAGGACAAATCATTTGGGGCAAAGGAAACATTTGGCTCCAATGAAATAGCTTAAAAACCAAACATTTCTAATAAACTTGTTATGTGCTCAACAGTGTACAGTATGTTCTTTAATGATTTCTCATTTAATTTTACAAAAACTCTGTGGGATAGGGATTATCTCCATCTATAGATAAGAGAATTTAGGTTCAGGGAAGCAAGGTGATGTTCTTTCATCTGGGCCAGTATCTGAGGTTCTCACTGAACTGAGTCAAGGCTGGCAACCCAGCTGAATTCTGCTGGAACTTGCATTTGAACCCAGGGTCTTCTGACTCTCACTCCAGGATGTTCTCAATTATAGTAAACCGTCCCTTGAACACAGACTTTTGCCCTTTGTTTACATCGAAATACCAAGTGCAGTGTCCAGTGTATGGGAGAGTTGGCAGACGTGTTTGCTGATTGCTTTTCTAGAGAAGCACTGAGGATGGAGATAAGATTGATCTCTGACTCTTAACAGGAACATTCTAGACAATGGCTGTGGTCACTGGGGAGTGGGTCCAGTTGACAAATAGACTGATAATTAAAGATGGCGCTTGGTCCATCTGTGAGATTGAACAGATCCCTTGTACTGTGAGCTCCAGCCAGACTCTGCTCTTAGTTTCCCCTGAGTCTCATGCATCTTCCTACCCCCGGACGTTTGTATGTGCTGTTCCCCATGTGGCATGCTCGTGCCCCATCCCGCTGTGTAGAATTATCACTGTGCAGGTTTCAACTCAAATAATACCCTCAAAGTCCTCTAGACACTCTCGACATTTTACGTTTTTGAGGAGATTTTGCTTATTGTTTTGTTTAATGTATCTTCTTTTTAGCTTGTAAACACCAGGACAGCAGAGATTTTAAACTTTCTGTCCACTGACTTTTCCAGTACCTGTTCAATGCCATGTTCAAAAAATATTTATTGTATGAATACTTGATTTTAATTTAGTTGCCTTCAATAAACAGTGTTCTATGAACTTACAGTTGCTTGGTGGGGGAAGGATGGGAGGGAGGAATAGTTAGGGAGTTTGTGATGGACCTGTACACACTGCTGTATTTAAAATGGATAACCAGCAAGGACTTACTGTACAGCACTTGGTGCTCTGCTCAGGGTTACGTGGCAGCCTGGATGGGAGGGGAGTCTGGGGGAGAATGGATACATTCCTTTCTTGCTGTTTACCTGAAACTATCATGACATTGTTAATCTGCTATACCACAATACAAAATGAAAAGAAAAAAAGAACAACATTCTGTGTTCATCTTGGCGCATGCTTTAGTTTTGTTTGCTTGTTTCTGGATGGTTATGTGCCTTTCCCCAGCAGGTATGTGACCGTCCCTGTTTTGGGCTGGGGGCAGCCATGCTAGCTTTCTCTTCTTCAGGTGCATGAGAGTCAGAAAGACGGCCAAGCAGGAGGGGGAGCTGTCATCATGATGGTCAAGAAACTGGGAGGTTTGGGAGGAAATTGTCCTGAAGTTTGAATCCTAACTAAATTTGGAACGTACTTTATGGACTGTATCATAATTATGCATTAAATTAAGGAAGTCTTTGTGAGGTAGAAAATTCCCAGCTGAGAATTAGAATTTAAGAGTGGGGAAGTTCTGATAAAGTAGTAGGGAGTGAAAAGCTTGCCTTTTCTAACAGAGGATACCTGATGAGTCCCCGAACTTGGGAAGGATGATCTATGAACCATGTCGCCTGAACTGCACCTCCGTTTGGCATCTTTACTGATAACCACCCAATATTCAGTTATTATGTTCCATGTCTTTGGGGGGGAAAGGTCATGGCACTACTGCTGTAGTTGTTGAGCGCCTTGTAGGTCCCTATCAGACGTTTTCGCACGTGATCCATTTCACTATCACCACACGTGACTGTTTAGCAGAGGAGGTGGACCCAGAGATGTTAAGTGCCTTGCCCTGAGCTCATCCCTACATGCAGTCATTCCCATGACACAATTTTGGGGCCAAGGGCTATATGAGGTCCAGGCTGGGACAAATCCAGGTTTTATGGGGCCTGAAACTTCTGCAGTTTTTCTCTTTCAGAAAAGGAATATAAGACTACAAGTATAAAATTAGATTGAAAGTAAGAATGATGAGAAATTACAAAATTGGAAAAAATGGACAAGTCCCATAAATATAAAAAATAGTCCCAATATTCCTCTTAGCCAGATGCTCCAGTATAACCTAGCAGGACGGGGAGTGTGTCTGGGGGAACTCAAATGAAAAGAGGGCACGCTTCACTGATGGCAGTTAAAGTGTCTCCCCCACCCCCAACTCTGGCATGAAATACAGAATAATTTTATTAATTATTTTTCCTGTAAAATTCACCCAACATACTTTGGGTGAACATGAGCTCTCAGCCAGATTTCCCAGTGGTCCCCATTGTTGTCTTCCTCTGGTCATGGTGACCACCCCGGGCTTGTACAGATCAGACTCTATCCACTTTCAAGATTACCTAACTGTAGATCAGACAAAACTGACTGTGTGAACGTGATGTTTAGGCTCTTCTAGGGCCTTGGAAGAGGCCTTGTGAACGGGGAGCCCTAAGCTTAAGCGTCACATGGGCGTTTGCGTGCGTGCGTGTGTACAAACCTGGGGAAAGCGGGCTGCCCTGCCCTCAGTTTGCTAGTGGAGAGGCCACCGCACCCTCACCGAAAGCACTTAGTGGTCCTGTGATGAGTGGCTCGATGAAGACAAGCTGAGGATGCTCCTGAAACCCAGAGGGGCGTGGGGGACACTTTTCAGAGAAACGTCCTGGGTTGAGAAGGGTAAGTGTCAGGGTAAAGCGCAGCCCAGATAGAGGGTGCTGAGTGGGAGGGTGCATGCCCCGGTGAGAGCCCTCTGGAGGGGAGGGTTGAGGTCAGCCTGGGGAGGAAGATGCTATGAGATCGATATTCAGATGGGGGCAAAGCGGGCATTGAAACCCAGGTCTTCAGACTCTGCTCTACTACAGTATATGATGATTCATGCATTCTCTGGGTTCTCATACTTAACTTTGCAAACTCTTTCCCTCCTAAACATAGAGGAGACCATCATTCAGCCTTTTCTGACAGATAGCAGAACTGTGGAGGGCAGAATCAGCAGTTTGAGTCAGAGAGGGGGTGGGGGACAGTTCCTGAGTAACAGTGAGAGTTGTACTCCTGAAACAGTGACAGTACTGGCATCCACGTGGGAACCCTTTGTGGGTGCATGGCTGTCAAGATTCCATGTTTCCCCAGGAACTTGTCTCATTTAAGCCTTCCTCTGTTTGTGAAGATGAAGAGGATCCACTAGAGAGGGAAATTTAGGGGGAAACTCAAGAAGCAGTTTAGAAGCAGTTGCTGGTCTAGATCATGTCGAAGACTTTATCTTCTATGGAATTCCACACGGAAGTATGCATTTCTGTGCCAACTTGTAATTTGAAATGCCCAGGCTGTGGAGCAGCACGCAGATGAGGGCTGGTCTCTGCGGTTGATCTGGGCTGTGGGCAGTGGTGACCGTGGTGGGGAATTTGAAAATCTAGGTCGCTAAAACCGAATATGCTTAAGAATCTGACATAATCGTTTATTGTTTAGTATTTGGTCATAGTTATTAAAAGTGACTTTCCAGAAATTGGAAATATAGCTTCTTTTATTTCCTTGAGAACAGATAATAAAAAAACCCACAGGAAAAATGAAATGGTTACTGAAGTATTCATTTTCAGCCGATATTTTCAGCACATGGTTTAATAAAGTTGGATCATTAAAGCATCAATCTGCTTCAAGGTACTTGGCCACCCATAAATTTGTAGGTCAAGTAGGAATCACACATCTTGCCATTTAAAATCATCATAAAATGTTGCAGTGCATATTTTGGTAAGAAATTGAAAACACTTTGTGTAGAATGGAATGTAAAGGATTAGCGGTGCAAACAGGAGTTGAATGGCTATGTGTGTGAAGTCCAAGACGAAGTCCAAGACTGACTTTTCTAATCAGTTGTCTGCTTTATTTTGAATGGTGACTATCTGGTTCTTTATTACCTTCCTTGTACCCTTTTTAAATAAAGGTATTTTGGAAAAGTTGCACACCGATAAAATAATGTTTTAGCCAGAGAGTACCCTATTTGAATAAAACCCAATAGTGAATACTCTTGATAATCCCACCAGTTGTATGTTTGATTTCAGATTTTTGTAAACTAGGTTTGTTTGAACTGGAAGCACCCTATACATCTTTGTGCGTTCTTGAATTTTAAAAAGACTTTTGTACATGAGTGGTAAAGCTTAAACATGAAAATAGATGATATTTGTCAAAACCACTGACTGAATTCAATAGTCAGCTCCCCCTCTCAGGCAAAACAGGAAAGAAAATAGGCCAAGATGCGGTGGGCATAAGTTAGAATGTGGCAGTTTGTTGGTGGAATTTCTGTGGGTGGCTGCCATTGTGCTTCAGTGGAACTTGAGGTCTCTGGGAGGGATATTGAGCCATTAAATTGTATGTAGCTCTGCTCTTGATAAACTGTCAGAACTTTTGACGCATTTTTTGATAGTGGAAAATAGAAGTACCTTCAACTTCCACAGACACGTAGATAAACTTATGGTACGTTAACGTACTCATCACCCTCCTTCTCCACCCTTGCTAACCCTGGCAATCACTAATCCATTTCCTGTCTCTAGAATTTTGTCATCTTGAAAATGTTATGCAAATGAAGTCATACAGCATGTGATCTTTTGAGGTTTGCTCACTCAGTATAATGTCTTTAAGGTCCATCCAAATTGTTGTATCAGTAATTTATTCTTTTTCATTGATGAGCAGAATTCCATGGTATGGGCGTATCATAGTTCAACTGTTCACCTATTGTCTTAGGACATTTTGGTTGCTTCATATTACTTACTATAAGTAAAGCTGCTGTGAACAATTGTGTAGGTATAATTTTCATTTCTCTGGGTTAGATGTACAGGAATGAAGTTGTAGGTTTGGTTATTGTATTGTTTTGTTTTTAAAGGAAGTGCTAAGTTCTTTTCTGGAGTGGCTGTAGCTTATTACATTCATGCCTATAATATATGAGAGATCTAACTTCTTATCTGCATTTAACATTGTCAATATTTTTATTTTTAGCTGTTCTCAAAGATGTGTAGTGATAGCTTTTTATAGTCTCTGCTACAGATTTTTCCCCCTTTATTCTGGTAAAATATGTATAGCTCATTTTAACACTATAACTGTATATAAGTATACAGTTCAGTGACATTAAGTACATTTATATTGTTGTATAACCATTACCATGATCAACCTCTAGAACTTTTTCATTTTCTCAAATGGAAACTCTGCACCCATGAAACAATGACTCCCCAGTCCTCCTTCCCCCGCCCTGGCAATCACCGTTCTGCTTTCTGAATCTGAGTTTGGCCACTGTAGGCGCCTCACAAGTGGAAGCCGACCATGTTTGTCATTTTGCTTCTGCCTTCTTTCATTTAATATAATGTTTTCAAGGTCTGCCTATGTTGCACATCTCAGAATTGTATTCTTTTTTAAGGCTAAGTAATATTCCACTGCATATGTACACTAGACTTCATTTATCCATTCATTTGTTGGACATTGAGTGGTCTCCACCTTTTGCTGTTGTGAATGATGATGCTATGCACTTTTGTGTACAAGTTTCTAAGTCTCTGGTTTCAGTTCTTTTGTGCAGATATCTAGAAGTAGAGAAGTAGAATTGCTGGATCACGTGGTGTGTGTGTGTTTTGGTTGCTCAGTTGTGTCTGACTCTTTTCCACCCCATGGACTGTAGCCCGCTAGATTCCTCTGTCCATGGGGTTCTCCAGGCAAGAATACTGGAGTGGGTTGCCATTTCCTCCTCTAGGGGATCTTCCTGACCCAGGGATTGAACCCAAGTCTCTTGCTTCTACTGCAGTGGCAGGCTGGTTCTTTACCACTAGAGCTGCCTGGGAAGCCTGGATCACATGGTAATTCTATGTTTAATTTTTGAGGAACCACACAACTACTTTACACAGTGACTGTGCCATGTGCATTCCTGTCAGCAGTATATGGCACTGGGGTTTCTAAGTTCTCCATGTCTTTGCCGAAACTTTTTTATTTTTGATAGTAACCATCCTCATGTATGTAGAGTGGTCTGGTACAGATTTTGATAAAGAGATTTGAAATGTTTAGGAGGAGATTAAAGTTAATTTACACATCCCTCTGAAATTGTAGCTATTTCTCACTATCTGAATATATTTGGATCTTGAATTCAGATAACAAGAGTTAATGTGGTAAGTTCGTATAGCGAAGAATACTCTAGCTAAATCCTTTTGAGTAGGGAAAGGTGAGAGTTCAGATAGCAATATTTTAATCTAAAAAGTTATGTAAATCTGACTAAAAAGCCAGAAGAGACAGTGGGAGTTTAGAGAGTGGAGATTATTTTAAAGTCATTTGTCATGGACAACATTGCAGGGAAAGCTCAACCAATTTATGTAACTACATGCTTTATGGTTAAATTGGTGACTTTAGGTCAGATTGCCTGAATGATGTTTAAAGAGAATAACTTTCTATAGTGCCTTGCAAATTCAAACCCAGAGTCTTTTTGGGTTTGGGGTTTTCTGAACCTCACTTTATTGATTCTTTGATTCCTAGAAAATAGGAAGAAATAGAGACTCTGGCCCCTTTTGGGGGCTTCCTGTGGAAACAGGTCTCCTGAGGGACGGCACTTAGGAAGGCTCTCAGGCCTCTGGCCTGGGTCAGCCCGGAAGCCCCAGGGAGGTCAGGGAGGGCAGGTGACTCACGGTGGTCACTGCTTGAACAAATGTCTATTGGGCTTACCTGCCACCTTCCAAGGATTGGTGAAAGTTGGGTTATGGACCTTGTCTCTTTTCCTTTCACAGTTTAGGGTAGTAACTGGGAAATCTTAATTTTTTTACCTATCCTTTGCCAAAAGTGTATGTGTGTGTATTGTGAATATTACCTGTATATGTAAACTGCATATTCACTTTCCATCGTCATCTTTGTTTAAAAGAGAATTTTAAAAAATAAGTGACTTAACATGGGTGTATGTGTGTGTTGAGGGGGGGTGGTGCAGAAGAATGGGAAGGTGTTGGGGTCTGAATGTTGTGTCCCTTAAAATTCATATGCCGAAATCCTAATGCCCAGTGAGGTGGCATTAGTGGGTGGGGCCTTTGGGATGTGCTTTAGGTCATGAGAGTGGAGCCCTCATAGATGAGATCAGTGTCTTTATATAAAAAAGACCCCACTGAGCTCTCTTGCCTCTTCTGCCATTGAGGTTACAGTGAGAGGATGGCCATCATTGGAGAAGCATGCCCTCACCAGGCACTGATCACGCTGGTGACTTGATCTTGGACTCCTCAGCCTCCAGAACTAAGAGGAATAAATGTCTGCTGTTTATAAGTAACCCAGTTTATGGTATTTTATTATAGTAGCCTGAATGGACTAAGACAGGAAGGAATGGGAGAAGGCATTTAGGGCATTTCCTGCCTGGACTGAGGTAGATTTCTGGGAGATCCGTGCTTCTCCCCACTAGAGTGATGAGTGTTGCTGTGTTGGCCGTGTGTTAAAGGCCCTGACTGGGGAGGTATCCATCCATTGACCCAGGATAGATAGTGAATCTTTTGAAAGTATCTAAAAACAAAATAAGAAAACAAAAAAGAAACGAAAAATCCCACCATTTACCCATTAGAAGGGAACTGGTTCAATCTCTTTCTCTTTTATTGTTGTTTAGCTGCTCAGTTGTGTCCGACTCTTGACACCCCATGAACTGTAGCCCGCCAGGCTCCTTTGTCCATGGGAATTCCCAGGCAAGGATTCTAGAGTCGGGTGCCATTTCCTCCTCAGGGGATCTTCCTGACCCAGGGATTGAATCTGCCTCTCCTGCATTGGCAGGCAGATTCTTTACCACCACCAGAGAAGCCTCTCTTTCTCTTTTGAGGTTGCCTTATGAAAAAACAAGATGGCCTTTCCAAATGCAAATCCAGTCAGCCTGGAGTTAGTAAGCCAGGCTAGGAACCAACTGAGAATTATTAGTATTTTTTTTAAAGGCTTGTAAAATGAAAAATTGCATACAAAAGTAACTTAGAAACTAGAGGAGGAAACTTGAAACATGATCATAGTATAACTGACTTCGCTTGCTGACAGCCAGCAACCGCACAGGATTACTAGAGCTTAGCCCCTTTAAGAGCTCCTGGTAGTTAGGAAAACAAACTCCAGGTCATTTTCAAGTAACGATTTATGCAGGGTAAAGATGGCTCTGAGTTCTGAGAGGAGGGAGGATTCTGTTGAAGGACATTCTACATGTTGACCTTAACTTCTTCCAGAGTTGGCTTTGGCTCATGATCTTTGCTTAATTCTAAACAAAGTGATTTTTACTTTTTCATTTTTGCTTCAGCTCTCTGTTTTCCTGTAAGTAGGGTGTAGCCTTTTATCTTGGCCACGTGATCACCTTTATTTGCCAGATTTTTTTTTTTTTCTTGGCCTGATTTAGGCAGGAGGCATTTTGATTTCCTTTTCCCTCAGCGTATTTCTTTGTTCTTTTCTGACTTGCTCAATAAGTATGCCATTAGAGTTTGACACCCCAAAGTGAAGACTCCTTTGTGTCCCCAGGAAGGCCCATCAGTTCATCCTAAAGCTGTTAAATCGCTTGGGTTTGTATTTGTGATTGGCCAGCAGGTTCAGTGACCACCACAGTGTCACTGCCTGGCAGAACTCCCAGATGAGCCAGGAGGCTCCAGCATGTTAGGACAGCTGGTTTACTGGGATGTCATCTCATGCATCATGGCATACTGGGGTTCCTGCTCTGCTGTTGGTTAATATTTGGTAGACGCAGGGGAAGAAGATAGGAGGTTCGTATACATAATTTGGGTTGGGTAGGTGGAGCACCTTTGAGTATGTTGAAAGATTTAATGTTTTGAAAACTGAGATACTTAAAACAGTTTAGAACTGTGATGTTTCTGTACTTGTGGCCTGTGACCTCTTTTCTTAGGTGACATTTAAATCTATGAATTACTTGGTCTTCATAAAACATTTTATACAAGCAGAAGATGTTTTATATATTGAAAGCCATTGACATGTGTGGACAGAAGCAACTGTGTCCTTATTAAAAATAACTTTAAAGATACACCCTTCCTTGCCCCTCCTACTTTGAGTTATATCCCTCCCCGCTCTGTTCTAGCTGTTAACAACCTGTGTTACTCAGCCAATGCTTCCACCTTCTGTGTTGACTGTACTAGCTTCACACTTCCTACTCAACGCCCTCTCCTTCCAGATTTGGGTTAACTGTGTGATCTTTGAGTGAATGTTAAGCAGCTTGTGCACTTGCAGAGTAAGCCCTCGGTCAATATTTATGGCCTGGACTCGTCGTAAACACTGTGATCAGCCAATCCTTCCCAATTTTTCTATAAATAAAAGCCACCAGGTGCCCATTGCCCCAGCTAGGTTAGCCCCTTCTCGCCACATCTTGAGTGTGCATGCCTCTGGAAGAAGAGGTGGACATTTGACTTTAGGTATTGATTTTAGGGCATGAGAGAGGAAGCAGGGAGCAGAGAAGCCCACTGGAGGAGACCTCGTCTTAAAGTCCCTGCTGTGCACCAGGGGAACTACTGTTTCTGGCCAGTGTTTCTGGGGATGGTGATTTCCAAGAGCACTTCTGAAGTTGGAAAGAGGAGTTTAGAGACCGTGTTGTCGTCTCAGGTGCCGACCTCCAATGACAGGAGTGGTGGTGGCAGTGAATAGAATGGCTTTCTGCTAGGCGTGTGAGTACATCCCGGTGAGTGCCTGTCTGCAGCCTTCGGGAGAGCTGAGATGTGTGGCTGTGTTCTCAGGACCACGGCTTTTTGTGGTGGTGAATTCCACTCAGGTAGAATAAAATGTTTATCCCAGGATGCTTAGGTAGGTCCAGCAGCTGTCAGAGCCCTGAGTGGGTCTGAGGAAGCCAAGGGTCTGTGTGTTTGCACACCATCTGGCCAGGCTGCTGCAGAAGGGCTCTTTGGTGAAAGGGGCAGAAATAGCTCAGACAGGATGCAGATGAAATCCAGTGTGTTGTTTTAGCCTCTGAGGTAGGCCATTCAAGTGAAGATCATTAAAAATCAACCAACCAACCAACAAAAGAGCACTGAAAGTGATTTTGATTTCTGTGTGTCACAAGGTAAATGAACTGTGGGAAAATGAATTGTTATTGTTGAGTCGCTCAGTTGTGTCTGGCTCTTTGTGACCCCATGAGCTGTAGCCCTCCAGGCTTCTCTGTCCATGGGATTTCCCAGGCAAGAATACTGGAGTGGGTTGCCATTTCCTCCTCCAGGGGATCTTCTGGACCCAGGGATTGAACCCAAGTCTCCTGCATTGGCAGGCAGATTCTTGACCACTGAGTCCTGAGGGAAGCCTCTGGGAAACATACAACATCTTAAAATAGATTCTGTTCAAGTTCATACAGGCTTCCCTGTGACTCAACTGGTAAAGAATCTGCCTGCAATATGGGAGACCTGGTTGGATCCTTGAGTTGGGAAGATCCCCTGGAGAAGGGAAAGGCTACCCACTCCAGTGTTCTGGCCTAGAGAATTACATGTTCTCCATTTTGGGGGCTTCCATGATAGCTCAGTTGGTAAAGAATCCATCTGCAATGCAGGAGACCCCAGTTTGATTCCTGGGTCAGGAAGATACGCTGGAGAAGGGATAGGCTACCCACTCCAGTATTCTGGCCTGGAGTCCATGGGGTCGCAAAGAGTCAGACATGACTGAGTGACTTTCACTTCACTTCACATCAAAATTCATGTATTATAATTTGTCTGTTTTCTCACTGGACTCTGAGTTGTAAGAAGAAGGACTTGGCCTTTCATTGCTGAGTCCTGGGTACCATGCCTGGTACAGAGAAGGTGCTCAGTAGACATTGACTGAATGAATGAAACATATAAAGGTAAATGGTGCTGACACTTACAGATCCTGCCTTGTAAAGAAATTCTAGGTGAACTAAGAAGGTTGGAGAGAACAATCCCAGTGTGTGATACTCTGTTTAGGAGGAGGAGACATTTGGATAAAGGCCTTGGATGAGACAAGTTGTGGTTACTTATGGGAAGTCAAGGTGTACCGGGGGGTAAACAGCTTCCTGGATAGGAGTTCTCTTCATTCCTCTCCTTTTCCTTTCCCTTCCCTTCTTGCTCCTGCTTTAACATCAGCAAATATGATTATCTGAGGATATATATAAGTAATGTGTGACTTTAATCCTTAACTCAAAGGAGGAGGAATAAAGCTCAGAATTTATGGACATATGTTAAAGTCACTACTATTTTGTGGGAGAGAATTTCAGGTGATTATAGGAGCAACTATTGGGTTGGCCAAAAAGTTCCTTTTGTTTTTAAGTAAAAATAAAAAACACATTTTTCATTTTCATCAAGAACTTTATTGAACAACATATTCACCATTTTGCTCCACTACTCACTGCCATTTTCAGGCAACTTCATAATTCCATCGTCCCAAAACTTTATCTTTTCGAGCAAAGAACTGTTCAAGTGCCTTTTACAATCTTCCAGGGCTTGGACATTTTTTTCCTTGAGAGAATATTCTAAAGACCAAAGTAAATGGAAATTTGAAGGGGCAATGTCTGGTGGATATGGCACGTGAATCAGAACTTCCCAGCCAAGCTGTAACAGTTTTTGCCTGATCATCAAAGAAACATTAGGTCTTGCGCTTATCCTGTTGGAAGATAATGGATTTTATGTTGACTAATTCCAGACACTTTTCCTTGAGCTTTTAGTTGGTCTAATTGGGAGCATTACTTGTTGGAATTAATTGTTTGGTTTTCTAGAAGGAGATCATAATAGAGGACTCCCTTCCAATCCCACCATATATGTAATACCACCTTCTTTGGATGAAAACTGGCCTTTGGTGTGCTTGGTGGTGGTTCATTTCTCTTGCCCCACAATCTCTTCCATGCCACATTATTGTACAGTATCTACTTTTCATGACTCATCACAATTTATTTTTAAAATGAAATGCTTTCATTATGTTTCAGTGGAGAATCGCAGGCAGAAATAGGGTCCAAAAGGTTTTTTTGGCTTAACTTATGTGGAACCCAAACATTAAAGTGATTAACATAACCAAACTGGTACAAATGATTTTCAGGGCTTGATTTGGATAATTTGAGTATGCCAGCTATCTCCTGCATGGTATGACATTGATTGTTCTCAGTTAATGTCTCAATTTGGTTTCTGTCAACTTCAACTGGTCTACCTGACTGAGGAGCATCATCCAGCAAGAAACCTCCAGCAAGAAACTTCACAAGTCATTTTTGACCCATTCAATCAGTCACAGCACCTTCTCCATACACTGCACAAATCTCTTTCTTTTTTTTTTTTTTTGTGTTTTAGTTGTGATTTTACCTTTCTGGAAATAATAAAGCATAACATACCCAAATGTTGCTTTTTGCTTCCATCTTCAATGTTAAAATGTCTACACAAAAATTCATCATTTAAAAAAAATGCGTGCTGATATGACAGCTGTCACAATACAGTCTAACAAAATTGTTTCAAATGAAGTTAAAGACAACTGTGCACTACTGGAGCCATCTTATGGAAAAAATCAGATGAACTTTTTGGCCAACTCAAACATAATTTCATTTTTTTCTGGGCACATAGTTTGTAGGGCCTGGAACAAAATGAAAATGTAGGGACCCCGAGTTCAGGATTATTGAAAATCTCAAGATTGGAGCAGCAGACAGACTGGGACCCTGGACAGTCACAGGCTGTGTACCCATAAAACCAGCCCTGAGGTTATTCAGCATCCTGTCTTTCCTTAAAAATCTGCCCACTGATTTTAGCATTCATGTGCATACCTTCCTACAGCAGTTATTATTGTGATTTTTTATTGGCAACTTTTATTTCCCTCATTTTTCCTATAGTTATTAATTTGAGTTCTTCTGCAAGGAAATTCGTATCAGTATAGACTCATGATATTTATTTTCTTCTTTGGGTTATAACCAGATATTCTTGTTATTATTTACTTGCTCAAGTTTTTCCAGCTCTGGATATTAGGAGCTCTTTCAGTTTGGCTCTCTGAAATACTGTCACCTGTCTGTGTTGTTGTTGGGAATTCTGTAGTTTTTGGCACCGTAAGATGTTCCAGGCTGATCTTGTATTTTCCGTGACTCAGCTGTTTCTCCAAGGAGCCTTGGTTCCTTTCTATTGGAGAATGGTGTGTTGACACCAAGATCTGAGTACCATGTATGCTCATTGCCACTGGAGTGTCACTGCTTCGAGGCCCTCTCAGTGGACAGAGCCTAAAAATGTCTGTATGTACATTAACCCATGGGTGTACAACCTATATATTAACATAAACATCAAGTTCATACTCAGTCTTTGGTCCAGCACCAAAAGCTTACTCTAGTATTCATCCTTTGCTTATAATTCTTTTGACTGTGAGAAACTTGGCTTTTGTTAACTACATGTATTTACTTATCGGTTTAAACTTCATACACTGGTTGTTGGTAACCTGAACTCCTGTGAAACCATATATTTACCAATTAGAGTATAGTGCTTATGTCCAACGTAGTTTGTTCTTTATCCTGGGTAGTTTTGTTATCAGTGGATGTTGAATTTTGTTAAATACTTTTTCTGCATTTATTGAGATGATGTGGTTTTTCTTCTTTAGTCTCTTAACATGGTGAATTACATTGGTATTTGAATGTTGAGCCAGTCTTGGATTCTTGAGATGAACCCCACTTGGTTGTGATGTATTATTCTTTTTATGTATTATTGAATTGAATTTCCAAACATTTTGTTGAGTTTATTTCTATGTTCATGAAGAACACTGGTCTGTAGTTTTCTTCTTTTATACTGTCTTTGTCAGGTTGGGGTGCTAGTGTAATTCCACTTTCATTTGAAGATTCCCCATATACAAAGAATTCTTTCTTTGTTCATATAAAATATGAGGAAATACAATGGTTAGTAATATTAATGCTATGATTCTACAAGTAGTCTACTTTTTGACAGTGAAAGTGTTAGATCTCTCGATTTCTGTTTACCTCTCTCCTTACTGGTGAGATGGATGCTTTCTTTTTGGTATCTAAGTGCACCCCAGGGCCAGTGCAGCTGTGTATCTTGTTACTAACACTGTGCCAGGCTTCTCCAAAGGGCAGTGCCTGAAGTTCTAGCCAGCCTGGGCTCAATTTGCATAGAATTTTGCATGCATGTTAAGCAGTGGGGAGAAATGGGAAATAAGTATTTGGAACAAACATAAAGTTCAGTGAACTTTCCCCTTGAAATTATTAGCATGCTTCCATTATACACAGAACAATGGAAAAGTCCTCATTAAACTAGCAGAACAGAGACATATTCCTAGTACTTGCATTCCAGGCTCTTTTTTTTTTAAATTTAAATTTATTTATTTTAATTAGAGGCTAATTACTTTACAATATTGTATTGGTTTTGCCATACATCAACATGAATCTGCCACGGGTGTACACGTGTTCCCAATCCTGAAGCCCCCTCCCACCTCTCTCCCTATACCATCCCTCTGAGTCGTCCCAGTGTACCAGCCCCAAGCTTCCTGTATCCTGCATCGAACCTGGACTGGCGATTCATTTCTTATATGATATTATACATGTTTCAATGCCATTCTCCCAAATCATCCCCCGCCTCCCTCTCCCACAGAGTCCAAAAGACTTCTATACATCTGTGTCTCTTTTGCTGTCTCGCTTACAGGGTTATTGTTACCGTCTTTCTAAATTCCATATATATGCGTTAGTATACTGTATTGGTGTTTTTCTTTCTGGCTTACTTCACTCTGTATAATTGGCTCCAGTTTCATCCACCTCATTAGAACTGATTCAAATGTATTCTTTTTAGTGGCTGAGTAATACTCCATTGTGTATATGTACCATAGCTTTCTCATCCATTCGTCTGCTGATGGACATCTAGGTTGTTTCCATGTCCTGGCTATTATAAACAGTGCTGCGATGAACAGTGGGGTACACGTGTCTCTTTCCCTTCTGGTTTCCTCAGTGTGTATGCCCAGCAGTGGGATTGCTGGGTCGTATGACAGTTCTATTTCCAGTTTTTTAAGGAATCTCCACACTGTTCTCCATAGTGGCTGTACTAGTTTGCATTCCCACCAGCAGTGTAGAGGGTTCCCTTTTCTCCACACCCTCTCCAGCATTTATTGCTTGTAGACTTTTGGATCGCAGCCATTCTGACTGGCGTGAAATGGTACCTCATTGTGGTTTTGATTTGCATTTCTCTGAGCATGAGTGATGTTGAGCATCTTTTCATGTGTTTGTTAGCCATCTGTATGTCTTCTTTGGAGAAATGTCTGTTTAGTTCTTTGGCCCATTTTTTGATTGGGTTTGTTTATTTTTCTGGAATTGAGCTGTAGGAGTTGCTTGTATATTTTTGAGATTAGTTGTTTGTCAGTTGCTTCATTTGCTATTATTTTCTCCCATTCTGAAGGCTGTCTTTTCACCTTGCTTATAGTTTCTTTTGTTGTGCAGAAGTTTTTAATTTTAATTAGGTCCCATTTGTTTATTTTTGCTTTTATTTCCAATATTCTGGGAGGTGGGTCATAGAAGATCCTGATGTGATTTATGTCGGAGAGTGTTTTGCCTATGTCCTCCTCTAAGAGTTTTATAGTTTCTGGTCTTACGTTTAGATCTTTAATCCATTTTGAGTTTATTTTTGTGTATGGTGTTAGAAAGTGTTCTAGTTTCATTCTTTTACAAGTGGTTGGCCAGTTTTCCCAGCACCACTTGTTAAAGAGATTGTCTTTTCTCCATTGTATATTCTTGCCTCCTTTGTCAAAGATAAGGTGTCCATAGGTGCGTGGGTTTATCTCTGGGCTTTCTATTTTGTTCCATTGATCTATATTTCTTTGTGCCAGTACCATACTGTCTTGATGACTGTGGTTTTGTAGTAGAGCCTGAAGTCAGGCAGGTTGATTCCTCCAGTTCCATTCTTCTTTCTCAAGATTGCTTTGGCTATTCGAGGTTTTTTGTATTTCCATACAAATTGTGAAATTATTTGTTCTAGCTCTGTGAAAAATATCATTGGTAGCTTGATAGGTATTGCATTGAATCTATAGATTGCTTTGGGTAGTATACTCATTTTCACTATATTGATTCTTCTGATCCGTGAACATGGTATATTTCTCCATCTGTTAGTGTCCTCTTTGATTTCTTTCACTAGTGTTTTATAGTTTTCTATATATAGGTCTTTAGTTTCTTTAGGTAGATATATTCCTAAGTATTTTATTCTTTTCGTTGCAGTGGTGAATGGAATTGTTTCCTTAATTTCTCTTTCTATTTTCTCATTATTAGTGTATAGGAATGCAAGGGATTTCTGTGTGTTGATTTTATATCCTGCAACTTTACTATATTCATTGATTAGCTCTAGTAATTTTCTGGTGGAGCCTTTAGGGTTTTCTATGTAGAGGATCATGTCATCTGCAGCTCTTACCCTCGTTCATGAATTGCCCTTCTCTCAATGCCTTTTGGAGGAGAAATGGAGGGAAACAAATGAGTTGTGCAATGATATAAATTTTTTTCTGGGATTGGAGATCACTTCTTTGTTTATTGATCTACAGAGTATAATTATTTAAACATAATGAGCATTTGCTGAGAATATTTTTTAAAAATTACTGTATGTTGTGGTTTCCCCACATGTAATTATATTTCCTTTCACTTTCACTTCCAGTAAAAGTGTAACAGCCTTTTACACTTAAGCCAACAGCCCTAAGAAAATAACACTATATGAAAACCAACTTTTTATGGAAATGCACTATTTGATGAAGCAGTTATTATTGTGAGAAATTCTTAACCTCCCCGCATTGGCTTTATTTGTTAATGTGGAACACCTGTTTCCCAGTTGCCAGGTTCATGAAACCTATTGCCCAAGTATATCCTGGGGACTAGTTCCACTGTATATTCTCAAATGCTTCTAGCAGTTCTTCTAGGATCTCTCTTTTGCTTTCTTCCATAATTGCTTTGTAAAATTCTTCATTTTCATTCACTGTGTCCCCCCCTCTTTCGCCTCTCCCTTCTCTCTTTCTCCTCCCCACTTTCCCCTTCTGTCCCCAGCTCCCCTTAGCCCTCTGCCTTTCATCGCTCCTTTCCCCTCTCCTCTCTCTCCTCTCTGTTGCTGGCCTGGTTTTGGGCGTCCAGGGCTAGGTGTCAAATCCCAGATGCTGTAGTTTTCTAGCTGATACAACTTACTTTGCCTCTTGGAATGGGTGAGGACTGACCCAGGGGCAGGGAGTGGTAGGGTAAGGGCACAGAAGGACTAGAACTTTCCAGGCCTTGTTGACTTCAATTCTGAATAAATAGAAGTTTCTGGCAGAACTATTTGAGGTGTGATCTTGACATGTTTGTGAACATTAACCACCACTCAGAAGTCTGGAGGAAGGGAAATATGATGGTATGTTTGGAGGAAGGGGCGGATCAGCTGTTAATCATCCCGAATATGTGTTATGTTTATGAGATGGACTTTTGTAACTAGGGAAAAACATGAAAAGAAATTTTCATGATGAGTTAAATATTTTTGTTGTCATCTTGAAGGAGGGAATACTGAGTAATTATGTAACGGCTCCCAGGTTGAACTATCTTTTCCTCTTTAACTGCGCGTTTTGTCTTGCCTTTAGTACATGTGTATTAATACATGTATGCAGAATTTGAAATGGCAAATGGATATCTTTAAAGAGAAATTATTAGTTCCTCACCAGAGCAAATGAAGGAAAGAAAGAGGCCGAGCCTGTGCTGGATTTTGGGTCTAAGGAAGAGGTTGGAGAGGCAGGTCGAGCTGGTCCTCTTATGATAGCACTTTAACTTCAGGGAAGTTACTAACCTCCATGTGTCTCGGGTCCTTATATGAGGAGAATAATAGTACTTGGCCATGTGAAGTACTGGCACCCACGACTGGCCCAGAGTCGTCACCATCATCTCTGGGAGCAGATAGTGGTCAGGGTCACTTGATAAGAGGAAGCATGAGGGCAGGCCTTGCAGAAGAACACATCAGTCTCTAGGTTTGGGGACTGAGATGCAGTGAGGTGTCAGTACAGTTGAGGTGCAGTGAAGCAGGGAATGCAGGATTTCAGCTCTCAGCTAGAACCCTGAGAGTTTTGTTGCAAATGTTTGAAGGTGTGATGAGGAATGAAACCAGAACTGGACTTGCCCATACTTAGGAGACACTGAAGAATACCATTGGACATTCAAATATGTCCAGTGGTAATTCTGTCTGCAGAATAGAATGCCCAGGAAAGTCTAGGATCAAAGGGGATAGTATGTACAAAGTTTATTTGAAGACATTCTTTGTGTTTGCTTCGTTATCAATATGATGACATCAGTATCAACACAGCTTCTAGGCATTCGTCCGTATGTCTGTGTGTATGTGTGTGATTTAGGTAAACTTAAATTTAATCGTGTGCACAAATATTAAGAGTACATGTGGTACATTTAAAAAAAATATATACTCCTGTCATCATCACCCAGATAGAGACAGAGAATCTTTGTAGCACACCCTGTGCTCCCTCCCAGTTATTATCCATTATTCTTTCCAAAGGTGAACACTGTACTTCTATAGTAAGAGGTCCTAACTGAATGTTTTTCTTCCTAACATATTAGTATTGAAGAAATACAGCTTCAGCAAGACATAAATATGTTGAGATAGAAAAGTGAAATCTTGGTTATAGTCTCTTTACCAGCAATTAATTCATTATCACTTCTTATAGAAAGTAAATACTAATTCATGAGATTAACTCAAGTCATTTTTCCTTTTCTTTCTTCTCCCTGTGCTGCATGGCATGTGGGATCTTAGTTCCTCAACTAGGGATTGAACTCTTGCCCATTACAGGGGAAGTCCCAACCACTGAACCACCAGGGAATTCCTGAGTTTAACTCATTTCCCATCATTCATAGAAAAAAATCTCTCCCACTGTGTGAGTTAGAACTTTTAGTTGCAACCTTCAGTACTGCTTTAGGCTAAATATAAAGTCACTGGAAGATGACTGGAAACCCATGCTTGGTAAAGAGATAGGGCCCGCAGTTGGAGGCTTGTCTTGCCCCTGGTGGGGTCCAGCTTTGGTGCTGTTATCACTGCTGGGCAGAGTGGCAGTTGCCCCTGCTGCTGCTCTGAATCACCTCTTCAAACTCTGGGTTTTTAATGTCACTCCAATTTCAGAGCCTGAACGGGACTTGATGAGCTAAGTGTAGGTCATATGATGGCCAACGAGCAGCAGAGGAAATATCCATTTCCGTATTGTGAGGTAGGGTCTTGCCTGCCACCGAGACTCACACAATGGGTGACTTGCTAAAAATAGGAAGAGCTTTGGATGCTGTTCAGACAAAAAAGAAAATAAACAAAATATCCAAAAGGTGAAATGTCACAACACCTTAAAGTTGCTGTTATTTCTCATGTTATTTTTAGGTCAGTATTGGCTGTAAAAATAGATTTTATCTCTAGGTCACAGAAAGACCTTTGGAAGAGACCCTGATCCTGGGAAAGATTGAAGGCAAAAGGAGAATAGGGGCAGCAGGGGATGAGGTGGTCGGATGGCATCACCAATTCAATGGACGGGAACTTGGGTAAACTCAGGGAGATAGTGAGGGACAGGGAGGCCTGGCGTGCTGCAGTCCATGGGGTCACAAAGAGTTGGACACTATGTAGCAAAACTGAACAGTAACATAGGTCCCAGTAGAACACCCAGGTATAATGATGTGCTGGGGTGCAGGTTGCATGGACCTTCTGGCCAGGGCACTGCTATCTCAACATGCTAGTCATTTTCTTAGGGAGCCATTAACAGTTTGTACCTTGTGTAGGCACATCAAGTTGTCTAGGCATGATTTTGTGAATCTGTTTCACAAAATGTGCTGACAGTGCAGCGGTGCCTCACCCTGTGCTAAGACTGACTGGTGACACGTGCTAATCAGAGTTCCCGCTTCCCATGCTTGTATGGTGTCTACTACCAGAGCCCAGGGAAATAAAGCTGAGGTGTTACCACCTTCATTTATTACAAAGGAGGAGGAAGATAATCTCCTCTGATTTAAACTACAGGCTTATTTTAGAATGAAAAGCAGTCTGAATTTGATTCACTTGCCCTTCAGTTCAGTTTAGTCGCTCAGTTGTGTCCGACTCTTTGTGACCCCATGGACTGCAGCATGCTAGGCCTCCGTGTCCATCACCAGCTCCCGGAGCCTGCTCAAACTCATGTCCATGGAGTCAGTGATGCCATCCAACCATCTCATCCTCTGTCATCCCCTTTTCCTCCTGCCTTCAATCTTTCCCAGCATCAAGATCTTTTCCAATGAGTTAGTTCTTCACATCAGGTGGCCAGAGTACTGCTGTTTCAGCTTTAGCATCAGTCCTTCCAGTGAATATTCAGGACTGATTTCCTTTAGGATTGATTGATTCTGTCTTCTTGCAGTCCAAGGGACTCTCTCAAGAGTCTTCTCCAACACCACAGTTCAAAAGCATCAATTCTTTGACACTCAGTTTTCTTTATAGTCTAGCTCTCACATCCATACATGACCACTGGAAAAACCATAGCTTTGACTAGATAGACCTTTGTTGGCAAAGTAATGTCTCTGCTTTTTAATATACTGTCTAGGTTTGCCATAGCCTTTCTTCCAAGGAACAAGTGTCTTTTAACTGTCCACAGTGATTTTGGAGTCCAATAAAATACAGTCTGTCACTGTTTCCATTGTTTCTCCATCTATTTACTTATAATATACTTTATTATAAGGATGGCCTGTTTACATACTTATAATAAAGTGTATTTTTATTGGAATAGTTGGTGAACCTGTTTATTGAGACAGAGAATCCAGAATGAAGTTAAAAAAGATCCTGAAGAATCCACCCAAGCAGATGCTCACTCAGTGTCCAGTTATCGCATCTGGGAGCCTGTCAGTTCTGGTCTTTTGTTGCTGTTGACTGCTAATTGAAAAATAATTAAGCTGCGCACAAATATATCTGACATATGGGGACTCAGAGACAGAAAAGGTTGCTGCTATGCTAAAACTGTTTAGTAGACTAAATAGAAAGACTGTGAATATAGGAACTATATGTGAACTCAAGCTTTTCAGAAGGAAGGGAAAGAGAAAATGGGAGAATTAAAATTTTTGAATATCCACCACATGGCAGACAGTGTGCAGTTGTGTAAACCTTTTTCTAACTCCCATGACTTACCCAGTGTGCTCAGTATGGTTTTCCCCTCTCCAAGGCTCAGAGATGATAAATAATGGATCTGGAGTTCCATAGCTATTTAATGGATACCCTGGGAGTGTCAGACTGGAAGGACTCAATAGGAGTTTGTGGGATTTAAAAAAAAAAAAAAAAAAAAAGGAGTTTGTGGGATTGATGACTAGAGCAGAATGACCAGCTTTATTGATATGTTACAAACATACAGACACACACACAACTTATTTTTATGTAATTTCATGTTTATGTTATATATGTACTTATTTATGTGCATGTGTGTATATGTATGTGGGTGTATATATATTAAAAAGGCTAATCGAGTTTTAAAGTAGCTTTTCTTTGGTGGTCTGGTTTAATGAACAGATTAGGATAATTCTTTATAAAGTGTCAATAGTACTTTGAGTTTTTAAAAATAATTTAATCTTGTAATCAGCTAATGGACATTAGTTTGCTAGTCATCATTTCTTATATGAAAATATGAAGATGTATTTCAGTCCATATTCTAATTTAAGAAAGTTTTACTTATTTTCAAAGTGTCTAGGAAAGAGATCAAGATTGCCGGGAGAAATATCAATAACCTCAGATACACAGATGACACCACACTTATGGCAGAAAGTGAAGAAGAACTTTCATCAAGAAGCCTCTTGATGAAAGTGAAAGAGGAGAGTGAAAAAGTTGGCTTAAAACTCAACATTCAGAAAACCAAGATCATGGCATCCGGTCCCGTCACTTCATGGCAAATAGATGGGGAAGCAATGGAAACAGGGACGGACTTTATTTTCTGGGCTCTAAAATCACTGCAGATGGTGACTGCAGCCATGAAATTAAAAGACGCTTGCTCCTTGGAAGAAAAGTTATGGCCAACCTAGCTTATTAAAAAGTGGAGACATTACTTTGCCAACAAAGGTCTGTCTAGTCAAAGCTATGATTTTTCCAGTAGTCATGTATGAATGTGACAGTTGGACTATAAAGAAAGCTGAGTGCCGAAGAATTGATGCTCTTGAACTGTGGTGTTGGAGAAGACTCTTAAGAGTCCCTTGGACAGCAAGGAGATCCAACCAGTCCATCCTAAAGGAAATCAGTCCTGAATATTCATTGGAAGGACTGATGCTGAAGCTGAAACTCCAACACTTTGGCCACCTGATGTGAAGAACTGACTTGTTGGAAAAGACCCTGATGCTGGGAAAGATTGAAGGCAGGAGGAGGAGGGGACGACAGAGGATGAGATGGTTGGATGGCATCACAGACTCAGTGGACATGAGTTTGAGTAAACTCTGGGAGTTGGTGATGGACAGGGAGGCCTGGCGTGCTGTAGTCCATGGGGTCGCAAAGAGTTGAACACGACTGAGCAACTGAACTGAGGAAAGAGATGAATGCAATTATTATTCCTGAACCTGTCCCAGGCCACTGTCCCCCCTTGTCTTTTCCATGGACAAGAACAGTGGGTGTTGCTCTTCCCCTTGGATAGAAAGACTGTTTCTTAGGGAAAACAGTTTCCTGCTTTATGAAAACCTGTTTGCACATCTCTGGGTAATTATACCCTTTGAGACTTGTAACAAAGATCAGTTTAAGGCTTAGTTGTGTGCTCTTCCAAGACAAAAACCCAGTTCCCTCACTAGGCTCGGGAAAAAATTGAAATCTGTAGGAAGAGAAGTCTTTCTAAATCTCCTCTGACACCTCTCAGAAGCACTTTTCTAATATCACTGAGGTGTGGCAGGCATTTTAAGCTGTAAATTGAATAAACCAAATTAATCTGGTGACTGCTTAGTCATGCATTCATCGATGTAGAAATGTTTCTGATGTGGGCATGAGGAAAATTAGAAGTGCTCAACTCCAGCCAAAGCCCTGGCTCTCTGGAGGGGCTTCCAGTGTTTGCATTTGGCCACCTTCTGAAAGTATTAGGCAGGAAAACAGTATTATATCTTCTGTCCCCAGTCCCTTTTAAATACCTTCTCTCAACTCTGGAATCCTTTGTGGTTGTCAGGTGGCCCACAGAGGTGCCCATGCCAGGGTCTGTGGGGGCATCACTGGCCTGAGTGTCCTGAATCTTACTTAATCTACTCTCTTAAAAATTCTCTTTTCAAGGCCCTGTTCCTTTAGCATTCTGTGCTTACTATATGATGATTATGTTCTGTACTTACTATATGTAATCCTAAAAGAAATTGCTTAAAAAAAAGATAGACACATTTTAGAGAAAGAATTACAAAGAGTACAACATAATCTGAAATTGAATAGGCTTTTGGTTGTTTTCTTTTTTTTTAAGGCAAGTTTATTAAGGTATAATATGCATACAGTAAAATTCAGTAAACAGTTCTACGTTTTGACAAATGCATACAGTTCTTTAACCAGCACAGGAACCCAGATAGAACATTCCCATTACCCCCAGATTTCCTATGCTGCCCCTTTGATGTTAATTCCTCCCTTAGCTCTGACAACTGTTGATCCACTCCCCTCCCTACAGTTTTACCTTTTGCAGAATGTCATGCAAAGTGGATTCATACAGCAGGTAGCCGTTTGGGTCTGGCTTTTGCCATTCAGCGTAATGCATTTGAGATTCATCCATTTGTAACATGTCTCAATAGTTCGTTTCTTTGTATTCCTGAGTGATAGTCTGTTGTGTGAAGGTCCTGACATTCATCTGTTCATCTATGGAGGGATATATGAGGTGTTTCCAAATCTCAGTGATTACGCTTAGAGCTGCTAGAACATGCGTGCACAGGCTTTATATGAATGTTAAGTTCACACAGTACTTAGATAAATACCTAGGAATGGATTGCTGGGTGGCATGGTTTAGTTTATCTTTATCAAATGTTATTGTTAAATTTACTTTACATTTTATAATTTTTCTTCTAATTATAAAAGTGATACATGTTTATTATAGAAATTTTGAGGAATGTAGAAAAGTATGGGACAAGAAGGCTAAAAAAATCCTTATCCCATATATCTTTCCTTTTCATCTGGGTATGTGCATAATTTATTTTAACAAAAATGGTTATTTACCTATTGTTTTGTGACCTGTTTTTTAACTCACAAATATTTTTATATCATTAAATATTATTTATCATAATTTTTAATGACTTAATACTATTCGACTGGAGTAGGATCCCTTCTCCAGGGGATCTTCTCAACCCAGGGATCAAACCCAGGTCTCCCACATTGCAAGTGGATGCTTTGCCAGCTGAACCACAAGGGAAGCCCAAGAATACTGGAGTGGGTAGCCTGTCCCTTCTCCAGGGGATTTTCCTGACCTGGGAATAGAACTGGGGTCTCCTGCATTGCAGCGGATTCTTCACCAACTGAGCTATCAGGGAAGCCCAGGAAATGGTAACCCACTCCAGTATTCTTGCCTAGAAAATTCCATGGACAGAGGACCTGGTGGTCTACAGTCCATGGGGCTGCAGAGAGTTGGATACGACTGAACGACTAAACACAATAATATCCTAGAAGTAAATTTGAAGATAGTATCATAAATCATGGCAGACTGATATAGGAGATATTTTGGTACAGAGGAACTTAGAATTCCTCAGTTGTAGCTGTTTGCACAGGCCTCATAATATCTGCACAGCCCTATTTCATGTGGATTTCTTTAAGAACAGTTATTAATAGAAACTAATATGGCCAATTGCCTCTGTAGATACACCTTTTAGGTTTGAGGCATATGGATATGAATCAAGTTTTGATTCACTCTGCTTTATTTTTCCCCTTGTGTAAACTCAGTAGGTATTAACAATGTTTTAACTACTGACCATAATCATATTATCATTTTTCACTTCCATATAAGAATTTGCAATATTTTTCTTAAGTGAAATTAAGGCTAGAGATGATCATACAGTAAATAACCAGTTGGTAACAAAAGAGCTCTTTTTTAGAGTACTGCCTGAATACTGCTTGCATTCAGGTGAGCTCTCTGAGATCTGAACTGAGACAATCAGTGGGTTTGCTCTCTGGGAAGGATGGGTGTGTTTGGTGGGGGAGAAGTCCATTCATTCGCGTGCCTGATTTGCAAAGACCTAGGCTTGTCAGGTGTATTTTTGTGGTTCTCTGAAGAGTAGGATGACAACATTTGTCTGGGTAATGAAGAAAAAGGATGTGAGAAGAATTTAAAAGATTGGCTTTCCATTTTGGATACCTGGCAAGCGTTTCTTTTTGTCTGTTGGAGTACAGTTGCTGTATACTGCTGTGTCAGTTTCTGCTGCACAGCAAAGCGAGTCAGCCGCATGTTTACATATATCCCCTCTTTTTTGGATTTCCTTCCCATTTAGGTCACCATAGAGCACCGAATAGAGTTCCCTGTGCTATAATAGTTTCTCTTTAGTTATCTATTTTATGTATAGTATCATTAATGGCTTCCCAGGTGGCCCAGTGGTAAAGAATCTGCGTGCCAGTGCAGGAGACACAAGAGACACAGGTCCGATCCCTGGGTCAGGGTCGCCTGGAGTAGGAAATGGCAGCCCACTCCATATTTTTGCCTGAAAAACTCCATGGACAGAGGAGCCTGGAGGGCTGCAGTCCATGGGGTTGCAGAGAGTCAGGCGTGACTGAGTGCACACGCACACACGCACACACACATCCGTGGTGCACATATGTCCATCCCAACCTCTCAATTCATCCCTCCACCTTCCCCCTTCGTGTCCATATGTTTGTTTTCTCTGAGTTTGTCTGTATTTCTGTTTTGCGAATAACATCATCTATACCATTTTTCTAGATACCACATTAGGTTAGTCAGTGAAGTTACTTAGTCGTGTCTGACACTTTGCGACCCAATAGACTGTAGCCTACCAGGCTCCTCCGTCCAAGGGATTTTCCAGGCAAG